>NC_071087.1:55591825-55955158 GCF_027358695.1 Spea bombifrons
TACTGAACAGTAAATTAAACATGTCACATAAGTTATGGGGGATTTATTGCAAATTCCAAGAACACAACAACTTAAGACATAAAGTTTTATAGAAAACGGCGCATTTATGAACTGCACTAAATTTATGGCTCTGTATAAATGCAAATTTGATAATTGTCCACTGTTTCCTGGAAAGGGTTTGATGGTTTTTCAGTTATGTGAATAGAATATTAGGTATCTGTAGTTAGTTGTTTCCCAAACTAATGCTCATTTCTTCATGTCATTTAGGAATGGCTTTTTTTCAGTTAAAGTCAGTGATGGGCAGCTCTCCTCGCAGCCACAATCAATCAATGTACAAGCTATCTCAACAAAGGTAACATGGCCATTATAGTAAGCTTTGCCATCTTTTCTCTCTCCTTGCTTGGTGAATTGGCTTCTTAGTCTACAAGATAAAAAGAGTATTTAAAATGTTCATGTGAATAGCCTTTCAATCTGTAGTTCAATAGGAATCTGAAATGGCCTCAGAATACAATATGTAAAATGAATGCTCATGTGTGTCTGTGTGTCGGCATCTTTTGTATTTAAAATGCCTCTTAAGTACATGGAATACTTACTAAGGTGGGAAAATAGATTTCACTTTAATATAATCTCAACCATTGATTCTATAAATGACCTGTATTGCTCAAAAAGTTGTTTCGTTCAGACTTAAAACACATACAACCCTAAGCATACCACATATTATTATTGATGTTTTGTTTTTTTGGTTTTCAGGCAACATACGTCATTAGAAACAGTGGTCTCCTGGTTGGCAGGGGAGAGACAGGGGCTATCACAAAGTCTCTCCTAGACTTGAGAGATGATGACAATCTGCAGGAGGTGATGGTAGCTGTTCTAGAATCTCCAAGGCATGGTCGTCTTGTTATTCCTCCGGGGAACACTCCCCTCAACCAGTTCCGCCTGGATGACATTAAAAATGGCCTTCTGCACTATGTCCACGATGGTTCTGAGAGTCAGTCAGATGTCATTCTTTTCCAAGTGAATGATGGATACAACTTTATTAATGTTCTTTTCCATGTCAAGATTACAGAAAAGGTGGGTGTTAACATTTGAAATATAGAACAACTATAATGATAAGGTATTCCACAATGGAACTCCAGGTGTACAAGTGGGCTATCAGGTAAGCTAGGCAGAATTTGTTGAGCCACTGTTTTCCATGGCATGGCTAGCAATCAGAGCTCCAGGGTTAAGGTCAGGGCTCTGTACAGGCCACAAATGTTTCTCCACACCATACTCATCAAAACAGGAGGACTCTCCCCAGACTGGTGCCGCAAAGTTAGAAGCATGCAATTGTCTAAAATGTCTTTGCATAGTGTAGCATTAACATTACTCTTCAGTGCAACTAAAAGGCCTAGCCCAAACCAACCTGAGACATACTTTTGTTCTTATTTTTATGTGTTGACTGAGCAGATATGTAATAGTATTAGAGTACGAAGCCAGATGGTGCAAAAACAAAAGCAGCAGTGAGGGAAAAAGCAAACATGAAAGAGCCCACAGTAGATTTGATACTCTCAGTAGAGCACGAGTAAGGAACACCATTACAGTTAGATGAAAATCAGGAATTAACTTTTTCTTTTTCTTCAAATTTCTGATTATTATTTCAGAACCCCTTTCAGTCTAAACTTTCACTTTAATATTGAAATTAGAAAAAAAATACACCTGTTTTGGTTTTGTTTTGTTTAGAGGGTTTGTGGTTTTAATGAGCCAATGACCCCCTTATAAGTGACTCGGTAGGTTACCTTGTTCAAAAATCTCATCACATACACAACAGGTACATTTCTGTGAGAATTGCTGCTTAATAAGTGCATGGATATGAAAGCCGCATGAAGCCTGACACACAGGCTGTGTATATCACTTTATTCTCAGTATAGCGTCTGGGATTAAGCAAAAAGAAAAAAAAACACTTGAAAATGTGTTCCTCTGAGCATCCAACGTACATTAGCGGAAACATTTTATTTGTCCATATCATGTACATTTCCTATGCAGATTATAGAGAAAAACAGCAGTACCTGCTGTGTTGTAAAGTTTATAAGCCTTTTTATGCGTCTTCTCAAAATATATTGTTGTTTTACAATATGATGTAGGTAATGTACAGTTTTACAAAGCCTGAAAATGGAAAACATTGTACGTTTTTTAGGTTTCTGTAAAAGGACTGCATACAAAACATAAAACATTAAATTACAGGGCACGCAGCAAAAATCAGAACAATCATAATAATGGTATGAATAACATGCTTTACAAAGATGCCAAGGAAGTCTCTGGACTAGCAGATTTTTGTGCCCAGGAGCATTACTACAAAAGGTTGTTATACACAACTAACATATGATTAATTAAAATAAAATTTGATCTTAAAGTGACAAAATAAGCAGCAAGTATCTCATTGCGCGCTCGGAGATTGTCACTTCCCAGCTCGCGGTGTCAGAGAGGACCACTGCCGATGCTGCATTAAAAGAGACCTGTTGTAGGACCTGATCAGGTCACTGCTTTGTGGGACAAATAAGAAGTATGCGCTCCTCACCATTCTGGAGCCCTAGAGCCTAGGAGGCACCAGGCCCTGGAGGCAATTACTGGGTCTTTTGATCTTAGGTTGAAGTAAGGGATATTTAGCTGTCTTCTCCACCTTCTCCCACTTTTGAGTATACGACAAACTTGTCAGACATCTTTATTATCTCAAAAAGCTCCAACTGTATGTGGAAGTCATTTGTAGAGATAATTGGAGGATCAGTCCATCAGGATATCTTTTTTTTACAGTAAGAGTAATTGACCTCTGAAAAAAATGAGTGAATCTGATTAACATTATTGACCATTTCTGTGTTATCAGTCATATTTCACAGACTGTTATTTTATGACTCAATAGCCATCAACTTGGTTTCAGTGTCTCTATAAATTGAAACATGGAATGTTGCTCGTATTTATGTTACCAGACTGAAAAAACATCAACCCTGTGATATGTCTTGACATTGACTAAATATAATTAGTAAACATATTTTGTGGCTTTTTGCAAGTCCATATATTTTGTTTATATCCCTATTACATAATACTTGAAGTTTAGCTTCTGTAACATATGGTCTGACTAGTAATCCCCTCCCACCATTAGACCTCCTTTAACTTCCACTAAATCTCTCAGATGTTCATGACACTTGGCCAGAGTTTCCAGGCTTAGCCTGCAACAGTAATAAAAACAAATTACACCTGATTAGTTTTTCTCCCAGTAAATCTTCTAATGTTCTAAGCTTTTGATGAAAAAATAAATGTCTGACCAGACATGATCTAGGTGAATTTTGCTTTGTTTGGTTTTGATTGCAAACTGATCTAGCTGGTGGCTTTTTTTTGCGTTCTCAGCCTTTCTGGGTTTGTGAGATATTATTAATCACATATGATCCAAGTCTGGGTGCTGTTCCGTAAGCTATACTGAATATAATTGCTGCCCAGGAAAAAAAAAATCTTTATTATGTCAATTGCTTTCTCATTTGGATGGCTTCTACACCAGGATAATTTTAAGCTCTAGTGATGTCAAAGGTGAGGGATCAGATGGTTAAAATTGTTTTGTAACCTGGCACCTTATGCAAATCGACACAATGTATTGTAGTTATCTGTATGGAGTCACATGATGATGTCATGTAGAAGCAGTGGGCAGGTCCCAGTGTACTTCTCCGCCATGGACTGGATGGGGACATTGGAGATCTCCATTTTAACTGGCCTGGTTACACTATAGAGGCCTGTGACTAGCTGTGTAGCCTCCATAGTAACATTACCTGGCCTCCTTGAGAAAGTTTTGGAGGCAGCTTTGTGTTAGATCAAGGGCTAAAATACACTACCGTTAGGATATAAGGTTTTTTTTTATTCCCTGCATTTACTCTTTAAACATTGTTTTTGGTAGTTTATAACAAAATAGAACAAATCTGAACATAAAATATTGGAAATAGAATTTCTGTAATATCTGTAACCAAAACTCATATTGGTGAATCCAAATTGTAAATTATTCTAATGTATTTGCATGAAATTTCACTGGCTGCATTAATCAGGATTATAGAAAAGCCCAATGATTAACATTTAAATTATTCCATGTTTTTTTTTTGAAATCTCAGAGTAGCTATTAAAAAAACACAAAAGAGATACTTTTTGATTAACCCTTCATCTCCAAACAGTTGAAAGGAGGGCTACAACTTGTATTGAACGCTGCTGTGTGGGTGCCAGAAGGAGGAATGCTTCAGATATCCAGTAGACTTCTGCAAGCAAAAGTGCCTGGTGCCCCTGACTCAAATGTCATCTATACAATCACAAATGAACAGCCAAGGTTTGGTAAGTACATGCCTTTCATATCTTCCCGACTTTATCAGTTCAGGATTTGCGGCACTTCGAAAAATTGTCGTAGAATAAACCAAGTAACTTGTTGGTTCAAATACAGCTTTGGACAAAAATAGCAATAACAAGGTGAGGAAAAAAAGAAATGAATGTTATGTGTGTTTTATTGATCCACGTATAGTGGCCTTACGTCAAAGTAGTTTGCACAATATCAATGTGACTTATTTAATAAAAGGCTATCATGGAAACAGGGAAAGATTTAATAGCATTTATTAAAACCGTCACAAATACCACACAAAACATTTCGCTATACTGTCTACACATCTAAAATATATGTACAGTATGTTACATAGCCCCATGATTTGCGTATAATGGAACCGTGCTTTCTTGTTACATACCAGGCGAAGTGGTGCTACTGGTCCCAATGCCTGCTGATGGACCTGCTGATGGCTGGCAGAGACTGCCTGACGGAAGGCTGGCTACACCCGCCACAACCTTTACCCAGCAGGACATTAATGAGGGGCTTGTGTGGTACAGGCACTTGGGACCCCAGTCACAAGGGAGAGACTCCTTTAGCTTCCAGGTACTGTGGAAATGTAATAATGATAACATTATGCTGTGATATGTATGTATGAAGAGTCAATAAACTGCCACCTTACATTGTAAATGTAGGAATAAACCTTAAGGAGTCTGATGTGTCCCTCAAAGGTATTTGTAGAGTTTCTACACTTTCTAAAATGTTGTATTAGATCATTCATTTCATGTTATCTTGCCCCAACCTCTGCTTCTAAATGATATATGACCCTTCACAAAGAAATAATCAGTGTAGTCATCCTAGAGACTGTGAAAATGTGAGTATCACATGCAGGTGTACAATCTTCACACATTACAATCACCATTCCTGGTCCTTGCAGTGTCGTTGCTAACCATACTGCAGAAGTCAGTGAAGTGGAAAGCTTGGGTATGCTTTCATATCCTAGTGCATAACTTCTAGGAGTCCCAATTGCCCTTTCCTAAAGGGGAAAAGGACTGCACAAAATATTTTTTTCCCTAAATCCCAAAGGCATTCCTGTCATGTGGCCCACACAGTACCACAGATCCGCCAATGTATCCAGGATGGAGAATACACTGCCCTTGAGAAGGAGCTTCTGTATTTATACAGTTTTATTCCCTATTCATTTTTTTTCACATCAAAAGGTGTGTTCCTACCTGGAAATCAGCTGCAAATGCTTGGCCGATTTCTGTACCATGAGATAATAGAACAGAGTATGTTTCCGAACATTCTTAAGTGTTAGAAGCATCTGCTCATTACAGGAGTTTCAGCACATATAGTTCATCCCAGTCATTATCACAAGGACCTCTTGATGATTGTTCTCTGGCTATCCATCAGTACAAGTGATTAAAGTAATTTGCAAAGTAACTCAGAAGATAACTCCGACAGATAAGAGTGCACTGGGAATCATTGGTGCAGATGTAAGCAAATCTTTTAAACACTAGACTAAATTACTGTTATCGTGTTTCATAATGAACTCACCATCCTGCGCTCTCAGAGGAAAGCCAGCCCTATACATTTAAGCAGGGTGTTAGCGCACCTGGTTTTATATTTGCATAAGGCCTATTATAGATATTCCGTTAATGTTGCAGTCATTATTATTTAGGTTCACAATTGTCATAGCTAATATGCAGAATTAGCTCTAATTTAAACCCAGCTTCTAATGTCTCCCTAATGCTGTCCTGCCTACCTGAGACATATAAAAGCGTCAGCCTTTGAAAAACACAGAAATGGATTCCCTCTTTTTATGAATCCATTATATTCGTTATCGCTATTTGAGACAAGTTTTCTATAATCGGGGGATGGAGGAGTCTGTTCACTTATGGATCACAGTCTTTTGTATGTTGCAATTAACCAAGGGGGCCCTTTCATGAATGAAAAAAAAACAGCATAAGTTTTAATACTGCATGGGGTTTTTTGTATAAGCTGCCAAGAGTTGTGATCTCTACACCATGTTTGCTTGTGTGCTCATGGCTAGCTGATTTAGTAACATCGTGATTGCATTTAGCCATAGACTTGCACAAATGTGTCCTTTGGGACAAAATGTGGCATCGATGTCATGGGTAAGAAGAGTTGGAGTGACATGTCATGCTTCATCCACCATGTTGTGTACAAAGAGGTATGAGACCATCTCAACGGAGAACAGCCAGTAATGTAATAGCCAGCTATATGTCTCCCCCGACATATCAATCTGATCTCACTCATAAAAGCAGTCCATAACTGAAATGCAAGGGAAATGTCCTCTGCAGAAGGACGTATGGAAAATCATGGGCTTGCTGTTGGCACAAATGAGCAAGGATGTCCATGTCTTGACTTATTGTTACATTTATCGTGACAAACTCACTATTTTGATGTCTTGTCCTCCTACTTTATTACCAACACTGCATGTGTTCCACGGCATTAGTGTGCAGTGCAGCAGAAACAATTCAGCATATTGAGTAGAGTTGTTTTACCAATCCTACGACACTTTTAATGGTTGTATTATGATTTTACTTACAGATTTCCAGTACAGAAAGTACCCAGGCCACCCAGGACAGACATGTGTTCAACATTGGTATTTTACCCAATCACCCTGGTGCTCCTCAGCTATCTCCTGGATCCTCTCTGCACATGACGGTAAGGGATATGTGTAGTGTTATTTACTAAAGTCCATTGGCAGTAAGCCCAGCATAATGTTTCTGCACGGTATTTTGTAAAAGCAGTATATGTAAGTCTGTTGTTGGAGGATGGTGACAGTTCTTCACTTCATGGGGCAATAGACGATTACAGTTTTTTTTATAATAAAAATGTGCAAACTTAAAAAGATATTAAATATAAAAATGTATAAAGTTTATATTTTAAGTATTTGGATGTGCTGTCATCTAAACACTGACCCTGTTCCCGCCACCTCAATAGTACCAGTAATTGGAAACAGACAATGGACATCAGAGGGGTACTTTAAATGAAAAAGAGTTTGCAGGCGAAAGGTTTATTCGGGCTTCTGATACTTCATCATATTTATAATAGTGTAGGGATTTTCTTTTCCGCCAGAGCCGTTAGCACAAACATTGTCAGCCATGTCTATGATTATTAAAAATGTTCGGATTCACGCTTTACTTGATCTGTTAACCATATTTAGAGGGATTTTCATGAATGTGTAGGTGGGTTGTGTTGAGATGAAACATTTCAGTTCTCCCAGCTTCACCAGGCATTATTAAGGACTAACCATGGTGAGTTTTGCTGGCAGAGCTGAAATGCAAATTACCTAATTAGTCTTCGAAGATAACTTGAATGCCATCAACTATTCTTTATGCCAGTCCAATTCATCCCTTTGTACAGGAGACTCTCAGTGGGGTTGACCCTGCAGAATGTATAATAAAGGCAATGAAGTAGAAATGTTTTAGAACTTATCTGCAAACTCAGGATTTAGTAAATAAACCCCTATGTTTGCATCCTTATATCCAAATGTCCTTCAGTTCTCTAATCACCTTGAATACAACATACTTCTTTGTCTTTGACACTTTCCTTTTTGTCTCTGACACATGGTACTTGGTTAAAGCATATCAACAAAACAATAAAACAGACAATGCTGAAAGTCGCTATTTCGCGAAGAAGAGTATAGAGATGCAGTTGTTCTACTATGATGATGTTTGGGGAAAAAAACACTTTTGCAGTGGTCTTAAAAAAATAAGTATACAAGAAAAACATAATAATTCCTTCATTTTTTGCATGGTGTATGTTTGAACTCGATCCCCCAAGTAAAATCACAGTCATAATAAATGTAAGTTATGTCTAAGCAGGCAGATGTAAATAAAAAAGAAAGGGCTGTGTGCTTACAGAACGTTCTTTTTTTGTAGGCTCTTGAAGACCGTGTGACAGTGATTGGATCCCATTATCTTTCCTTTGTTGACACAGAAAGCCCGAGTGATAAAATAGTCTACAATATAACGGTACCCTTACAGCCGCATGAAGGTGAGGAAAACCAGACTTGCCTTAACAGCATATATATAAAATCCAGATTTCTGCTATAGGAGTAATTATTTTTATAACTTGCTAAGGAATACAGGAAGGCTTCCGTTACTTTGTTGCTTATGATAACTCGCTTAAGGGCTTCCGTAAGGCTCAAGTTTCTCGGCTTCATTATAATTCCAAACTAAAAAGCAATATAGAGTGAGCGATAAATAGTTAATATAGCATATCATTGTGTTGTTGACCCTGTTTGAAAGGATTCCACTGGAAATGGTCTATGACCTCTCTCCAGGAATAGCTGGACAACCAAGGGATATAATGTTCTGGAAAGTCAAATATTGAATTGAATGTCAGTTGCCATGAGTTCAGTTAGATTCTGGAACCCACAGTAGCCAGCTATTTCAGTTCCACGTGTCTGATGAAGCTTCCAGTATGTCTCCTTCCGCTCCCACCACCTTACATAGCACCATCCAGACATCATCCTATATTCTGCAACAACTACATTTTGTCCATTTAATTCGGGTACTTCCCTTTTGCCTTGCTTATGAGCAGATGTCTTTATGTAAATATGGATGACACCCAGAATGTCTCATCAAGGCATCAGTTGGGTCAGCTAGCCGGTTTGGCTCGTGTCAGAACTGTTCTGACCAAGTACGGTAAGTTGGCTACTGTGCTTTTATTTATGCGTGTGGACAAGAGGAACATTTTCACCAGACCTCATAATCAGTCCAGCCCTGATTTTTCCTGGTTTATTTTGTAATCATGGTAAACCAGCTAATTCAGCAGATGTCTAAACATGCATGGGATTATTAATCTTGTAAAGTAGTGGAATTCGACAAGGGGGGGAGGGGTGTTCATTGGCTGAGCCATTGATGCTAGTAGAATTAAATTCAGTTCACACATTACTGTTTTACAGTGAGCAATAACCAAAACAAAATTGGATTTTAAATTGATTTATTTGTTCAGTTTGAAAACTCAGCAGTGAAACAAGCTACATGTGGTGTATATTAAAAATACCGCTGAAAATCATTACGGCAAAGCATTGTAGAGACTGGACTGCTCACATTTTCGGTTGATCATTTGTCACGTTATAAGTGCTGTTTGTCATCAGTCACAGAAAACCATTCATTAAAGGTGTTTATTGCCATAACGCAAACATACATAAAATGGTTTTGCTTGGCATTGGTTTTACTTTTTAAGGTTCCTTTACTTAAAGGGACAGTTCAATTTCCCATACAGGCCAACTAATGCATTTGTCAGTACTATGCATTCATTAAACATGTAGGGGGGGAAGCTTAAGGAGAAGTTGCAGCTTCATCACTCCCTCCCCATGTAGTATTGGGTACTTGAAACAGCCAATCATTGAGATCATTGAGCTCATGCAGGGGGCTTCATTAGACACTTGGAACTCTCGCCTGAGCCACTACTGTGGGTATGCCACGTCTATACAGTGCTAAGAAGGAGATGTGTCACCTAAAACAAATTCAAGCCAAGGGCTTCCCTACACAGATATCAGTTTGGTTTCAGTGAAGTGATGGTACCTGCTATGGATCAGAATATTGAAGCAATTGTATGTATTTATGAAATGAGTTTTGGACAGTGCCCAGGATGAAACCATACAGTGCTCTTCCTAGTGGTATTTAACTCTTGTGTACTCATATTATTAGTTTAGTTTACAGTGCCGACAGGCTTACTTTGGACTTTACGGTATAAGACAGGCACATTAGGATAACAGGAGGTACACACACCTTATGAAAGGAGGCCAGAGCCAATCTGTCTGGGATAATAAAGGAGATCTAATGCCTATCATATTTGTAAACTAGTCACTTTTCTTGCTGCTCATTTCACAGGCATCTTGGAACATAAAGATAAACCTATGTCCTTTGTAAGGCACTTTACCCAAGCAGATATTAATCAGGGAAATATTGCATACCGGCCACCTAGAGCCGCACCGCACCTCAGCGAGATTATGGACTTCTCTTTCACTGGTAAGAAAACTTCATGTTTTTGGTGTTGCTACAAAAAGAAAAGCAAACTCTAAAAGCTTATTTTCGAAAGTAAAGTAAGTAGCACAGCATTATTGATAATCCTCCTTTTGAAGTCACGGATTTTGACCTCATCCCTGATTCCAGAATCTCCCCTACTCCTTCCCTATATCCATATAATGAATACAGCCCCTTTCATCACAAGAACAGCCATAGGTACATAGTATAACGTTAGCAATTTCGACCACAAACTTTACTTCAAATAAACCTAGGAAAAACAGGACATAAATCTTGCTCATTTATTATATAAACTAACTCGTAGTAAAGTCTTCAATATGTAAAATAAAATAAAAGAAAGTATGATGCACATACAGTATGTACATAATTTTACAAGCTAACTTGTTGGACAAATTTAGTCTTCAGCATCTTTGACAGGTTCCCGTTCTGTGGTGCTGTAATTACATAGAATTGTAGTTATGAATTTGAAGTATTTCCACAGGAACATCCTTAAACTTTGACACATGTAAAGCATTAAATACTTACTGTACAACGTCATCATTTACCTAATATCACAATGTTCTGAAGTTGAGTATCTTCACCTTGTTCCTTTCTGTGGTCATTGAAGCCGGATTGACCATAATGTGTGGTCAGGTTGGCTTCAGTGGAATTACAGAAACATCACTGATGCTCAATACTAAAATTGTCATGAGTTGTCTTCAGGCATGGTTTTTAGGTTTACATTAATGTAATCAGAAATAAATATTTTTGGTTCCTGAAATCTCAGTATGTTTGCAGCCCTACAGTATACGAGCACCCATCATTTTTACTCCTATACTTCACCGCTTCTGATCTCTACAGTTTGTATATAAAACAAAGCAATTTTTTTTTCCTTCAGGTCTTCCGGGTTCTGTGAGCTTCTTCTTTACAGGTAAAACATAAATATCCTTTCTAATGATCAAAGGCCGTATGGATTTTTTGTTTGTGTTTTATAGAAAACAATGTTCAATCTGAACAGTGATATTTATTTAGCATGTAATATATAAAATAAGAGAGATTTGTAAATCTGTAGATAGTCATGAGCATATTTACTTAATATTCACATATGAGTTATCTCTGAATTACTAGCCACATTAGTAAATCAATTCGTATAAAGAACTTGTTGTTTGATAGGTAGCATGCCATCTTTCTTTAGAACCCTAAGGCAAGGAGTATAGTAGAGATCAAAGGTATCTTGGTACATCACCCAGAGCTGTGTTGTTTTCATCGATGTGCCCTGCTTTCTCTACAGTGTCAGATGGGGAGTTCACTACACCTGAGATGCCATTCACCATCCATTTGCTCTCCACTGAGCAGCAGCCTCCTGTGTTTCAGATTTCATCCCCGTTTCTTGAGGTTACACAGGGAGGACGAGCTCCCATCGGTGAGGAGTGGCCATATGCATTTTAATCACTTTTATGTCTTAGAGGGAAATGGTGTTGCTGGAAAAGTTTCTGTTAACATTCAAGGATCTATTAACCAATAAAAGAAAAGGAGGCCTCTGGTACAAAGTAGCACAGCGCCCCTGCAATTAGCATCTAACAAATGTAACAGTAGTAAAAGTAGCAATAAAGCTCTGAACATTCTTTAAATACCCTTTTGCAATTCCATGTCTTCCATGTTTCTCCCATTTCTTCTGCCTTGGTTCATTTAATGTAGAAAGCATTGGTCTTGCCGTGGTAGCTGCATTGTTCCCTGATTACTTTAAAAATTGAAATAAAATATTTAGCTAACACACAAAAACAGTAAAAACAACAAGAACAAAACAAGACTATGGAGTCTTGGAGTGTCAATCCAATGCTTGTAAGCTTTTAATTGTATCCACATGAAGCAAAACACTCCACAACAGAACAAAAACAGAATCTTGGCGCGTTTCGCACATAACATGCTTAATTATCAGGGTACCCACAGTGCAAAGAGCCATTAGAAACTATTGTTACTAGTCTTGTGTATAATAACTCAACTAATACGATCCCCTTAAAGGATTTGATATTCTATGCTTGTGCAGAATTTGAAGGAGGGGTCGGGGCACAGTGACCTGTCTTGCCACTTTTTGTGCCCAGTTTCATGATATTTTACATTTTCAGCTAGTTAGTAGAAAACTAATTTAGGCCAATAATAATACCATGCAAGCAATATGAAGAATAGTGGTATGAGCAATTAGTAGACCTCGTGAGATGTTAATACTGCAGCGATGTCTTCTGTAAGTGCCTGTTATAATAATAATAATAATAAGATTATATATATATATATATATATATATATATATCTTAAAAGCAGATTATCAAAGATTTTAATTTTGGTTTTCAGGGGTACACCTGACCGTGACAGATACAGACACGTCACCAGAAGATCTGTTTTATGAGCTTGTTGAACAACCCCGGCATGGCCTGTTAATGAAGTCTGAAGCCGGCGTACAGAGCGCTATGAACGCAGGTGTGTTTGTAAACCATCCATCCACTTGTTATAGCTGTCAGGGACCACTGTTAATACACTAATTATACAAAAGAGGGTTTTGCCTTGCATATTATAAAGGCTTCAGTTCTCAGCGGCAAGCATTTTTCTTGGGGTTGTCTTGGCACAGGAGCTGTACCTGGTCACAGGCGTCTGCTAAACAGCTGTTCCTTATTCAAAAGTAATTTGTTTCAGTTGTATCTTAATTTGCCTTGTTGTTTAAAATTCATTGCGCATTTGTTTTGTTTATCTGGGATTATGCAAGATGCTCGCAACTGTTGGGAATAATTTCCTATAAAACAAAATGGAAACACCTGCCTTGCTGTTCAAGGCTGCATTGACATATTTATTGTCAGTCCCACACTTTGACAATGCATCATTTTTGGTTAAATAAATGCTATTAATTAATGCTTGTGTGTTTGAAAGGTGATACATTCACATACGAAGATGTCAACAGAAACGCACTATACTATGTGCACGGAGGCTCGAGCACGACAGAAGACAGCATGGAGATTGCAGTGACGGATGGTATCACCTCCACCACAACCCTTTTGAGGGTGGTAGTGTCACCTGCAAATGATAATGGACCACGTCTTGTTCCAGGCACTTTGTTGGCTATAACCGTGACCAGCAGAAGCTCTATTATTATAACAAGGTCCCATCTCGCTTACATGGTATGTTTTTGTTTGGTATGTCCTACCTCATGTCCCCTGCAGGCTATAAAAGTAAGAGTTATGAAAAACAAATTGCACAACAAATTCAATAATTCTACAATTGCAAAGGATTGATCCTTTGTTACTGATTTCCTATTATAGCAATACCTTGCACAGGCCCTGAGAAGCTTATTGGTTTTTAGCAGCTGTCCAACCGTTGGGTATACTGGACCTGCTAGCCTGGTTAAGTCTCTCAGCATGTTCAAAATGTCTTGAACAACCAAGCACATGGGAGGATGCTGGAAGATAGAAGCAGATAGGACAGTATTTAGTGTCATTGACAACCTCTGACCTCTCCCCTGGGTGATAATGGACTCCTTGCTAACGCAGACGAAGGTGCACATGATCCAAAAATGTCTGTTCACTAAAGTGTAGGTGAATGCGAATTGAATCATTCCCAACGTCTGCTTTTGGCCAACTCTACCCGAATTATATTTAACCTTCTCCATCTTATACTCTGACCAGTTCAAGAATTAATGAAAAAAATCGAAGTTTTGATTTTGTTTAACCTATCTGTTTTTTTTAAAAACAAATCCAGTTCCTTTAAACTTTTAAAGTTGCTTAAAAGTTAAGGTTCCCTTAATTTTCACAGATGTACAAAAAGGCAGCTTTGCATATATTTTTAAATTACTTGCAATTTTGGTATAAGAGGTAAGCATTAAAACAAAGTGATGGGAATAGGAACACAGCCAAAACATAGGAGGTTGAATCAATAATGCAGCTAAGAGACCAAAACAGACAGATTATCAATAAAAGGAAGGCCATTACTTGGCTGTGATTTCTGTGCGCTTACTGTCTGACATACTAATGGGGAACATAAGGAAATATTGTAATAAAGGACGGAGCAACTTCAAAGAAAAACAACCATTTCTCAACAATTACTGCCTTAATCAGTGCACACAACATCTTGTTAAGCATGTTTTCCTTTGAACAGGATAATAATTCTCCTGACTCCAAGATCAGAATCCAGCTGGTCTCTCTACCCATGTATGGCCTTCTTACCAAGGCTGAACCTGGAGAAGATGCCGAAGAGTTGTCAGAATTCTCTTTTTTTACTATGGAAGACATAGACAAACAGAAGATTAAGTAAGTAGTGCCTCCTTATTCAATACACAAAATCAATGCAATATACTATGTTATATCGCAGAGATTAATATTACCCAAAAATTAGTTTACTGGTCTCTATGCCAGTTTTCACAAACCATCAAGTGCTGTGGGTTTAGAGATTCCCTAACAGTGGGCATATAAATAAAAAAACAACATTAATAATTCTTCATAAGAACCTCTACTTTAGAACCTACAGAACCTATTTAAGTTAGGCATTGCCTTATGTCTAACCAAAGGCAGTGCCCCTAGACACTCTATGGCCACTGTTCTTACCATTGAGCCTAATAATATGATGCTCTACCATGATGCTCCTCTTACGGACACAAGGGGTCAGGTACAGCTTGCTATGGAGGCTGTGATGGCTGGACACAGTCCTCCATAATGTAAAAGGGCCTGTTGGTAAGATCAGAGATGTGCCTTGTAACCTTCCCATTGAGCAGCAGTGCACCTGGGAGCCTGATGAAGTGATATGCCCCCTGACCTGTTATCCTGGACTAGAATATGTCTATACTATGTAGCAAAATAGGGTATGTAGAGTAACTTTGGAGGATTCCATACAAATGTCTGTATATTGTATATCTGTTTTAGATATTCTGCAATAACCGAAACTGAGAGTCAGACTGTCACTGATACATTCCACTTCACTGTCTACAATGCTGACAATGTCCACCTGGACAACCAGATGTTTACTATAACTATTACTGCAGCCACCCAGCAGCTTCCTATCATCCGGTCTGGAGAACAGATATCTGTAAGTGCCCAGTTGCTTTCATATTGTTTGTTGTCAAACCTATGCCTATGCATTTATCATTAATGAGGAGGCCTATACTATTTTTTTTATTATTTTTAAATATATAGCTATTTTTAAATACATAACTATAGAGACAAGAAGTTGTTGTTTAAAAATCATCTCAAGTTACATGCATATGTAATTTGTATTTTAGCAAATATATGAATTGTTTTGTGAGTGATAGAATTCCACTTGATTTGATCTAGATGGCCACTTTATTTGAATGGACCCAAAAATTACAAAACCTTAGGACAGCCAACAAACTATGTAGCCATTAATGCTTATGTTGACGCACGTGTAAATTTTTTCTGACACTCTTCTTGTTGCTCACTAGAGAGAGTTGTTTTCTTTGATAGAATAATGAATAACGCAATGGATTTTATTTTTAAGGTGGAAGAAGGAGGGAGGATTCTCCTGTCACCTCGCTTGATAATATCCCCAGATGCTGCAACTACAGGAAGGCAGCAGAAAATTCAGATAATCAGTGGGCCAAAGTTTGGTTACCTTGAAAATATTAAAAATGGTAAAACTTTTTAAAATAAACATCATTTTTTATGTTTTCATAATTATTCTTAAGCGCCTGTATGTATGCTCATTTCTACCTGAGTGTACTTCACACCGTGTACAAAAAAAGAAATATTTTCTAAGATATTATTCCTTACTCTCTGCAGGCAGCAATTGATTCTGTGACTTGGGCTTCTGTTTAGAATGAGCTCAACAGTTAGTAGAGCAAAAAAATAATGAAATCTAAGATAGAATTCAGTAATTTGCAGGCTCCATGTCTTTGAAAACATGTTAATGACATTTATACGTATAAATAAAAGTAAATATTAGTAAAAAATAGTAACATAGTAATTTACGTTGACAAGAAACACGTCCACCAAGTTCACTCTTGCTGTTAATCCAGAAGAAGGCAAAAAAAATACACTAATTGAAGTGACTCCCAACTGTGCTTTAAAAAGGAATCTGATATCTCACTGGATCAACAAGCGATAGCTAATCGTGTCCTTATAGCCAATTACATCCATATTCTCCACTTTATATGAAAAATATTATTGTTTATGACACTTCACTATTGTTTTCTTAGGTGGACGTACTTCTGTGGCTGGTCAGGTGGGTTCAGACAGTTACTTCCTGTTTCAGGATTTTGCGGAAAACAACATCTATTATGTACAGAGTGTCCATGATAGTGTTGAGCCCAGTGGGGACTTCTTTAGTTTCTACATAACAGATGGAACTAGCCAGACTGACGTCCGCAACATCAGTATTATCATACAGGTCAGTCTGCAGCAGTCTACATTCACACGATGGCTACCTCCGGTTTATGTGCAATTTGAATAATTCTATCTTATTGTCAACTTTAGGGAAAGAATGATGAGCCTCCACAGATCTCTACATTGCCGCTCAGGGTGTACGACAACACAGGAGCAGTGATAAGAAACACGTGTATAAGTGTCCAGGACGTTGATACTCCTGACAATGAACTCAGGTTCATTGTAACCAAATCACCTTTCCATGGTATGATGGTTTTGAGTGGTGGATCAATTGTAATTATGTAGACATTACAAATGTAATTTTGCATTATGGTATATTATAACTCCAATGTGACCCCCGCCCCCCATAGCACACACTTACACACAGTAACACACACTCTCTCACACTGTCTAACAACACACACCTCTTACCTTGTCTGTAGTCTAAATAGCTACTCACCCACTGTGTGGGAAGCCATGCTCTTGCCATGGGGCTACTTTAGTTTTGTTACATGACCCCACTGAGCTCCTGCCCTAGCAGCACTAAGTACCGAAGCAGGCAATCACTGGCAGTAAAGTAGTGGAGACACTTTCAGCACAAGCATGCTTTGGGTGTGGGAATCTCTCACAAGATCCAAATTTTAAGCAAATTATTTATCTAGTTTACCAAATTATGGACAGATTTTAAAATAGTTCATTTGTAGACTTCCCCTGTCCTATAATAGGTATTCCCTGGTTGCTGAGATGATTGCATACATGATGATATATTACTTGAATGTTCTGTCTATTCATATTTACATGTATTGTTGTTTCTCTTCAGGATACCTGCGAAGGAGGCAGTTCTACTCTGAACCCTTGGACAACGGACGTATCCTGTCCCAGGGATCCTCTTTTACCTACCAAGACGTTTTAGACGAACTGATTGTATACACCCCAGAAAGCATGGTCAAACCTTCAGACGAATTCCGCTTCTCTCTCTCAGATGGCCAGTACACAGAGACTGGAAGGGTAGAGATTTCTATTGAGCCACAGAGAAAAGAACCCCCAAGACTAGCTACAAACAGAGGCCTACAGATCTCAGCAGGTACTTAGCATTGCTTTCAAATTACACCATAATTAATCTACTCATAATCTGTCATACATAAAGATCATATTTGAGTGTAATTGCTAATTTACACAGGTGTTATAGGTTCCAACCTCCTAAATAGTCCATATTTCTACCTTTTTGTATAGTCTTGTGTATCTCAAGATTGTAAGCTTGCGAGCAGGGCTCTCTCAACCTAATGTATCGGTTTGTCTTAGTCTGTCAATTCTCGTCTTGTCATACCCCTTGAATATATGTGTTGTATTAAGCGCTGCGTAAATTGTTGGCGCTATATAAATAAAAGATAATAATAATAATAATAATAATAATAACCAAAAATTAAACTGACTGTTTTGCTCTGTCACTTCTGATGTCTAGGAAATCACAGATCTCAAATCAAATCTAAATCAAATCTAACTTGTTACCTACTAAGGTACATTTCCACAGTACAACCACCTCTTGTTATTGTGTTGTTAAAAATATAATTGTGAGTTTAATGCTTTTAGAACTACATGCAGCAATAGAAAGCCTATTCCTAGTACTGTTGAATGCCCAGCCACTTCCCAGAAATAATGATTTGATCATGCCAATTTTTGGCTCATTCATATTTTTGTCAGGAACATTTCATTGTCACATGACACAAAAGTAAGCACAGATAGGCTGTTGCATAGAAACGGAAAAAGCCCACATTGAACAGTGTGCCATTTCTATGTGGTTAAACCTTCCGAGGAAAGAATAAAATGACAGATTTATCAAGGTTCATAATCCTAGCATATACAATTAATGTTGCAGTTGCTTGTTTATTTATAGTTGGATGCCTTCTTCCTAACTCATTTTCTTTTTATTTCCCATAGGTTCAGTGGCTACAATCACTGATCAACATCTAAAGGGAACAGATGTTGATTCAGATGATGCCAAACTCCGGTACGTCATGAAGAAGGACCCAGCTGTGGGGAAACTACAGATGTCAAGAAACAACAACCCGGTCCAGATTTCAGTGAAGGGACCTATCAGTAGCTTTACACAAGTGGATATTAACAAAGGTCAGCTGACAAGTCCTGCTGTTGTTTTTGTTTTCATGTAGTCAGGTTTTTTGGTATGTTTAGGCATCTGTTAGCATACAAACGATTTGTTTCTGATCCTGGATTCAGTTATAATGGTGTTAGATTCAGCAGAACAGGTAGAACAGCTCTTTTGAATGATATCAAATGACGTATTGTATCTGTTAAGCATTTTTTTTAAAATAGGTCAAGTTGCTAATATTTGCCATTTAGAAAAATTTTGATCATCTGATTCTTTTTGTAGGATTTGTTCAGTACAAGCACATGAAAGGACAGCCAGGAGGAAGCTTTTCTTTTAAGTTTGATGTCATAGATTCTGAGGAGAATAAGCTAATTGACCAGTCGTTTTACATAAGTATTTTAGGTGCGTATGTGTCTGCACCTCTTTTTGGTTCGCAACCTTATCTTATACCTGTTTTGCTAACATTTTTATTAATTTTATCAAGTTAACTAAGACTTTAGTAATGAAAGTATATGTAAAATATAGTGAATAATGGGAAAACAAATATTTGGGTGGGGAGAGTCTATGTTTTCACTAGTTACTTTATACTTCACTGAGTGGGAACAGCTGACAAAGATATCATGGCATCTTGTAAATATGTCTGCTGAAGCCATCCTAGTTATTGTTGCTGTCACCCTGGCAGAAGACAAACTACCTCCATCCATTACCACCAATAAAGGACTCACGTTGGACGAGAACTCGGTTAAAAAAATCACCACACTACAGCTCTCTGCCACGGACCAGGACAGCGAACCCAGGGATCTCCTGTTCCGCATAACTAAGCAGCCCAGCCTTGGTCACCTGGAACATCTCGGATCACCTGGTAGGTTTCCTTTTGTAACATAGTGTTTGATGGCAAAGAACCGTTTCCCACATAATAGGTTAAGGCAGGGGTAGGCAAACTGCGGCTCTCCTGATGCTGTGGACTACATCTCCCATAATGCTCTTACAGTTATACTGCTGGCAAAGCATCAAGGGAAATGTAGTTCACAACATCTGGAGAGCCGAAGGTTGCCTACCCCTGGATTAAGGGATAAGCACTTCTACTCCAAGGTTAATCCACAAAGTACAAATTTCTATTTCCCGATTCTAGAATGTTTTTCCCTAACTTTCCTTTCCATCAACTTCAAAACATCATCCTATTCTTTACTCTTGTTCCTCTTTTAAATGAAATATTTTCTGCTTGTACCTCTTGTACTCGTATGCTTGGGTCTTCAGGGCTCAACATACTTTACATAGCAATTAAGTTTAATATTAACTGCTGTGTTTTAAGGTACTTCTGCAGCATTAATTCAGAAAGGAATAGTTAATGTTAACCATGCAAAGATGAATACATTACTATAATTGTCTACTGTCCGTGCAGAAAGGAATTTGTTTTACTTTTAGCAGTTAGCAAGCATTCGCATACATCTGTACATCCTCGGAAAGCAGTACTGTTTTTTGTATCAATAAGGAAAATGGAATCTTTAGTTGAAATTGCTACATTTTATTGGACCAAAATAGGAAAAAAGATGTGGTAACAGAAGCGTCTGTGGCCTCCTATTTTTTATTAATTAAAAAACCTATTGAAATATTGATGCTGTTAATATGGTGCAATATTATGAATTTTGGTGGCAGAGTGTCTCTGAAAGACTTATCATTTTTACATCACTTGTATAAAGCAAATTCAACCCTCACTTTACATACTATGTAGGGATAGATAAAAGAGGGGATGTTTTTATACTTAGAAATGGTGTATATAAGCCTCCCATTTGACATTTAAATGTTTGGGTGGAAATGGCAGTTTTTGGACATTTTTTTACTTTGCACATAGGCATGAAAATTAGCAGCTTCAGCCAGGCGGATCTAGAATCTCGAAGCATCCAATACATCCATACCAGCGCTGAAGAGAAGCACTCCGATGAATTTACCTTTGCAGTTTCTGATGGTGTCAATGAGGTAGAAGAAACTTTTTTTCTTTCATTATTGTGAAACGGCATTTTTATTTGTTTTAGAACGATCTTCCTACAGATGCAATATCCCTGCAAGAGATTTCCCAAGGCACCAATGCTTACACCTCGTCTAGATTCTATTGTTCTGGGTAATAATCGCGGCTATACCAAGTGCTTCGGGCTCATGTTATTCATGTCTCACCTCACCACCTTCTCTAAAATT
This sequence comes from Spea bombifrons, assembly GCF_027358695.1. Taxonomy (NCBI): domain Eukaryota; kingdom Metazoa; phylum Chordata; class Amphibia; order Anura; family Pelobatidae; genus Spea; species Spea bombifrons. The sequence goes on from NC_071087.1 coordinate 55,612,805, forward strand.
TACAACCTTCTTGATGATTCTGCAGCGATATATAAAGATTATGGGTCGTATAGGATAAGCTGCCTTACATGCTGTGGTCTTTTCAAAACCTAAACAATTTCAAGGAGCTCTAAAGCACCTACAGATAGGCCTCGTGGGTCTATGTCATTTCTAGGTGGACAGGTTGAGCTTTCTACCTGCCAGATTCAAATATCCATATCTAGTAAAGTATCCTTATTTTTATGTATGTGTTTGAAATAACCTGAGCCTAGATGTATCAAATAATTTAATGTTTGTGTTACGTTGAAAGTTTTGGCATACTTTTAGTTTGCCTGCTCTGTTATAACCAATTGAGGCAAAATTGGGCATTTTTTCATTTCATTATACCACATATTATATACCAGAAAATGTATTTTCTTTTAAACAGAACCTGGTTTACAGTTCCACATTATATGCTTCTGTACTTTTGTCATCTTAAATGTTTTCATATATTATATACTTTTAATGTGGATGCCATCATTTATTTTTTCGATGTCTTATTATTAAATCAAGCAGTCCTTTCTGGATACAAAGCAATGTTTATTAGTAGTTAACTGTAAAGGGACTGTATAGGTCTATGCTAAGACCTATATATATATATATATATATGGAAGCCTGATGCAGAAAGGGGCCACTAGTTGGCTTTGGAACCCATCATTGATGTGTGGTGGCACTTTTGTAACCGACAGTGCTGGGTGGTTGCCTTTTTTAGCACAAGAACGTTGCCGATTTCATAAAATTGTAAGATTAAATCTGTAAGATATCTCAAAAAGAGCACGAATTCCTCAAGTACCACAGTAAAAGGATATTTTAACTGACTAAAGTGCAGGAAAGGGCACAAAAGGGATTGAAATGACATTTAAGTTGAGTCATAAATAAGGACGCCTTTCTGTGTAGGTGCTTAGGGTTTTCCCAGTGACCCATCACCCTCAAGGATTGACCTACCATAGCCGACGCACAAAAATGGAATTACAACTGATTTTGTTAGAATAAAGTTTTTTTCATTGTATATTTCTTTAAACAAATTAATTTTCCCTTTCATGATAATGTATTTAAATATAGTTAAAATAATGTATTGGTTTTTTTTTTTTATTCTAGATTTCACAAACATTTTATATCACTATAAATAAAGTAGACGACTCCCTGCCTGTGGTTCACAATGCTGGAATGCGAGTGCAGGAAGGCGTCCGGAAAACCATCACTGAGTTTGAATTGAAGGCGTCAGATGCGGATACCGAGGTACAGTAAATATAGCTGGTCTACTGGAAGGGTTTTTGCCGTTGGCGGAACATTCAGGGAATATTTACGGGATCCACAATTGTAGTTATCACACTGTGATTTGCATTATACGTTGAAATTAAACACAAGCTAGTTTTTGATTATGTGTTTCAGTAATGTATATGATAGCAGAGAATAATCGCTAGGGGAGATTTATCAAGTACTGTAAAGATTTTTTCACCTCTGGAAATGTAGACGTAATGCCAAGACCAACCGAGTCATAGAAGAGGCTATCTCGAAGTCTTCATCCTAAAAAAAGGAATTCCTTTTTAAAGAACAGTGCCAATTTCTGAAGGTGCTGTCAGATGGATCACATTTTAATATAATTTTTTTTATAATTTTAGGTTACTTTATTCTCCTAGATTGAACATTTAGCCTGGAAAGCTGTTAATACATTTTGACCCTGCCTGATATACTATGCTACAAATAAGTATGCTTTGTCCGTTGTAAAGTACTAAACAATGTGCTAGAGTTTTACAAATAATATAAAAATATTAGTATTCATTACTATTTGTGCTGTTTTAGTGAATTCAATTAATTTCAACTAGAATGCAGTGTTTTAGGATTATCATGTGAAAACTACTCAAATGCTCATTATATCAGAACTCTATTACAGTCATTATTATACTGCTGCACTTATCCTATTTCCCTTTTTTTAACCGTGAACTGTTTTTATTGATAAATAAATAATCATATATACATACTATAAATGCTGTCCTAAATTGATACATTTTCCATATTCCTTAAACAGGCAGAGACTGTCACATTTACCATTGTTCAGCCCCCTCGCTTCGGAGTTATTGAACGTACGAGTAATGGTCAGAGTTACCGCCAAACCACCACATTCACAATGGACGACATCTACCAGAACCGAATCAGCTACAGCCATGATGGCAGCAACACCCTCAAAGATCGGTTCTCTTTCACAGTGTCAGATGGGACCAACCAGTTCTTCATTGTGGAGGAAGGAGAGAAAGAGGTGAATTTGCATACTTCATAACCTTGGGCCTCTTTGACTTATGTGTCAAATGCTCTACCAACTGTGTTGCTTGCATTAGTCATTAACCTGTCAGTTTGTAGGTCGGTGAATAAATTCTCTCGACTATGTATTATGAATGGACATGAGCTTTTCCTGACCCACAACAAGTTTAAGGCCTAGTTGGAGGACAATATTTCTGGGGTTGAACCTTCGTAATACATGGTTAAAATATGCAACTCATGGATGCTGATCAGCCCACTGCTGATGAATGGGTACTGGTCCACGGGCCTTTGCCTGATGTGTCCGATGGCCAGCATACAGTGCATTTTAATGGACTGCTACAAAAATTGTATCACTATTTAAAAAAAAAAATTTAAATACTGTCATGTCTCCTGTTCCAAAACAACAATATACTTCACATACAACATGTGGTATAGTATTATGTTTTGCAATATGTAGGTTTCATGTTATTCTTACCCACTCTATAAACAAACATGCAAAGTGCTTACCTTGCTACCTTTAATTGATGAATGTTTGCACACCCTTTTAATACCCTTTTTGATCCATACGAACAAGCAGGAGCCGTATCATCAGCTCAGGAACACTGCATTTCCGGCTCACAGCAAAACATTGATTATTTCAACTCTGCATTTAAAATGTTGTCCTTGTGCCCATTCTTAGTAGAGATGTGTTTATCCCTTTGTTGAATAGACATTTTGTTGCCTACAGAATATAGTAAATGGTGAAACGGGTTACTTGTTTCAGATCGTGACAGCAGCTCCCCAGAGGTTTAAGGTAGACATCCTTCCGGTGGATGATGGAACACCAAGAATTGTCACTAACCTAGGCCTTCAGTGGTTGGAATACATGGACGGCAAGGTACCTTTATTAACCTATATATGTATTGTATGAAGCGCTGCGTAACTTGTTGGCGCTATATAAATAAAAGATAATAATAATAATAATAGATTACTATTCATTTTCCATTTCAATTTTTTGCTTAATGGGAAAATATCACTTGGTAATAAAATCCGCACATAAAGCACCGTGTAACAAATAAAATAATATAGAGAACATGATCTACATCCATTTGGTGTGACTGAGTTACAAAGATAATATTGTTTTATCAAAAAACAGGTGCATATTCTGCCAATGAAAGTGAGTGTTAATTTCTGTGGCATGCTCATTCCTAAGCAATAAGTCTGTGTGGCTGTAACATTATTTCTAGGCTAGCAATTTCATTACCAAGAAGGAATTAATGACTATAGATCCAGACACGGAAGACAAGCAGCTGGTTTATGAAATATCGAGTGGGCCGAATCACGGATATTTGGAGAACAAACTCAAGCCTGGTGTCTCTGTCAGCACATTTACTCAAGGTACAAATGCCTAAGTAAAAAAATAATTATATCATTATATATATATATATATATATATATATACACATATATATATATATTTATATCGTATATGCAATATGATAAAAAAAGAGGAATGCGAACAAGCTGCTTCAACACAGATTCCCCAACACATACTGTATAACTGGTATATGGTGCAAACAGTTATAAGTTATAAGTTTTGCCTCATACAATTGAGCTACCCGTCTGTCCACATAAATCAGTGTTCGGTTGTGTTTCATATTTATTGTGGTACATGTTTAAATATGATATTTTTTGTGTGTGTGCAGATTTGTTTTTGACACCATTATGTTTGTTTTATTTCCCTTCAGAGGATATAAACCTCGGGCTTATTCAGTATATTCTGCACAATGAAAAGTACAAAGAAACAATGGACAACTTTAAGTTCCTAGTGAAAGACAGTAAGCCTAATGTGGTCAGTGACAACATGTTTCATATCCAGTGGTCCCTGATTAGCTTCACACATGTTAGGTAAGCCTACAACATTGCGAGCTTTGCTTTACATTATCTGGGGTGAATTCTGGGACATATTTGCATTCACAATACATACTTCACTCTTCTTGAGAAAAAAAATATATAATTTAATAAAATATTGTTGTAAGAATTGGGAAGAATGCTCATACCCAGCCCAGTTCCTCCCTTGAAAGCATTTTATTCTTTTAGGCAATTTGGGAGCCTCATTTTCTTTCCTGGGGATTATTCGGAATTAAATCTGACCAGCGTGCAAACTGAATTAATCTTGTGTGATAGTACCCTAATTTAAGGGGTATGCATGGAGACATTGTAAAGGAATCAGTGGATAAGCTTTCAAGACCTCAGAGGTCTTTTGTTAGGTTGCTTAGTCTACAATCTCTCTAATATATTATTTCTTATTGATCAATTAAAAGCAGGTTTAAATACACTGAAACAGAGGCATGAGTTCTTTTCTCACTAGATCCTGCAGTACAAAGAATGCTTGGAAGGGCTTTTGTGTGAATTTATTTAAAAACGTTAATTTTTTAAAATACGAGAACATTTTAAAAAAAACAACATAATGTTTGTTCATTTTAACAGTTACAACGTGAGTGAAAAAGCAGGTACCATCAGCGTTACTGTAAAAAGAACTGGGAATCTCAATCAATATGCCATTGTACTATGTCGTACAGAAGAAGGAACCGCAAAGTCCAGCTCCAGTGTGGGGTCGAGGCCGGGCCAGCAGGACTATGTGGAATATGCAGGCCAGGTACGATATGCCTTTTTCCTAGTGGACTATAGTGGACTCTTTAAATAATTGCAGCACTACCCCTGTTGGCATCTCATGTTAAAACATGATGTCCCATGTTGTAAGACTTGCAATTTAACTCATCTTTGTATGTTGTCAGGTACAATTTGATGAAAGAGAAGACACCAAAGCTTGTACAATCATTATCAATGATGACCAGGTATACGAAAACATAGAAAGTTTCGCAGTGGAGCTCAGCATGCCTGCCTACGCTTTACTGGGCCGCATCACTAAAGCTGTCGTCAACATTAATGACACCGAGGATGAGCCCACCCTGCAGTTTGATAAGAAGATGTATCGGGCCAATGAGAGTGCTGGTTTCCTTTCAGCGCCTATTGAAAGAAAAGGTTTGTTCTCTTGTATTATAGTCACAAGACTAAAATAAATCAACATTTTTCCCCATGCCCAGCTTAGAGAACCTGACAAAATGTCAGGATCCATCCTATATTTGACACTTCTGATTTTCAGATACCTATAATATGAGGATAGAAAATAACTAAGTGTTCTTATCTGCACATTTTCATGTTTTCGTAAATCTCTTTTTAATTTGAGGATGCGGCTGTTGCTGCCATTCATAAATGGAAGAGGAAAGAACATCTGCCATTTTATACTATTACTTAAATGCTATTTATATTAAGGCATTACTAACCTTTTATGGTTTTTTTGCCTTTTGTTGGCTTTTCCCGGTAAATGTGAAATCCTCTACTTTTTATTTTGCCAGTGTTCTTCAACAGATGTCATACCTTAACCATACCCAAGTTTTTAGCTTACTATTTTATTATTCTCTGAAAATGTGCAGAAATGTAATTATAACATCAATGGAAAGGCTCTTATGTTGTAGGTCGTATGCAATTTCACACTTGCCACCTGCCTGCTTAGTGAAAATTATCTATGAAAAAGGTTAAAGTTATGTATGTTAGGAGCCACCTGGGGTATGACAGGAGATTTTGCAGGGGAGTATAAACAATAAACTACCCCTTAAAGAAATGCATAGAAACTGTACTCAAGTTAACATCTTTGAAAATAAATCTAGCTGGTCAGTAAAAAATATTCTAATTATCTTCATACATGAATGAATATGAATGCTGATGAACTGCTAATATTAGTATAGTCCAGTACACATCTGATCTAGATCAGATCTTCAACTTGGTCTACCATTCCACTACCTTACTAGAGACACCTGCACAATTTGTCTGCCTCAAAAAAGGAAAAATACATTTATAAAAACATGTATCCATTTTATTTTCAACATATTTTTTTTCTATTTTTTTTTTTTACTTCACATTTTGATTAATGAAACGACTGTTCCTTGTTAATGATGTTTAGTTCTGACTAAAGGGCCCCAATCTAGATACATTTAATCCTGGTTGTAGCTGTTTGTCAAGCACCATTAAAAAGTTTGGCCATTTTGACACAGATGGAAAGAACACTTTCAATACTTCCATATAGACATGTGTGCTACCAGAATTAAGAGCAGTGTGCCGATACTGTGGGAAAAAGTACCCTGTTCTCCGGATGGAGGAGGCAGGTTTGTAATCACAGGAATTCGCAGCCCATTTATGCCCTCCAAATCTGTCTGCAGACTCAATTAAATAGGTGCTATTTTGTGAAGACATGGTCATACCTGGGGTCTTTTTAAATTAGCTGATTCCTTTGTTAGCCGATGGTAAAGATTCCATGTAGCAACTCGTCAAATGTGTTACCCAAATGGCTCTAGTACCGGTCCTCATACAAATCTTGACTTATCATTATTTAAAGATACACTTAACTGGGTCACTTAATAGGAAGGAGTCAGCTCAAGACGGTGTAACCCTGAGAATCTGCCACTTCGCCCGGAGAGAGATTGGGCAAGAATCCTGAGACTCAGGATCAAAAACTGAGAGTTCTCGGGTATGGACAGGGTGCCTGTTAACAAATGTACCACTGATGAGATCTGGTAATCACAGGCGGACAAGTGACTGTGCCCCTGATCTACCAATGTTTCCTCACACCAATAAAAGTATTGTTTGTATTTATTCAGCAGATTGCTGTGCAATTATCTTGTATTTGAACAGAGTTTTTTATCGTTATTTCTGGTTGTAAATTAGTTTATTCCCTCCGACTGTGATATATAAATCAGAGGTGATCTCACCGCAGCAAATCCATTTTTTATTTGTGACCAGTCGCTGGCGAAAGGCAATTTTACCGCCATGGCCTATTTAAATATTAACATCCATTGCTTGAAATATTATTCTGTATTTTATCTATATTCTTGATGAATGGGTTTCTTTTGCCTTGATTGAAAACATCATTTCCATTATTTGAGGTGCCCCAAAATTGCTTCTTTAAATGTAAAAACGTTTTTATAGCCTGCAGAAAATTTAAATGAAAAATGTAAGAAAAAAAAAATAGTTGAGGTTCATATTATACATTCAGTTTTTCTATATTAGAAACTGGTAAGACAGGCAAGCGTTACTTTTGTTCAGAGGAAATAGCAGCAATATTATTGTACAGATTAAAATGAATAACGAAACCTGGAAACGTGTACAGCATACAAATGTGAAAGTATTGATAGCTTTAGAACTGAAGTTCAGGCCCAGTCAAACAGTCCTTTAACTTATCTGCCAGAAAATCGCGTTCGAACACCAACTTTTTAGCTGGCCAGCTAAATTAAACATAGGATAGTCCTCACTAAAATAGACACCATTGATGGGCCATAGAAAGAGCAAAGAGAGAACTAATCAGCGACTAGTAACACAAAACCATAACTAAAGGTAATAATACCAATAATAATAATATTAGTAGTAGCAGTGTTTGTATTAGTATTAGTAATTATCTGCACTTTATCTGAAAGTTGTAGTTCAGACACACCTGCAGAGCTACCTCTTGGCCAACTAGACCAACAAGAGTATTTTTTGTAAAATTCATGGCTAGATGTGTAATTACAATTATTATTTATTATTATTATATTATTATTCATTTATTATATTATTATTTGCTTGATACAAGTCACATCTTTTTTTACAGTTGTAAAAGTCACAATAATATCCACTGAATTAACAATAAAATGATGCATACACGTCTAAGGCCTTACTACATTACAGAAAAGATGATACGGTCCTGTAAAAAGTCAAGTAACCCCCCAACACACACATGGCTACATCTATTACAACATCATTGTAAATAAAAGTGTCCCAACTTGTCCCAAATGTTGGTAGGTATGTTAAACCTAGCCATGCCCTGCTGATCAATGTATGAAGACATGACTGTGTTTCCTCGCAGGTGATCCAGGAAGCATTGTTTCGGCCATTTGCTATACTATTCCAAAAACCGCTAAAGGCAGCAGCCTCTACGGATTAGAATCCGGCTCAGATTTCAAGTCCAGGACAATGTCCAACGAGAACCGCATCATTTTCGGGCCTGGCGTTACCATGTCCACCTGTGACATCAAACTAATAGACGATAGTGAATATGAAGAAGAAGAGGAATTTGAGATAGCATTGGCTGACACATCTGAGAATGCTCGGATTGGAAACATAGCAACAGCCAAAGTTGTTATTGAAGGACCCAATGACGCTTCCACTGTCTCCCTTGGAAATGCCACCTTCAGTGTCAGTGAAGATGCAGGTAAAAGCTTTTAAGAGCAAAACTCCCACCATGTAGCCAAGTATATCCTAAATACAGAATTGCATTTTTCTCAAAGTAAACTAATATTTGTTTTCCTACTTTTTAGTAGGTTTTTCTGTTATGTATAGTTCAACGAAATGTGTTCTCACTATTTTTATGACACTATGTTACATCATGAAGGTCAGAAGAGGTTAATGATCCTGAGCTAGTAAAATATATAATCTAGAAAAAGAGACATCAGGATTTCACATTTTGTATGCATTTTGGTTCACATTATAAATTGCTTTATTATGTTGTTTGTTTTTTTTTAATTTGTATTGTTTGTCATTTTATTGTAGGCTCTATAGAGATTCCTGTTATTCGTAGTGGACCAGATCTTTCTGTTCCCACTTCTGTGTGGTGTGCCACTCGCCCATCAGACCCACCATCTGCTTCTCCTGCGATTGACTATATCCCAAGTTCCAAGAAGATAGAATTTGGGGCAGGAAAAACAGTAGAGGTAAGCTTTTTAATTGTGTATTAACTGAGCTAGGACAATAAAACTTATCATTATTCATAATACCATTACCAGAAACATTTTTTTTATTATTATTATTTGACCTAATTCTTATTTTTTACTGGGGGCCCTTAATTGTCATAAGACACAGAAGTAGGTGACATAATAACAAAAAAAAAATTCTCAAAAATAAATAAAATGACAGATTTACTGTGGTTTATTTGCTTAACATACTAGAGAGTGCAGTTAAGTGGTTGGTTAAGTGGAACAGCGCCTTTAATTGGTCTTGTACAGCGGGCAGTTACTCTCAAGGGGTCGATGTATAAAGTGGATATAGAGGCAAAAGGTGATCATTGCATGCACCTTTTTTGCATGTGCCTACCCAGAATCCCTTGTGGTTGTGAAAGCACCATGAGATTTCTGAGGGAAAAAAACAAGCCTTCTGGCTTGTCTGGTGTCTGCAGATGAGTGTTTAATAATGCTTCTACTACCCCCTTAATTTAAGTGGAAGGGTTTTCCATCATCTTTACCCACAATAACTTTTATTAGTAAAAAAAAACATAACATAATAAAAGGCAATACATATTGAATTGCTGTTATAGAAATATAAACAAGTCTACGTTGATGCTACATTTAGGCAAACTAGTAAACTGTTTTAGAAAATCGGGGTAATACCTTTTTTTTTTTGGTAGTGTTATCACTTTTTCAAGATGCTTTCGTAGTGCGTAAGATTCATATTCAAGTAGCTACCATGAGATGTTGGCTAAACTTGTATTCAGATGTTTGCTATTCTACGGGATCATGTATGTTTCTTTCCTTCAGTTCTGCACTCTGACTATATTGGACGATGCTCAGCATCCGGTGATTGAAGGTTTGGAGACGTTTGTGGTTTTCCTTAGCTCTGCACATGGGGCACAGCTTACCAAACCATTTCAAGCAACAGTTGCCATTAATGATACTTTTCAGGATGGTAAGTTATATTATTATAGCACTAACATGGATGAAACTCCAAAAAAATAATAATTTCCCAGTTTACTGGTTATTATGCAGCTTAAAATTTTAATTAATACCATTAATGACTGCTTATGTGGATGAGGCCAGTTCCTGGCTGCAGCTCTATGTGATTTTATTCATGGTTCTATATATTCAGAACTGATGCTTTAATCGTATTGTATCCATGTTAAAGAACATAAAAAAACAAATGTGTATTTTAGGTATAGTTCCAAGGTCTCCGGCCAAACTTTGCCAAAGTGTTGACCATAAGCATCAACTTGTTGTTTGAATAGAAACCCAATCTGGTGCTCAGCCTCCAACCTAATGAAATGTATCCAGTGTAACACTTTCCCCATACAGAAGTTGCAATAGATGAATTGAAATACGGCATAAATATGTGCATTCTTTATCGGCAGTTCCCAGCATGCAGTTCAGTAAAGATGTCTTGATGGTAAAGGAGAAAGATGGAGTACTGCATGTCCCTGTCATACGTACCGGAGACTTGAGTTACGAGTCTTCAGTTCGTTGCTACACTCAGTCTCATACAGCTCGTGTGATGGATGACTTTGAAGAAAGAAGAAACTCTGATGATTCCCGGCTGACATTTTTCAAAGGAGAAAAAGTACGTTTCTTAAGCTGTGCATGCGCTTATTAAATAGGAATATTTTAGATCGTTTTCTTAAAAGCGCCATGCATATATTTAGCTGTGTACATTTCAAACATGAATAGAGTGTCTCTGAAACTTCAAGGACATTATTTTTCAATTGATTGATGCATGTGAGATTTCTTTTCATCCAATGCATTGAAGAATGCCTGCACTTTTCAGACGGCGCTTGCAATATTTGCATATATCCTTTCATCCCATTGAAAGCATACAGTAGATTATCCATGCTGTGCAGGCAGAAAATTCTTAAGAGTAATACAAATTGAAATACTGGATCCTGTTGTACTTTTGTTAGTTGTTTTTAATGTGGTTAGCTGGTGATTCCTTACACTGTCTGCTGTCCCTTTAAACTTCGGCTGACCTGATTAAGATTTAGGGACTTTGGCTGATAGATGGAACCAGACAGCTTCGTTATCCGTTTTTAAAGCAAGTCTCTGTGATGTACAGCGGCTGCTGAGCATGACGGAGCATCGGCGCGTATACAGTAATAAAATACCAGATGCTTGCTCACAGTCGTTGGTAACTCTCGTGGCAGGTGAAGAACTGTACTGTATTTATCAACGACGACTCGGTGTTCGAGCCTGAAGAGCAATTTAGGATTTATCTCAGCAATCCTCTTGGAAGTCACTGGAGCGGAGCCCGAATTGGGAAGAGTGACATGGCTACAATCACTATTTCAAATGATGAGGATGGTAAGAGTGCTTACATCACTAAATATGAAGATGATGATGTCGTCCAAAATGTACACTGTGTTAAACATTTCATTCACAACATGAGTGCTCTGCAAGTTGTACACTAAAGGGTAAGACTGCAGAAGCTTTGAGGCTTAAACCCACCAAATTAATTATGCATGATGAAGGGCCAACGCCTGGGGGCTTCACCTGTTAGAACTGGCCCTGTATGATGTGTACATTATACATACATACAGAGTGGTGCAGAAATTATAATGCAATCAAGTGGTACCCAAATACTTCCATTGATATGGGCGTAATTAACACTGGGAAGCACTAACCTAAGAAGAGTATAAATACAGGTTTTGGGGTGCTGCTGAATCCACCCATGTTTACACACAACAAAGGATGGAATCAGCACACCCACCCAGTAAATATGTATAACGGATCCTATAAACACTATTTAGAAGCCCCATCTAACAGGAAAAAACGGGGCCAGTCACACACTATGGCCAATTTTGGAGTATTTTGATGTAGTGGGCGGCTAAGAAATATAAGGGTATGCGCTGAGTCCTTGTTTTTTTGTATGTATATAAATATATTCCAGCTCCGAGGCTCAGTGACATATTGAAAGGTAGAAAACATGGACATTTTTCATGTTAACATGCCCTTTAAATGATATATTAATTCATTTTGTGAGATGCTTACTGCTGGAATACCCTGAGTGAAAGCACTGAATGAATGATATACTATACATTTTTCTCACCATGAGACACAAAGCATTGCTTATTATATGGCAATACCTTATTACAGTGCAATTTGTTTAGGAGAATTAGTAACATCCATCAAATGAACGTCAGGATGTGTAGAATATTTGGAGTAAATATATGGCACATAAATACATTTTCCATACACGTTTTGACCTGTTAGCAAATGGATCAAAAACAATACAATGGATTTTAAATTAATTTATCTTTCTACCTTTGTGGCATCAATAACCTGAATAATTTGTTTCCTACCCCCTTCATTGATGCCTTGAATCCAATTTTAAGAGAAACATAGAACTCACTGTATTAGCCTTTATCACTTATGTTAGGAGGCTGCTCTATTTATCTTCAGATTGTAAGCTCTTTTGAGCTCATCTGTTATTTCTGTATGTCATCTTGTTATGTCTAACAAATGTAGCTTATTCATAATCATAACACACTGCATATAATATAACTATGGTATAATATATATATGTGTGTGTGTATATATATATATATATATATATATATATATATATATATATATATATATATATCTACATACACTGTATATACTCAGTTAATGGAAAATATGTTTTTATATTAAAAGCTTACACTATTGATAATTACTTCTAGCTTAGATTCTCACTAATTCAAGATGTTTGCATTTTCCATTCCCAAAGCCCCTACAATTGAGTTTGAAGAGAGCACTTACCAAGTTCGAGAGCCCCAGGAACTTGACGGAATAGCCACGCTTAATATAAAAGTGATCAGAAGAGGAGACCAAAACAGAACTTCAAAGGTCCGCTGTAGCACAAGAGATGGATCTGCCCAGTCTGGGGTCGATTACTACCCAAAAAGCCGGGTTCTTAAATTTAGTCCTGGTAAGTAAACAAAAGTAAACAAAAAACACGTTGAACTTGTAGAAATTTAGAAATTTCCACTGCACCTCATAAAAGAGTCGATTGAAAGCCATCTAGGTTAAAAGGAGGCTTAAGGTTGACATTTGTGACACATGCCAGGTGGCCAAAGTACACATTTCTATACATAAAGGGGAGCATCCTAAGGTTTTTAGTATCAAATCTCTCAACTCAGTTGAGCTAGAGATATACCATTCAGCAGAACATATGAGTGGTTCTTTCCTGGTGGAAAGGCACAACAAAGTCTTCTAGTGATAAAACAAGAAAACAAAAAATCCAATATAAACTATAGCAACCAGTGAGAATATGTCTGCTAATTAGAAAGTACCACTGGTGGCTATGGTGACAAAACCACTTTTCAAATGTTGCACTAGAATCACTTTTCATACATATCCAACTTTATATCACGTTATTTATACCCGATGAGTTGGTTGTATTTTAAAGCAGAACTTCTGTCTGGTATTAATTGAGCCACCTGTGTTTAAGCAATAATGGTCTCAGTTTCTAGGCTCTAACCGTAGATTTCCATCCTGGTCATACACACAGAAGTTCAAGTGAACATGAAAAGTGATCATTACAAAGCATATAATCTGATATTTTATGTTGTAATATTATTCATGTAATGAAATAAAACCTACAACTTGAAAGAAGTTAGCACATTAAGGATTCTTTCTGGAATCCAAATGGTTTCATAACTATAACTGACTATAATGATCCACTCTGTTCCATTGGTTTTGCAGGTGTTGATCATATCATCTTTAACGTGGAAATTCTGTCTAATGAAGACAGGGAGTGGCATGAATCCTTCTCATTAGTTCTTGGGCCAGATGATCCAGTTGAAGCTGTGCTTGGAGACATTACCACCGCTACTGTGACAATCCTCGACCAAGAGGCAACAGGAAGCCTGATATTACCATCACCCCCTATAGTGAGTACTCCTGCTTTATATCCCACTATCCTAGAATTCCATGGGATCACCACAATTAAAAAAGAAACTCCCCATGGCATCCCAAGTGCCAAGCTGGGGTATATTTGATACGCAGATAAATTCTGTTATCACAACACAGTTAGGAGTTGCCATCTTTAGCTCATCTTTATCAACAAATATTTTATAATTATATATATGAATAGGATTATGATTCACATGAGAAGCTGATGTTTTTTTTTTTTACAGTTTTACTTCTCACCTCTTCCACCTTTCTTAAATAAATTTGTGGTATTCTGCAGTGCGGAAAAAAATTATTATTATTTTTATTATTATTATTTAATGATTCTGATACGGTTTAGTTAAACTTGAAAAATAACTTAAGAAATCGCCTAACATTAACAAGTCAGTGAGATATTCAATTCAGCTCTTAATTTAGTGAATACACCTTAGTTTTATTACAGTGTATAATGCAAGTCATTGTTTTTGGCTGCAGGTTGTATCATTGGCCGATTATGACCATGTAGAAGATGTCACCAAAGAGGGGGTGAAGAAATCCCCATCTCCTGGGTACCCATTGGTGTGTGTCACACCATGTGATCCACACTTTCCCAAGTATTCTGTGATGAGGGAGCGTTGTGAAGAAGCTGGCATCAACCAGTCTACTATCTTATTCAACTGGGAAGTGGCAACACCCACTGACTCCAATGGCGCTCGATCTCCTTTTGAAACAATCACAGACACCACACCTTTCACAAGTGTCAATCACATGGTGAGTATGAACAAAGTTAAGATATTTATATTGATGCTAACTGTATATGAATTCAAGCGCACATGTAACTCCATTTTGTTTTGTAAAGAGACTAGTCATACTGCCCCTGTTGCCAGAAAAGTAAAAAAAAAAGAAATAAGAGACAAATTTGACTTCCAAAAAGAAGTTACTGTATAGTTAACATTCTTTTTTCATCTGTTTTCTAGGTCCTGGATAGCATTTACTTCAGCAGACGATTCCATGTCCGATGTGTTGCCAAAGCAGTGGATAAGGCCGGGCATGTGGGAACACCACTGAGAAGCAATATTGTCACAATAGGAACAGACAGTGCCATATGTCACACACCGGTGGTGGCAGGGACCGCAAGAGGATTTCAGGCCCAGTCTTTTATTGCCACTCTGAAATACCTGGATGTCAAGCACAAAGAGCATCCCAACAGGTAATCCTTGTCTGCCAAGAGCTGGCCGGAACATTCCTCCAGACACTGGAAGGCAGAGATATAAGCCCTGAACAGTATTCAGCAGGATCTCAGCACAGCTGAAGTGATGGCCATAGATGCTCTGTAGATCAGAGTATTTCCATGTTGGTCCACAATTTCCGCAACTGTATTGCGGTATTTCACGGCTGTGATATACATACAGTATTTAGTCAGTTAATATCAGAAAAAAACATACACCTGCCCAGGTATTAAGAGAAGAATGATATCTTAAACAAGAATAATTACTTAAACAAACTTAAGCGCAATTCAATATTGGATCATGATTAACATAAACTTACTACAGTCACTCTTACAATGTTTGGCATTCTTGTGTGGAGCGCCTATACTGATAAAGCTTATTTTGCAAAACACATGAGTAAAAAGTGTCAGTGGCCTGAACATCGGAGCTTTTGATAATTGTCACCATGTCCAGCACACAGGCTCACTTACTAAAGCAATAAAGTTAGGTATAAAGGTTTCACAGTCACGACTCAATTGTTGTCTGAAAAATAGCAATTTTGTGCCATCTGCTGTAAGAAAGGAAAGTGATCTCATTTTTAATTACGAAGTCACAGGAACTTTTGTTCTCCATCTGTAAAGCCCATTAACACGGCCTTGTACGTAGTCTGCAGTCTGTGAGTTTTATAAATATATTTATACTTCATTCCTCTGCTAGGATCCATATATCCGTACAAATCCCTCACCAGGATGGGATGTTGCCGCTCATTTCCACGATGCCGCTACACAACCTGCACTTCCTGTTGTCCGAGTCTGTGTACCGACACCAGCACGTATGCTCCAACCTGGTCACCATTCGTGACCTCAGAGGTATTTCAGGTATATGACTTGCTAATTTAAACACTTTTTACTGTAAAACCTATTAACTTCTTATCCCCCCCCCCCAAACAATTTGAAAGAAAGCTACAGAACTGTTTAGAAAAATACAGGGAAACCTAAAAACTCACATAAGCCAGGGGGAATTATCAATAATTGTAAATTCTCCTCTTCTATCACTCACATATCTGGAAGGTCGCATATAGATGACTGTCTGCATTGTTACTGAAACTCTAATCAATGCCCTGTGCTGACGTTCTCTCCCTCCACCTCAGGGCAAAGGCTTCCTGAACCAATCAACAACAAGCAGCAACTTAACAGTAGAGCAGCGATACGTTTCAGAGAATAGCAAATTAAGATACATTCCCCATAAGTGTGTTTCTCTAAAACAGCTGATCAGTTCATTTTTATTCATCTGTACTCAAATAGGAATATCGATAACCCTGGACCATTATTTGCCTCAGAACGTCTCACCTAGAACAATTTTTGGCTAAGAATAGAGTGATTTAAAAGCAAATTGATGAAATGGAAAGAAAAGTAATAAGTAACACCGCTTGTATTTATTCACTGCAAGAATATAATCAGGAACTTGCCAACCTCTTCTCGCCTCCACTACCCTGATTTATTAATGCAGTCCCTCTTCCTTGCGTAAAATCAGTCAATTGCTTCTTAATTAAGATTTCTTTATAAGACCGTATCTGTTTTTAGGGTAATAAATGTCCTAACCTATATCACCCCTTCCCGAACTCATACAACCTTATTTGATGGTTTTCTGAATTGAGATTTTCATTGCTTTCTTTATTCTAGAAGCGGGATTTTTGGATGAGGTAACATATGACAGCATAGCGGTGGGTCCAGGATATGACCGGCCATACCAATTTGATCCCACCGTGAGAGAGCCAAAGACTGTCCAACTGTACAAGCACCTGAACCTCAAGAGTTGCATTTGGACATTTGACGCATATTACGATATGACGGAGCTCATTGACGTCTGCAGTGGAGCTGTGACAGCCGACTTCCAGGTGCTTAACAATACTTCCTGTGTCTTGGCTGTATTGACTTGTATTGGCTGAGTGCACAATAACCAAAATGAACATATGTCTAAATCGAGATGTGATACAAATAGATCAATGAAAATGAAACATCCTCTGAACATGCCATTTAAAGAGGAATTAATTGTAGGCTAATTCCATTAATTACCAATAGTTTTCAGATCAGCCAGGTTTGTGCTCGCATTACAAAAAAGGTACCAGCAGGATCTTCCTGCATCAAGAGCAATATAGTCGCAGGACAGGACCATGTTGTCTAAATCAACAACGCACTATTAATAGCATGGCATGCAGAACAGAGATATGTTTTGAGTGACTCCTTACGGAAACGTGATTTTGAGTTTTGTGATTTAAAATACATTGTAGGTGAGGGACTCTGCTCAGTCGTTCCTGACAGTTCATGTACCCCTGTACGTGTCATACATTTATGTGACTGCGCCCAGAGGATGGGCATCGTTGGAACATCACACCGAGATGGAATTCTCCTTCTTCTATGACACTGTCCTCTGGAGAACCGGTATGATTTCAAAGCCTACGCTTATATTTCAAACTAGCACAGATGGTACTCAAATACTGATTTGGTGCTAGGATTCCAAACATGTTCCAAAATGGCATACTAAGTAAAGCATTGCTGTCTGTTATCCCTCAAGCTAAAAACACATGTGGCCACCTTCCCGTGGTACGCTTTTCATAAAAACTGAAGCCTACGTTATTTTTACTACTGCAGACAGCCTGTGGACCACACACTTTGGACACCAGTGCTGTGGCATATTACTGCAGATCTGCCAGTATGCAAGGCCCAGATCCAGAGAGGAAAATGCCTGAATTTTGAACATTAAAATTCAACTCTTATGCTTCAGGCATTGTTGGTTGTACAGTTGCCATCTTTTCTATGAAAAATAAAGCCCATATTATTGTTTCCATATTATTTTCTATTGAACATCAAATATATATTTTTTTACTAGGCTTCAGGTTTTAAATACCAAGTAAGTAGCAACCCTAAGTTTTTTTAGATGCATGGCCTTATAAGTGTTCTACTTTACCTTTTGTATTCCATGAATATAGAACAAAATAAAAGAAAGAACAGCAGGTGGTTGTGCCATTTGGCGTTTCTGTAAATCTACTGAGAGGGGCGAGTGCTGTTCTTCTTTGTGTGAACACAGCTGAACATCTGTCTGCTTTATCTCATAGGCATTCAGACAGATAGTGTGCTATCTGCCAGGCTTCAGATCATAAGGATTTATATTCGAGAGGATGGGCGACTGGTTATCGAGTTTAAAACCCACGCTAAGTTCAGAGGTAAGAAAGCAAATACATAGGTTATTGAGACTGAGACTACAGGATTTATAGCGTTTTTCCTAGCAAACCATTTTCTGGTGCCATAACTGTGCTTAAACTTGCCTATTAACATAACAAAGAAGCTCATTGTGGCGTCTCCTGTTGGCTGTATGGTAGCAAATAAAATGTAAAAAAAATTGTTTTACTTGTAACACGTAATCTTACTAAGGTTGTGTTTAACTCCTAAGCATATGATATCTTAATACAAAAAAAAATTAATGTCAGATTAACACACTTTTATGAGTAGCTTATTATATGCAACCACTGCAGGTGGCAAGTACTGTGTAAAAACTATCCTGGAGATCTGTTTCCACATGTAATATTTATTCTGCAGGCCAGTTTGTCATGGAACACCACACGCTTCCAGATGTGAAATCTCATATCATGTCCCCAGACCACTTGGGTGGAATCGAGTTTGACCTTCAGTCTTTGTGGAGCGCACAGACGTTTGATTCTCCATATCAATTATGGAGAGCAACCAGCTCATACAGCAGGTAAGCCCAAGCTGGTGTGTAAGTTGGGTCAAGGTAAGGGAAGGGGGTAAATTCAGGGATGTGGTCTAAGTATTTTAATATCAGTTACAGTGAATTAAAAACATACCCAAAAATATGTGTGATTATTAGATGCTACCAAGAGATCATAACCCAGTCTTTATAATCAGCTGATGCCACATAAGTGTTTTGTATGAAAACAATGTGGTTTGTTGGCAGTAGGCGACCTGTAAGGGTAGAGTGTTCTTAACAGGATATTTTTGCATGGATTCCAGAACTAACATCTTGTTTCTGATTTCAGGAAAGACTATTCGGGAGAATATACCATCTATCTGATCCCTTGTACTGTGCAGCCAACACAGCCATGGGTTGATCCTGGGGACAAGCCTCTAGCCTGCACAGCCCATGCTCCGGAAAGGTCAGCAAACTGGTCCTAATGCTGCGGGTGTAGTACTTGTGATATGTATGCAATTTCACATAGGTTAGAGAGAGATCTTGGGGCCAATGTGTAAAACCATTTGGTTTGTTCATACCATGTATATTTCTTTCTCCCTTTGTCTCCAGGTTCCTTATTCCCATTGCATTTCAGCAGACTAATCGGCCTGTCCCAGTTGTATATTCACTAAATACAGAGTTTCAGCTTTGTAACAACGAAAAGGTCTTCTTGATGGACCCCTCCAAGTCTGAAATGTCACTAGCAGAGATGGACTATAAAGGAGCCTTCTCAAAAGGTACATTATTAAAGATCAACTATTACTCTCTAAAAACAAAAGCATTTGTAGGTTGTTACATTAGTGCTTTATATCGCTTTTAGAGAATGGATAAGAGAAAAAAAACCGATATTCTTGGACGTTGGTCTATTCATAATTTGCAGCTGCAGTTAAGCGCAAGTGGGCCGAAGCACACATATTTACTATTGCCTTGCATTTACAGTAAACGCAAAGTATGCTCAACTCCACTGCAGCACAATTAAACTGATGCAAGTTTTAATACCACTTCCAAAGCTCACTTTGGATTGGGACTTCGTATCTCTTATTAAAAACTTATACACACATTGAGTCCAGCTATGCCTCCCTCTCGCCCCTTAACCCAAGACTGGTTGGATTAGGAGTTAAAAATGTGCCCAACCATGCCTCTCCCCCTACCTACCTACTTACCTACCCCCTGCTTTAAGTAATGCAGGTACGGGGCAAGATCTATTTAATGCACATTTTGTTTAACAGGAAAGTAAGTAGACAATGAAAATCAGTGATGCCTCATCTTCAGCCACCCTAAAAAGTAAAAAAAAAGGCTAACAGTTATATTAATGAACTTGCCCGTTACTGGTAAAAATGTAAAATGACATGCGATCACATCAACTTACAAGTATCCCAAGCAGTAATGAATAAGTGACTATGTGGGTTGTATACTGTAAGTCCATGCAACTTAAGTTACGTTACGTCAGTCACATTAACACTTAAACGACAGCTAAGACCACATCATGCATTGGAACATGGTCAGCATTTATAGTAATAGTTAACATGTTGTACATGCCTTGATTATATCTTGAATTGTTTTTTGATTGTATTGTTAACCTCTTACAGGTCAAACCCTATATGGTAGAGTGCTGTGGAATCCTGATCAAAACCTCAATTCTGCCTACAAGCTGCAGCTAGAGAAGGTCTATCTCTGTACTGGAAAAGATGGATATGTGCCTTTCTTTGACCCGACCGGAACCATTTACAACGAAGGACCCCAATACGGTTGTATTCAACCGAATAAGCACCTAAAGCACCGTTTTCTACTCTTGGTTAGTAGTGTAAAAATTCCTTATGTAGATAATAAGTTCACTGTGCCTGTGTCTGAATTTCCAAATCTTGAATATTTGAATTCTGCATGTGTTTTACTATTTCAATACTGCAATAAAACAACATGAGTGAATACAGCCGAACATTAAATACAAATTGCTAATTTGTTCTTAATCTGATTGAAGCCCAAGATATTTGTGCTGCACATCTGACATTGTTTGCTCATCTGGTTTATCTAGACCCATTTTAGACACAGATGCATATATATATATATATATATATATATATTGTGGTAAAGTGTATGGGAGAGTGGTTGATGGGATATATATCTCACCTGGTTACCTCAGCCAGGCATGGTAGCAAACCCAGGTGCTCTCAGGTGAGGCTTCCTAAGCTCGTTACTGGGGAGGAAGCCTTAAAAGAGAGGGCTGTTTTGCAAGGGGAGGGAGAACCTGAATGAAGGAGCAGCTACAGCCAGCGCTGCAGCCCACCAGGTATGAAGCTTTACCCCATACAAAACTGGTTACTTTGCTTTGTGACAGACCTTAGGCTGCTAGAGAGGTATCCTGCTGTTTAGTTAGAGCCGGACAGGCTTATAGTTTGTTTTGTTTACAAGGTGCTCTGTGACTACAACATCTAAATAAACGCGCTTTTACGTTGGAAACCTGTGTGAAACTGTCATTGCCGCCCCATGCGTGAGCTGTCCCCTACAATTGGTGGAGAATGCGGGCACAGTTGTGCTAGGAGCAACGGCAGGACAAAACACAGCATCTGAATTTTGTGGACATTTAAAGGGCCGGAAGCATATGTCCTGAGTGAAGGCTGCAGCACTGTAAGGCCCATCTGGCACAATGGAGGAAGTGATAAAGCAGCTGATACAGGCTAACCTGAGACATGAGCAGGCCTTGGAACAGCAACGGAAGTTTCATGCAGAGGCTTTTCACGCCCAGCAACATGCGCAACAGCAGACTATGGCCCAACAACAGGAAACGAATCGCCTGTTAATGGAGCAGATTGCTGCGCTCAGAGAGACTGTTGTGGCTCAGCCCCAACAAGTGGAGACAAGCCCCCTTGAGACTGTTAACGTGAGGAGGGCCGTTCAGCGGGGCTTACAAAAAATGACACCCGACGTTGAGGCATACCTCACCGTATTTGAGAGAGTGGCGGAGAGAGAGAGACTGCCAGTTGCAGAGTGGGCAGAAGTGATTGCACCCTTCCTGACTGGTGAACCGCAAAAGGCCTACTATGACCTCGGGGAGCAGGATGTCCGGGACTTTACAAAACTAAAAATGGAGATCCTTGCTCGCCTGGGTGTTACGCCCGCTGTTCGGGCCAAGAGAGTCCACTGTTGGAAATACACCATGGACAAGCCTGCCAGGTCCCAGATGTATGATCTGATTCATCTTGTAAGCAAGTGGCTGGAACCAGAATCCACTACACCAGCCCAGATTGTGGAAAAGGTGGTAATGGACCACTACCTCTGCGCCCTCCCGGCGGAGCTACAACGGTGGGTTGGGCATGGAGACCCCAGAACTGCTGAGCAGCTTGTCAACATGGTGGAAAGGTTCATAGCAACCGAGGACTTCCTCCGTGAGGTCCCTGCGGCACCAACACCTTCCAAGACTGTCAGACCCGCGACATCTTTGGGTAAGAGAGTTCCAGCTGGAGGTGTATGGGAAAATGTGAGAGAGAGCAGGGCTCTAGAGTTTGGGCAAGGGCAAAAGACTGATCCTGAACCCATGGGACCCCACAATCCTAGAAAGGGCTCCCTACTAAGGAGGCCAGGGACCCCCCAGTGCTGGAGGTGCCATGAGTGGGGACACATAGCCGCCTATTGCCCTCTTAACTCAGAGCCCATGGTGTGTGACGCTAGTCGGCGTCAGTCCCTGTTTGCAGAACCGGTTTGTGCAGCCATTCCAGAATCAGAGACTGAGCCGCATTTTTGTATGGTGAAGATAGGTGACTGCTCCGTGAAGGCACTTTTGGACTCGGGTAGCCTGGTGACTTTGGTTCGGGCTGGCCTTGTGACTATGGACTACGTGCCGAACAAGCACATAAGAGTGCTATGCATCCACGGGGATATTGTAGCTTACCCTGTGGCCCCCATTAAGTTGGTGACCCCATCTGGAACTGTGACCTACGAAGTCGGAGTTGTAAAAAGACTTATGCATGCGGTTATTTTAGGCCGCGATTTCCCCTTGTTCTGGGAGTTGTGGAGAAGGGGGAACGTTTCTGCAGCTGGGGAACAAACTCCGGCAGAGTCTGTACCCCTCCCTGTAAATAATGGGTCAGGTGAGACGGCCATTGGGAACAATGATACCAGTAAGGGGCATGATGAAAAGGATCTAGGCCCACCCGAAATGTATAGTGAAGATTCTTTCCCCTTGCAGGTGTTAGCTGGGGAGGAAGAAGAAGAAACTTCCCTACCCGGCCAACAGGTCTTAGATTTAGAAATGTCTCGGGGTAACTTCGGGACCGAGCAAGTGAGAGACCCCACTCTGGGAACTGCACGGGCAAATGTCACGGTAGTAAATGGGGTACCACAGGAACCCGAAGCTGACCAGAAATTTCCGCATTTTGCCATGAATGGGGATCTAGTGTACCGGGTCACCAAAGTTAACAAGGAAATTGTGGAACAGCTTCTGGTGCCAAAACCATACCGACACCTGGTGCTGGACATAGCCCATAACCATGTGTTTGGGGGGCACTTGGGGACTAATAAAACACAAGAGAGGGTCCTCCAAAGATTTTATTGGCCTGGGGTATATGAAGAAGTAAAAAGGTATTGTGAGTCATGCTCCACGTGCCAGAAGAGTGCCCCAACACCACACTTCCGTAGCCCCTTGGTGCCACTTCCCATCATTGAAGTACCATTTGAGAGAGTTGCCATGGATTTGGTAGGGCCCATTGTCAAATCTGCTAGGGGACACCAATACATTTTGGTTGTCTTGGATTATGCTACCCGGTACCCAGAGGCGGTACCCTTAAGAAACATGGCCTCTAAGAATATTGCTAGGGAGTTGTTTTACATGTTCTCTCGCACGGGGATCCCTAAAGAAATTCTTACTGACCAGGGTACGCCCTTTATGTCACGGGTCATGAAAGACCTGTGTAAGTTGTTTAAAATCGCTCACCTCCGTACCTCAGTGTACCACCCTCAAACAGACGGGTTAGTGGAGAGGTTTAACAAAACCCTAAAGCATATGCTAAAAAAGGTGGTAGAAAGGGATGGTCGGGATTGGGACTGTCTATTACCCTACCTCATGTTCTCTATCAGGGAGGTGCCCCAAGCGTCTACAGGGTTTTCCCCCTTTGAGTTAGTCTATGGCCGACATCCACGGGGTTTGTTAGATATTGCCAAAGAAACTTGGGAGACCGAGGCCACTCCATATAAGAGTGTTATTGAACATGTGGCTCAGATGCAGGAGCGAATAGCGACGGTGATGCCTATAGTTAAAACGCATCTGCAAAGAGCGCAGGAGGCCCAGAGCAGAATTTATAACAGATCTGCCAGGTTGAGGGCCTTTAATCCTGGGGACAGGGTCCTGGTTTTAGTGCCCACCGTCGAAAGTAAGTTTTTAGCCAAGTGGCAGGGTCCCTATGAGGTTGTAGAGAAGATGAGTGAGGTGAACTACAAGGTCCATCAGCCGGGCAGGAGAAAACCCTTCCAGGTTTACCACGTAAACCTGATCAAGCCGTGGAAAGAGCGGGAGTCTTTGGGGGCGACCCAGGCAGGGGTCAAAGAAGTGGGGCAACCAGTTCCCCCAGTAACAATAGGAGAGGCACTGTCAGTGCCCCAGAAGCAGGAGGTGAGGGAGTTCCTGCAGGAAAACAGACGCAAGTTTTCGGACCTACCGGGCCGTACCCACCTCATAAAACACCATATTAAAACTGAGCCTCACAGTAAAGTGAACCTGAAGCCATACAGGATACCAGAAGCCCGTAGAGAGGCGGTATCCACGGAGGTCAGGCGCATGCGTGAATTAGGTGTTATTGAGGAATCTACTAGTGAATGGTCAAGCCCCATAGTGCTAATCCCAAAGCCCAACGGGACGTGGAGGTTCTGTAATGACTTCAGGAGATTAAATGAGGTCTCGAAGTTTGATGCGTACCCCATGCCCCGAGTGGATGAACTGGTTGAGAGGCTTGGGAAGGCAAGGTACATTACAACACTTGACCTTACAAAGGGCTATTGGCAGATACCGTTGACTGAGGAGGCTAAAGAGAAGACTGCCTTTTCCACTCCAGAGGGCCTGTTCCAGTATGTTGTGATGCCATTTGGGTTACATGGGGCCCCTGCTACCTTCCAGAGGCTGATGGATCTGATTTTGAGACCACATCGTGATTATGCCGCTGCTTACCTGGACGATGTGGTAATTTTTTCGTCTGACTGGAAAAGTCACCTCGGTAAGGTACAGGGCGTGTTAGACTCCATTAGTGATGCAGGCCTAACCATAAACCCTGAAAAATGTGCAGTGGGTCTGGAGGAAGCAAGATACCTGGGTTATATCATTGGTAGGGGGCTGGTTAAACCCCAGATCAATAAGATTGAGGCGATACAGAACTGGCCTAGGCCAGTAACAAAGAAACAAGTGAGGGCTTTCCTTGGCATAACCGGGTACTACCGTCGGTTCGTGCCCAATTTTGCCTCCATGGCCACACCATTGACAGACTTAACAAAGGGTGGTAAGTCAGTGATGGTAAAGTGGAACCCCGAGGCAGAAAGGGCTTTTCAGAGTCTGAAGTCTGCCCTGTGTGACCAGCCAGTGCTCGTTTCCCCTGATTTTAGGAAACCGTTTCTGGTTCAGACAGACGCGTCTGCTAGAGGTTTGGGGGCAGTTTTGTCACAAGTGGTTAATGGGGAAGAACACCCAGTGCTGTTCTTGAGTAGGAAACTGACCCCAGCCGAGGAAAATTATGCCATAGTGGAAAGGGAGTGTCTCGCCATCAAGTGGGCGTTGGAGTCTCTGAGATATTATCTCCTGGGCAGGGAATTCGTGTTGGTAACTGACCATGCTCCTCTGGCATGGATGAAACAGAATAAGGAGAGGAATGCAAGAGTGACGAGATGGTTTCTCTCCTTGCAAAACTTTAGATTTACAGTGGAGCATAGACCAGGGAAGTTACATGGGAATGCGGATGCGTTGTCCAGGGTGTACTGTATGGTTGCTGACGCTGTCCAGACCTCTGGTCTGGAGTCGACGGGGGGGATATGTGGTAAAGTGTATGGGAGCGTGGTTGATGGTATATATATCTCACCTGGTTACCTCAGCCAGGCATGGTAGCAAACCCAGGTGCTCTCAGGTGAGGCTTCCTAAGCTCGTTACTGGGGAGGAAGCCTTAAAAGAGAGGGCTGTTTTGCAAGGGGAGGGAGAACCTGAATGAAGGAGCAGCTACAGCCAGCGCTGCAGCCCACCAGGTATGAAGCTTTACCCCATACAAAACTGGTTACTTTGCTTTGTGACAGACCTTAGGCTGCTAGAGAGGTATCCTGCTGTTTAGTTAGAGCCGGACAGGCTTATAGTTTGTTTTGTTTACAAGGTGCTCTGTGACTACAACATCTAAATAAACGCGCTTTTACGTTGGAAACCTGTGTGAAACTGTCATTGCCGCCCCATGCGTGAGCTGTCCCCTACAATATATATATATATATATATATATATATATATATATATATATATATATATATATATATATATATATATTCCTTGCTGTACCATGCTTTAGAAATCTTGCAGTGTAATTATTCACATGGGTGAGGAGAACGCATCCTCCTGGTTTTAAATAGAAATCCGGTAGATGCTGTTAGCATGGCTCTTTTTGGGAGAAATGTAGTTAAAGGAATTGTCTTTTCATTCCCTGCTTCCCTGAAGTGCCTTTTTGATTCTTTAAATTGAAGCTTTGTGTATGAAAGTATTTGTAAATGTTATATGTATTATATATATATACATTTTATATATATATATATATATATATATATATATATATATATATATACATAAATATATATACATAAATTATTACCTTTGAAATTTACATTCTCACTCCAAAAAAACTTTTTTGAGTATAATATGCAGAAAGATATGTGGAAAACAGAAATGTTTGAAAAAAAGAGACAGATTCTTTCTTGGTTATACAGCTTTTAATGTTATTTAAAAAAATCTTATATATAGTGAAAAGATATTCTGTTCACATTGACCACAGGACCGCCACCAGCCGGAAGTGACTGAAAAGTTCTTCCATGATGTCCCCTTTGATGCTTGCTTTGTGTCAGACTCACCAGATCTCAGTTCCATGAACAGCATGCCAGGGGTGGATGGATTTACTATGAAAGTTGATGCTCTGTACAAGGTAAAGAGACTCATAGTCTGTCTTATCTGGTTTGTTTTGACTGACCATGTGGATCAGGTAGAACTTCGTTGTGTGGCAGTATAATAATGCACTTGGAATACGTTATTACGTAGGTGGCTATTCCTATCACAGCAAAGTTATTTATAGTGCCTGCAAATGTACCACCAGCCCAAAACCCCTTATATATTTAAAAAAAACTTTCCTGACCAAAAACATGTTTATAATATACCCTAAATTATTCAATAATAAAAAGTAAATATTGGTTTACCATCAGAAGATCTATGTTTTAACCCAACTCTGTACTTACCCCAAACAATTATTAAATCATCAAATTAATAGTAAGTTGAAAAAAATGTTAATTGTAAGGCTAAACGTTTTCTTTCTACTTATGGATTCTAAACATAAGTAGAAAACATATGATTTTAAGACATTTCTGCTATTTTTTTTTCTCTTGAAGGTTGAAACTGGACATCAGTGGTATCTTCAAGTAATCTACATTATTGGCCCAGAAACAATGGCAGGTCCCAGAGTACAGCGTTCACTAACCTATCAGCTGAGCCGTGGACGTAGAGATCTGGTAGACAAAAACGGGAGGCTCACGCTGGATGATTCTTTGATATACGACAATGAAGGAGACCAGGTTAAGAATGGAACCAACATGAAGACATTAAGTCTAGAAATGGAGACAGCTGCAGTTTCTGCTTCTCAGACAGGGGCTTCCATCGGAAGTGCGTTTGCAGCCATATTGCTTTTGGTGCTCGTTCTCCTGGCTGTTTGCCTTATAATGCAGAAGTGCAGGAGAAAGAAAAAGAAGATGCCTCCTAGGGATGTGGCAGAGGAATATCCACTTAACACCAAGGTGGAGGCTTCAAGGAAAAACATAAACCTGGCAGAGAAGAATTTCAACAGGCAGCATTGCACTGTGCGGAACATTAATCTCCTCAACGACAACCAAGACGTCTATGAAGTTAAAGGCGTCAAGGTGAAGCAGGTTAATCTAGAAGTCAAAGTCCACAATAATCTACACGATGGAACAGAAGTTTGATTACCCAGCCGCACATGCAGAATATATATTTTGTTTAAAATAAATCTGTTGTGTTTTTTTTTTTTTTTATACATTGTGAAAAAGAAACAAAAAAAAAAAAGAAAGAAGCACCAGTATTTTTATAATCTGGCATGAAAAAGGGAAAAGTAAGGACCGAGTGATGGACAGATGTGCAGTACATAGTTCAACGCGCAACTGAGCTACCTCGATATACCCACGCGTGTACGAATACAAAGGGCAAAACGTGAATGAATAAGCTGATTCTTTTCCCCTTTGTCCCCCAACAATGTGCTGCACAGGTTTGGAACACTGCCACTAAGCTCAAATAGCAGAGATACTATTGTGAAAATGCACTGAATGTAGATGTGATGAACAATCCCATTATATGCACATTAAACTGTTTTTTTATATATATAAATAGATTGAAAGAAAATCAGGATTTATCCCTTGCATTTAGTGTGCGTGGTAGGTCATACGCCATTTTTAAAAAACATAACACTTGTGCTAGTGGTTTCTGTAGAATAAATGATTTGCGATCCACAACACTGACAAGCTAACATACAATTGGCAAAGATATGGAGGTTTAAATTATTCAACATTATATATTTTTTCACGTTCATATCTGAAATGTCACTCCAAGGGTTTCTTAATATGTGTGTGGGGGGTTAATATCACATACCAGTTATGTTTTTGGTCCTGAAATATTGTTTTCTGGAAGTATCGGGTAGAAAGAAGGTTGAGGAAATAGGTGGAATCTATCTATTCCCACAGGAGTAATGGAAGATTGAGATTTTCAAAAAAAAAAGATAAATAATACAAAGGTAGCGACGTAAAGACACACCATGAAAGGAAGGGGCACGGTAATTTGGTTAAATAGTAAACTGGTATACTGGATAAAGATAGTTCTTTTATATTGGTGCTCTTAAGCTTGCGCACTGAAACAGTCTTGTGTGATTGTTTTATTTGGTGAGTTCTGTTATAGTGAAGAATAGTTTTCTTAGGACACGGTTAGTGTATTGACGATTATTGTGACATTGGCACCTTTTGTGCTCGTTGACTTCCTCGCAGCTAATGAATCCCATCATGCTTTACAGATGTGTTAGTGGCGGTATGTACAGAAACAAACCTCAGGAACATGCCTTAAAACAAAACCTTCATTTGTCATTATCAGTTCTGGTCATTAGGATGTCCTCTTCAGGACTGTCTTAAACTGAAGCCCTGGGCATTTCACTGATTTAGGGCCCCGTAGAACCTAAACTGCTTCTTTAATTCTTCAGTTCTGCCCTGAAAAGATCTTTCAATATATTTTGGGTATATTTGGGAACTAGTCTACTTTTCTTGTAGTCAGCCTGGAAATCTGGCCTGAAGTTAATATATATATATATAAGAACAGGCAGAATGTATTCTGAGATGGTGCACTTGGGCCCATTTTATTACTTACATTCATTATAACTCATTCCACACTTGCCTTATTTTTTCCTTTTTCCCCAAGGTCAATAACAGTTGTTTGGTCAGAGACAGTATATTTTGTACATGTTCTATGCAATGTGTGGCTCCTATTTAGAGATGAAACCTGATTTCCAGGCTTCATGACGGGGGGCACTTGGTTTTTATATTTATATGTAGGCAGGCACGGGAGGCTTCTGGATGAAGAGTTAGAAATTGCCAAAAAAAGAGAAGAAAGAGGAAAATAAAAATACTGTTTGCACTTTGCAACCAAGAAGTGACTACTATACTTGTATTTTTTGGTTAAACAATATACTGTAATGTGATTTACAATATACTGTAATATATAAGGTCACATTATTTTTTGTACTGGAAATTACACATGTATTCCTGAGATATTTAATGTTATAGCACTATTTGTAAATCGCAACATTATCTTTCAAATGCCTTATTATGTGAAGCGACAAAGACAACGTGGAAGCTTTGTGTCATTGTGCCATGGATCAGGGCTATCCAACTTCAGCCCCCAGCTCCTGTAAGCCTATACCCGGCTCTAACAGTTGCACAGTATTAATACAACATTTCAAGAGCTGTGCCTGGGTAGCCCTGCCATGCATTGCACACAGAACCAAGCTCTGCTACCGTAGATCTTTGCATTTTCTTATATACCGGCCAGAATGTGACTGACAGCTGTACTGTAGATAGGATGCTGGAGCAAGATCCTGATTTTGCAGAGAGTCTCGCAGTGGTCACAAGCCCTATGTAATCTTTAAACGGGTCCTAGTTTGAGATGACTCAGTAACTCTGTAATGGTGCTGTATAAGAAAGTAGGAAAATCAATGTTCATTTTGTTATTTTATATGCACATATATATTGTATCAGCAAAATACTTTGTGCCATGAAACGCATTTGTACTAATAAACTGAATTTTGGTAACTTTGAATATCTATATTTTCTGGTTTACATATCACTATGGAGTCTCTTTCTCAGAAGTGGAAAGATAATTGAGGTTCTTCCTTCTTGTTAAAGACCCCAAACATTTTCTCTGTACGGGTATATTTGGGTTTTCTAAGATCTGTGTTTTGGGTAGCAAACCAATAGTTTTTTTCATGGAAGTCTTTCATGTATGTACCAGGTCAACTGGGTATTAGTATATTAGCCAAAGGTCACATCCCTGCTCATACGTAGCAGTGCAGATCTTCACAGAGGCCTCTAAGTAAAGGAAAGGCACATTTATCTCCATCATCCAGTAGGTTTTATCCTATGTAACTATGAATATAGTTGAGTTAGGTATGGCCTCATCCTGCTCATCCTGAGATTAAAATGTCAAATTTTAAGCATAAAAAAACTGGAATTGGAAACACGGCCAATGTGCTCACCCTAGGTCAGCATGGGTGCTTCAGTGTACCATAGTGCTTGTAACCCCACTTTTTTGTTAAAGAACAAAAAAATGCATTATCACAATAAATATTTTCAGAAAAGCATTCTGTTGGGGCTCAGTTATGGGTAAATTATTGGAAACTATGTTAAAGGACAGTATTGTTGAACATCTAAAGTCAAATGGGTTTCAAGATCAAAATAGCATTGGTTTTCCTCAGGAAGATCATGCCAAACTAATCTTATTGATTTTGTTTTTGATTGGGTGACTAAAGTAATTGATCGCGGTGGTGCAGTAGACATTGCGTATCTAGATTTCAGTAAGGCTTTTGCCACTTTGCCACATAGAAGACTTATAAATAAACTGCAATCTCTGGGTTTAGATCCCAATGTTGTTGAATGGATTAAGGAGTGACTGAGTGACAGACAACAGAGGGTTGTAGTCAATGGCGTCTATTCAGAACAAGGTCTTGTTACCAGTGGGCCACCTCAGGGATCTGTACTTGGACCCATTGTCTTTAATATTTTTATTAGTGATATTGCAGAAGTTCCTGACAGTAAGGTATGTCGTTTTGCTGATGATACAAAAATTGATGTTCCTGGAAGGATAAGCCAAATGGCAAATGATTTAGGTAAACTGGAAAAATGGTCAGAGCTGTGGCAATTGGCATTTAATGTGAATAAAAGCAAAGTAATGCATTTAGGGCATAAAAACCCAAGGGCAGAGTATATAATTTTTGATACTGTCCTAACCTCAACGTGTGAGGAAAGGGATTTAGGGGTAATTATTTCTGAGGATTTAAAGGTAGGCAGACAATGCAGTAGAGCCGCAGGTAATGCTAGCAGAATGCTTGGTTGTATAGCGAGAGGCATTAGCAGTAGAAAGAGGGAAGTGCTCATGCCGTTGTACAGATCACTGGTGAGACCTCACTTGGAGTATTGTGTACAGTACTGGTGACCGTATCTGCAGAAGGATATAGATACTTTGGAAAGAGTTCAGAGAAGGGCTACTAAAATGGGTCATGGATTACAGGATAAAATTTACCAGGAAAGGTTAAAGAAACAACGTGATGAAGAGAGAGTTTAAAAGAAGAAATACCGTATATTGGCTCGAGTATATACCACACCCGATTATAGGCTGCACCCTTAAAGTTGTTCCTATTTTAAAGAAAAAATATACACATTAGGGACGGGCTGAGCCGGGGGACAAAATGTTAAAAAAAAATGCCGGCCGAGTGGCCGGTGCGGCTGCACGACCACCATGGCTGGCTTTAATGCGGCACAAAAGCCCGCATTAATCGTGATCGCAGGGATCGCAACCCCCCCGCGATCACTTCCATAGAAGCTGGGGGCATCACATAAATCAATACTAAAAGGGGGGCTGGAGGTGGGATAAATATACAATGTGGGGCTAGCTGGGGGCAATACACAAGGGTGTGGGCGCATTAGGGTGACTGCATTGGCCATGTTTTCCAGGACACATATAGCTTTTACATTCTGCTGACCAGCCCAGATAAAATGCTGCCCTGCAGTATGGGGATGTATAGACTCATGGAAGGAACAAACTAGTCAGAGATACATCCCCCATACTGCAGGGCAGCATTTTATCTATGCTGGCGGCATCAGTACACAAGGGTAGCAACTGGGGCCATTACACAAAAGGGGGGTCAACGACAAAGCAATGTGGAAAATACTTTTTTTTTATTATTGTTGTAGCTTAGCCCGTCTGGTGGGTTTCAGAGCCTGTCCTGGTGTGTGTGTCTGGGTGTCAGTGTGTCAGAGCCTGTCCTGGTGTGTGTGTTTGGGTGTCGGTGTGGCAGAGCCTGTCCTGGTGTGTGTTTGGATGTTGGTGTGGCAGAGCCTGTCCTGGTGTGTGTGTTTGGGTGTCGGTGTGGCAGAGTTTGTCCTGGTGTGTGTGGCTGTTGGTGTCCTGGTATGTGTGTTTTGGTGTGTCTGTGTTGCAAAGCCTGTCCTGGTGTGTATTTGATCATCTGTTTCCTGGCACTTTACTTTTCGTAGTAATAAATTGAACTATAGTCAAGCAGAAAAGTGAAGATTTTGTGTTATTTAATCTATTTCAATCTGCATATTTTATTAAAAATGATTAGTCGTATTAAATTGTGGCTTCAGGCATCCCATGTATGATGACTTTTTTTAGTGTACTGTCGTACTTCCAATTCTATCACAATATATCAACATGTGTCACGAAAAGATGGTCATGGATAGTGGGTTGATTTGGTGGCGCAATGGGCCACTTGACTAGACTTGCCCTCCACGCCGTAGGCTGCCAGCCCTCCCCTGTTGTCTTCATCATGCAGACGTCCACTGGCTGCCAGAGAGTAGGATCCAGGTCCCCTGCAGCGCTGCAGGGGATCTGGATCCTAACGCTGCTGCTTGCCCGCAGTAGGGCTAAATTAAAAAGGAAATTTAAAAAAAAACACCTGCACGGTGCCCAGAAATGCATATCCCCGGTATCAGGCGCTACAAATTGCGCACCCCTGCGCTAAACCCCGATTATAGGACGCAAGAATTAAAGTGGGGGGGGAGTGCGGCCTATAATCGGGCAAATATGGTACTACCACAAAAACAGGACATAGTCTTAAGCTACAGGGGTAACGGTTTTTACTTTTTACTTTACTGAAAGGGAAGTGGATGCATGGAATAGCCTTCCAATAGAAACAGTAGAGATTAATACAGTAAACAAGTTTAAGCAGGCATGAGATAGACAAAAGGCGAACCTAGATAAGGCTAGGGACTAAGGAAAGTATTCAGAGGTTGGGGAGACTAGATGGGCTGAATGGTTCTTATCCGCCGTCACTTTATATGTTTCTATGTTTCATGTTTCTATGTAACAAGAAGTGTCGGGCCCCTGTGAGATGTATAATTGGGGCACTCAAGTTCATCCTACACACACAGACATACACACTAATATACTTACACACATACCCAGTCAAATATTTGCACATACTAACACTCGCTAATATATATATACTTACAGTGACACACTAACATGCAAACACATATATAGTAACATACATTTTCCCACACTAACATACAAACACACATCTTAACATACTTACACACACTAACATACTGACATACACACAATAACATACCTACACACACAGTAGCATACCTACAGACACACGTAACATACTTACACATACTAAATTCTTGGGGTCAAGAAGGTATTTTTTTCCCTAGTTTGATGCAAGCTACAAACTGGATTTTTTGCCTTCTTTTGGATCAACAGCAATTAACGGATGGGAAAGGCTGAACTTGATGGACGGATGTCTTTTTTCAGCATATGTAACTATGTAACTTACACACATAGAGAATAACGTCTTTACTTGCACATACACTAAACATACTTACACACATCTGCCTTTGTTGGCTCATTGGGGGTAGGCCAGTGCCAGCTCTTCTGCTACAATGCAGTCCTCACACACTGCCTATGTCTGAACACTGGGAAAATAACACCATACCCCGGCCCTTACGCTCAGTGTGCTCCATCCGCTACCCCTGATATTACACTTCTGTGCCTCGATTCATGTCCCTATGAAAGCTGACGTCCGAGGAAACAATCTGGTTCCAACAAAATAATTTGTGCTTGAGTAATGCGCAGAAACTTTTTTCTTGTACATTTTTTCCATTAGTTAAAGTATGCCAGGAATTCAATACTTAGACACTTATACACACCAGTACGCAGCATGAGACGTGAACTGGTTCTGCCCACAACTCCTTCTAGAGAGAAAATTAAACACGTACTAAGCTGTACCTAGGCAAACATAGATTAGAATCTATACATTTATGTTGAATGTTTTGTACCAAGTTTAGCTAGGAGATTCAGGGTGAAAAGCTGCTTTTCTCAGTGTCACTTTTGTGTATTTTCTGGCTTGGGAACGGTGTTTGGTGATCTGTTTAAGCCAGCCTGAGCTAGCCATGCACATAAGGGTGGCACATCATGTATGGCTGGCCCTGTCTCCAACAGATGGAGAGCTCTTGGTAGCCTGCCTTGTAGGGAACAGTCATGTCAAATGGGCTCCCCCCACTCTAAAGACAGGTGCATATAATTATGCACAGTTTGGCTTAAGTTAGGTATGGATCAATAGCCACGTTCTCACCTCAATCTAACTAAAGCAAAACAACAAATACGGGTCTGGCCTCTCGGGGAAGGAGGGATTGTAACCGGACCTTTGGCACTCAAAGGGTTTAATTCTGCTTTTGTCTTTTCCTCCGCATTACAGCTTTCCATACTGTATCCCCAGCGACACAACATGCAAAGTATCATCAAGTCATTTGTTATCTCAACAAAATCGTGGCACCCATTGTACACCGCTATGGAATATGATGTCACTATATAAATCAATAAATAATAATAACAACTCAAAAGTTCAGCTTGGCTTACATGGGTCCTAAACTATGATGTGGGGTGGCAGCTACAGAGCTACTATTTTTAGTTTGCCAGGATGAGTGGGGCAAACACCCTGCTTTTAATACTACTGAACACTTTCATGTGCCCCACCTTAAAACTGAATTGTGCATTTTGCATGCTGGGTTAAAAATAAACAAAGCCTCCGGCAGACAAAGGGTTTCAGAAAAAGTTATGATTTTGTGAAGGGAAATGTAAGAGCCCCAGTGTATGGGGAGGATCTCCATGAGAGGTGTGCAGCTGCACCCTCCCCTCTCCTCCTAAAACAAACAGGGGAAGAGGCAGCTCCTCCTAAAACAGGGGAAGAGGCAGCTCCGGGTGCGGTTGCAGAGGCTCATCTGACTCTGCTGTCTGCGGGAGGAAGCTGAAGGAGGCTGGGTGTCTGGAACATACTGTGCTCAGGGCTCACAGCTTGGTGAGTTCTCCTGGATCTCATGACTTTTCATTCAGAATAAACTTTTTAACTTACTGCTGTGATTTTCATGTCCAGCTCAGGATGTGCTTCACACCCATAAATACTGATAGGATTTCATGTGAAATAGAATATGTTTGTACCTTGGAAACTCCTGCAGATCCTCTTGCAATGTCAACCTTATTGCCCACAAGAGGCTCTGCAGCAGCTGAACAAGGAAAAGGAATGAAGGTTTAGAGAAGCACTGGAGGCTCACTGTTTTGGGAACCTTCTTCTAGGTACTCATTCTTACTATTCCTGCCAGTGGCCTGGGTGTGTTAGTGAAGTCCATTGTTGAAGATTTGCCTATATATAGGGATCTTAATGATTATATATATATATATATATATATATATATATATATATATATAATCGGTATATATTATAGGAATTCTAATCAATATACAGGAATTTCTCTGGATCAAGAGAGACGGGAGCCTTTCACACCCTCAGCACCGAAAGGGTTAAGGCTCTGTTTACTGGTAGGTCTACTATAAGTTGGTAGTTTAGGACTGGTAGATGATGGTACCAAATAAACAGGCCTAATTTTTCTCTATACCCCCTGTACGTCTAGATTGTAAGCTTGCGAGCAAGGCCCTCTTTACCTAACATATAGGTTTGTCTTTAGTCTATGAACTGTAAGAAGCGTTGCGTAAATTGTTGGCGCTGTGTAAATAAAATATTATTATTATTGATCTGTATTAGTATCTTATATTTGAGGTTCAGTTAGGAGCAGCACGGGTTAAGACAATGAATGACTCAAATATGTCTTTAAAATACAAAAAATAATACCGTAATTCATGGGTTTTAGTTTTTGTATCCAATGAATCTAATAGCGTATCTAAAAACTCTGATCTGTCCATGCCACAACTTTTACTATTCACTTTTTTGTATGAATATCAGTGAATATCACTGAGCTGCAAAAATCCTTTATAGCCAAAAATTAGTAGTTATACTATACTAATAACGTTAACTACTGCACTATCCCAAATCCAGGATGCGGTTATCCCTATTTATCCTGTTGGCTGTAAGGTATGAGGTTACATGGATAATATAAACCTGTTTATCGGTACAGCGCAACAATGACTCATGTAGAAAAATCAATGTTTTGGATTAACATTCTGAAAAATATTTAGAAATATGCTTTAATCATTGATACATATGGGACCAGTAAAGATTTTAATAAAAATACTATTTATTTAACCTGTAACTGGTGGGCCTAGTGCCATATCAGCTGAGATCATAGTCATTAGTGTCTATACTCGAATTGATAACACGGGCCTTTGGAGCTCATGCTTTGATACCATTGTACTTAAAGCTGAAATTGAAATATAAATACATGTTCTGCTATATAGTTCTCAGAGTGACGTTAGTTCTTTAGAATAAGCACCTTGAGGGTTCTATAAAAGTTTGGAGAGGAAGGTAAGGGTGTGTGTGTGGAATACATGAAGCTTAGGTGGGGCTGCTGACTTGCATCACATCCTGATGGGAAAGTTTACATAAGCTCTAGAGGATGGAGTAAAAGTATTTTCAGTGACCTAACAAAGTCACTGAGTTCTAGCCATGGGCTGGGACTGTTTTAAAGATGCTGTTCCACAAAACGTTAATTGCAGATCATTTTATTCTTTTTTTTTTTTTTTTTTTTTTTGAACATGAGAATGGTGTTCTCTTCAAAATATGAATTAACTTGATTAAAGAATTATTTCTGGGAGGGGTTTGGGTCATAAACCAGTTCTTGGGATACTGCAATTGGTTGCAAAAGTGTTCAGTTCCACAGAGAAACTGGAACAGCACCTAATAAACAGAATGGCTCACAATGGGCAAAGCTATAATGTTTCAGGTTGAACAATATTTTTGTACAGGGATCCACAGGCAGGAAAAAAAAGTATTTTATATGG
Source organism: Spea bombifrons (assembly GCF_027358695.1). Lineage (NCBI taxonomy): Eukaryota > Metazoa > Chordata > Amphibia > Anura > Pelobatidae > Spea > Spea bombifrons. The sequence goes on from NC_071087.1 coordinate 55,650,529, forward strand.
ACGTTTTCATTAGGCTACAAAGTGCATCTTCCATGTAGGAGATACACGGTGATAACTGTCTGAAAAGTTATGTTTAATATTAAATATTCAGGTCTTATATACAACTTCTAGCAATGCCATAAACCAGGGCTCGACAAACCCCAGGTGCCAGGTTGCTATGGCGATTCGAAATCACTTCCTGATGTCTAGGGGTTTGCAGGGGAGAGCTTGGTAGCTGTACAAAAGTACAATGCTCACACGGCACATTGTACTTTGCGTCCAGTGGGGGTCCCAACACCAGTGCTCCCGACCACCGCCGAGCCAGGCTGGAGTGCTGGGATAGGATGTCATTTTCCGGGGGTACAGACGCAAGTGGTATGTGAGAGAACATGGAGCAGAAGGGCTGTCCTGAGCCAACAAAGGTAGAGGAACACAAAAAGTGTGTGTTACTGTGTGCATCTAAGTAAGTATGTTACTGTGTACGTGAGGTATGTGTGTAAGTATGGTAATGTACGTAAGCATGTTAGTATGTTGTTGTGTGCTTTAAGAGTTTTAGTATGTGTTAGTATGGGGGGTGTCTCCTGGAACCATGCCAGATTTGTTGACCCCTGTCATAATGCTGATATATAAATATATATAACATGTCATATACATACCTGCAGTAGACAGTGTAATCTGCACCTTTTTTGAGAATAGGTCCACTTTTACTTTACTTCAGTGCCGTTTGCTTGAATGCTTAATGCTCCTATTTCTTTACATCAGTGATTTTCTTCTCATTCTGTGCGTTCTGTAAGTCTTATTTTGTATATGATGCTGTACTAAGAGGGCCAATCATGCTCATTTTTTCATGAATCTGTAATTATCTATCTCACTGTCCATTTTACCCTGTATAACAGGCAATAGAAACAGAACCCACTAATTTACTGCCTGCTTGTGCCAGTAAGACATACCTGCAGAGCAAACATGGCCATTGCCCAATGTGGCCAGACTCAGCTTGCTCTACAGGCTTGTTTTTTTTTGGCAGATACGGGTTAGGTCACAACCCTCATAGACAGATCCAAGCGTTGGTAATGGGGATGATGTAATAGGAAGGATATGGCCTTACTGTTCGTTGAAAGTAAAGCTTGGCAATTTTTTCTGAAATCTTTTGTAATTTTTCCTTTCAGATTCATTTGAAACCAGCATGGCATCTGCATGGGTAAGTAAATCAGCAAGAGATTCGGGGTCCACATTACTGAGCTAACCTATGCCTTCTGTAGACATCTTCACGCATACAATGTATGTATTTTTATAGGCTCAAGTTTTTTTACATAAATATTGACAGATTGTAAACTTTCACCATTAAGTTCAAAGTCTCAGCTCTATATAAAGCATACTACAACTGGATTGACCAGCTTTGAAAAGTAATTGTGCGAGCTATAATATAACCTCTGTTTACACACCATGTAGTCAGAATTGGTTATTGGAGTGTTTTTGTGAGCTGAATAAATAAGAAAAAAATATTTATATAATGGAGCAAATGAATCTTACTCTGAACTGTCTAAATCACCAAGTTTCTTTGGTAAAAAGGATCTGTCATTTCTACCAAACTTTCAATAGATGCAACAGTAATGTACAAAAATGTGTAACATACAAAAAAAACCCGGTGGAAATATCCATTGCTTTTTACTGTGCGCCAGAAAATCAGGAAAGGATTTACAATAAACAATGACGGCCGCATTCCACAAGCCTTTGTCAGTGGGCAGAGGAACTGAAATGTAACAGCTCTGAAAACCTATTGTGAGAACTGAATTAGTGGGCTCTAAGCTACATTTCTAAAATTGTGATGGCTCATGGTCTGATTTTTTGTTCTGAAGAGCTGCCTCCCGGCAACAACTGGAAAGAAACAACAAAATATTCCTGTTTTATTTTACAGATGGTAGAGGTACCTGTGTGCTCCTGCTGATAAGCCTGGTTGCTATCATTGGCTTGCAGGTCATGCCAAGCACCAGCCCATTCCATTTTAGTTTTGTCAGGGGACTTGACAGAAGACATTTTTTTTTCTCCATAATCTGATAATTATGGTTTGTTCAGAGTACAGGCCACAAGCAGGTGCGCATTGGGAGCATACACTGTGCTGGCAGAGATGCAGGTAGACAACAACAGCCCCACATCCATTCTAACAACAGCCCCACATCCATTCTAACAGCCCCACATCCATTCTAACAACAGCCCCACATCCATTCTAACAACTAGAAGGTCAGAGTATGAAATGGAGCCAAATGGTGCTTAGACCCCGTAGCCAAATACATTTGGGGTTTCACCCTAAATCTTGCTCTTTTTATGCAGTAAATTCATTCCTTGCTTGCTACATGCTCCTCATCTGGTGATGGAGTGCGTCTATTATTTGATGGTATCTCTGTTCATTGTTATGTGTCCTTTGTTCTATCTTTGTTACCTTGCTCCACTTCTCTCCTTAAGCATTTTCTATTTTTGCTTTATCCAGCATTTGTGAACGTAATCTCTTTTCTCTGTCACATTTCTTCCTATATGTATGTATTATACATTTCTTGTGCATAGTTTACCATAGTTTCTAGAAACGTACTAAGGAGTACTGACCCACAAAGCTACGTCGTGTTTCCATTTTAATGTTTTCCTGAGTTAATCCAAGTGGATATAAAAACTTGGGGCTCACTAATAGAGGCTGAGGCATTCTGTATTCAAGTAGAGTTGGGGCCGTGTCCCATGATCCATTCATAAATAAAAGCATGGCATAGCTTAGGATGTCTACTCCAGTTAGGTTATGCATTTTATATTTCTTTTTTTCTACTTTATATATGTCAAATGATTTTTAGTGGTCTGCTTATTTACTACAAGCTTGCCAAAACTAAAGTCTACCTATCTTGGCAACCCCCACACACCACCAGTGTTGAATACATCTGGTTTTAGGAGAGGCCATGTTCACATGTTCCTTCAGCTTGTCATTGATAGATTACAGTCCTTCTGAAGACCAAAAGTATATTTACAGGAATCTATCTTTTATAATAAAATTGTCATTGGAGAAATCAGACCTTCCGCAAGTTGTACTTGTTTGAGGTCCAATCTTTTGATAACCTTCAGCTGCAAAATTCATTTTTCCAAGAGATTCAATGTTTACTTGGAAATGTGATTTCCTGCAGTACTGCAGCTAATAACCTTCCTTCCTTTCCCAGAACTCATTATGTCAACAGTGGCTCTCCAGATCAAGGGTTTCCATTGCTGTGCTATAGTAGCTTGTAAGAGCAGTTAATCTCTTTTCTGATAAATGGCTGTCTCCATCTCGTATTTATCACACAGTAGTATTGTCAAAAATACTTGGCAAACACACACAAAATAATAAAGACTACGTTCACAATCAGAATAGTCAAATTATTGGGTCTAAAACGTTGCATTTAAAAGCATTTTGTAGGACCTCTCAAATACTTGTGAGGCCTTAGTCTTTTTTAAATGTCACCCCTACAAAATATGAGGTCAACCACAAGAAAAAAGTCACTTGAATTTTCCATCATATAAATCACCAAAAATTGTAAATGGATTTATTTGATATATTAGTGCAAAAAACTGGTGAGTGGCTAAAGACAGAGTACTTGCAAAACATTGCTTAGGAGTTTCAGACCATATTCTGGATTTGATGGACCATTTAGAGATGTCTACATTCTACCTAAGTCAAAGGCTAGAGTGAATATATTCTCAGAACTGCACCATAAAGCTATCACTTGCTAAAGGATTATGGACTACAGAGCAATAGAAGGGCTACAAAACTGCTACCATACAGAAGACCTGGCAGGAAGAGTCTGATTGTAAAGAGTAAATTGCCTTATATTAAGAAAACTATACAGATGTTCACTCTCATGACAGAATATAATTTAAAGTTTTGTAATATGTTCTTAGATAAAATAACATTTAAAAAGTCACTGGTCTCTGTTTTTGTTTTCCGTATCCCATTGTACAGCCCCAGAATATGATGGCTCTATATAAAGCAATACATAATAATAATATACTTTTATAAATAGCTATGACTATGACACTGAGGTTCCCAGAAACTGATGTGATACATGATATGATATTATTATACTTACTTCAGTAGTAAGGGTGTTTTGTGTCTGTTTAACCCATTTAGGTTGGCGTTAAAGGAACTGTTAAAGATGCTCCTGGCTTCAATGCAGGCAAAGATGCAGATTCTGTCCGAAAAGCAATCAAAGGACTTGGTGAGTTTAAAGGGGAACTATAGTTTTATTATTTCTTATTATTATTATTTAATACTACTAGTACTAGTATCCCTGTTGTGTGTTTCTTCCATGTCCTTGGAACATGGCCTGACTTTGTATTTCCTTGTTGTTATTGTAAATGCTTCACTCCATGCTCGACCTCCCAACATGCTAAATAGTACTGTGTGATCTATTATACTGCTCGGTTTGCTTCTACGTATGGTTAGAGTGCTTATCTTGGTTTATTCAGTAATGCCTTATAATTTGGACATGACTCTTCCTGTATCTAATGGATTTGGCGCTGTCTCTAGCAAGTACGCTGCTCGTAATATAGTTATCTACTTGCATAATGGTTGCAAATCTGTACTGCATATTTTTAAAATGTTGTCTAATAACAGCCCTGGGGTGACAATTCGTTAATCATACCAGTTGGCAGTTCTAACTTCTTATGGGCTTACTTTTAATGAAGAAGCCTGATTTAAACCGCATTAATAAATTAGTTTATTTTTATTTTTTAAATGCATGCTGGAGTGCATTTTACCCGGACTCCAAGCTGTTGCATGGGAATTGGATCATGCATTGTTTAGTTATGAGTTAGATAATGAAACTTCAGTGTACCTTAAGTCCTCCCCAGCCACCAATGACACTAGGACATGTTAGTGTGTACAGTACTTCCACCTTGGTCACTGAAGCACCAGCCAATCACATGTATGTCAGCATCATTGTTCACATAAAATAGATGTGATTGGCTGCTGCTACTCCAATTGATTTTATTTAGAGCTCATCTCCCATTGACTAGAAGGGGAGTTCTACTGAGCATGTGCCAGATGCGTGTTGTGGTATGCTCCGTGCTTTCAGTAGAAGCAGCTGGGGAGGAGTTACTTGCTGTAAACTACACTGCAGTCCATGAAAAATAAACTTTAATATGCATTTAACATGAAAATAGGGCTGAAGGTTTCACATTCTAATATATATTTATATATGTCTTAACTGCTAGGAACTGATGAGGATTCATTAATCAACATTCTGACCCAGAGGTCAAATGCACAGAGGCAGCTCATTGCCAAGGAATATCAGGCTGCCTGTGGGAAGGTAATGACACAACAGATTGTAATGAAGATGAACAAGAAATTAGAAGGAAATTCTTCAGATCGCTGAGGGAGCTCTTCAGTTCCGAGGTTATCTGCAGTCATCCAATCAAAAAAGTTAATTTAATTATTAGAATACAGACAATATCTAATCTGATTTGGTGGTCTTCACGCATGGTAAGGGGAAGAACCATTACCAAAGTTAAGTAACATGGAGTCAATTGTGGCAGTCGATATGATTAGACCTACGGAATCTGTGGCAAGGAGCTGTTAAATAAACAGATTAATTTGCACATGCCAAGGATGGTCTTGTCCTACAGGGATGAGATCAAGTGCAATTCAACCTTGTATTATTCTCCAAACTATGTATAATGTGGCAGCCTTATGCAAACAAGGTAGCCTATGTAACAATAGGAATCAGAGGTATGCTGTGTTTTTCAGAATATAAGACAAACTTTTATTGTAAAATAATTTTTTATAAGGTATATACTAGATCTTCACTTCTATGTTGCATTAACGGTGTTCTGCTTTATATAGGAGCTTAAAGATGACTTGAAAGGTGACCTTTCTGGTAACCTTGAACATCTCATGGTGTCCCTCATTCTGTCTCCAGCTTTATTTGATGCAAAACAAATAAAAAAGTCAATGAAAGTGAGTGATTGGTCTATTTTCTATCTTAAGTGTCCCAAGTAAACTCTTTCTATAATGTGTATCGGGCATGTTTTCATAAGTATATACTAATGTATGAGTCAGGACGTACAATGTTCTCTTTCTTTCTTTTTTCTTTCTCTTCCGAACTCTGTTTCTGTCCACTCCTCCCCCCATCTTTCTCCTTTTCTGTTTGTTTTCCACTCTTCCCCCTTTTAACGCTATACGGCAGCCCCTCACTCTCCCCTTGCACAGGGGTCTATTGGGCAGCCCCTCACCCCTGCTTGCAAACAGCACTATTTGGATGTTCTTTTACACCCTTCCATACAGCACTATGCGTCAGCTCTTTGGAGGCAAAGTCTCCTTGGGCAGGGTATAGAGCGTAGGTCCCAGAGTTCTGGTGGCAGGGCTTTTATATGTATAGAGATTATATCTGTAAAATGAGCCATTCCCTTAATGGTTGGGACTGGATGTGCTAGTGCTAGTGCTTCTTGGATATTGCTTAGTTTATCCTTAGTTCCATTGGCCTCCTCAGTGGCTTAGTCTCAGCTTCCTTACTTGCTATATTGGTGTACCACTTCTCGATGGAAGGTTTCTCTATGACCCATTGAAGTCTCTTGTAGTGATCAGTCCTTGCCATGATTAGGGTTTGCTCTGGGTTTCCAATACCTGCCCAGCCGTAATTATGTTAATTTAGTTTATGTAATGTCATTTGCTAGTATTTCTTTCCCTGGATAGGGCAGTGTTAGTTTTATTTCTAGGTCCTCTTCCCACTGCATGCATACTTCTCTGCACTTCATCCCTCCATTTTCCTCCATGGATGGCAAGGATACCTTGGTGTACTCACCCTTGTATACATTTAGTTTCCTACTCACTCCTAGTATCTCCGGGGTATATGTAGTCTGGTCCATGTGGGTCAGAGTAATCTCAGAGTATGTGTTCTTTCTCTAGCACCATCCCTTTATACAGACACGCATACATATAACATGCATTACTATTTTCTTTTATTTAAGGGCACGGGGACAACTGAAAGCATATTAATAGAAATTTTAGCTTCAAGGACCAGTAAACAAATGAAAGATGTTGGAGATGCTTATTATACAGGTACATGTCTTATTTAGGGTTTATATTTACAGCATGGAAATTTTGGGATTGGATATAAAAGGAAACGTTCACCAGTTTACCATGTTCCTTCATTGTTGTTAAACCACAAATTCATGGTATTTTAGTATTCCCTTCTTTTATTGACCAATGGCAAATATCTCAGAGCCAGGCACTGATGCCAATGGAAGTTTTTTTTTATTTTTTTTTTTTATATTGTCTTCAAGATTTTGCACGTGGGCTCATTAAGTTTGTTTTTTCTCCAAAAAGTCTCAATTTTAGTTATTCGGTAATTTTTTCTGTCTGTGTGTTACGCATTCTCACTGTTTTGCATTTAAATTACCTTGATCGAATTTCTTTGACCCCTCGTCCAATTATCATTAAAATGTTAATCTAGTATTTAACTAGAATGTAAATTAATTTGGAGCCCCAAGAAATATACCTGACCCTATTGTATTTTTTTTTTTTCAGCGTATGGTAAAAGCCTTGGGGATGAAATTAGTTCTGAGACATCGGGTGATTTCAGGAAAGCCCTGCTGTTCTTAGCCAATGTAAGTCCAAGATCCTCAAAGAGTGGCTGTTATGTCATGTTAAACTGGAGGCTCATAACTTACCCATACTAAATCCATGTTTTGTTATATAGAAAAAAATATTTGTTTTACTTGTTACAATGTAAAAAAAAATTTCAAGAAGCTTTCCTATGGATAAAAGCTGAGAGAAAAGCTCTGGTCTAGTGTTGAGTATAGATGGTACACAGATAGACTGATGCAAATGAGTTGATCGCATATACTGGTTAAAGAACATTTTAACATGGTAGTGAATTTTAATTTCTTCTCGTATGCCAGTGTTCTTGGCACAATTGTTAAAAAATGACTACCTGTAGTTTTAAGATATGCATAATGTTTATATGGTTGGAGTTCCTCCTCTTGAGATCCTTGGTATAGAATGCCAGAGAATTAAGAACACTATTTGTGTGACTTATGAGTCCCCTTAAAAATAAATAATTGTCTGTAATGGCAGAAATTCATCGGAGCATTCAGAATCTCAACACCGGGGGGATTTTCATACGTAGATTTGGCAATATGTGTTTTAACGCATTTTTGGGAAAGCTGCGTGCATTGATCTTGAAGTCTAATTTAATAGTTAATGTCAGTTAAAATAACAGATGCTTTAATCCTACTTTTCATTCATGTTCACTAGCAGATAATATAAAGCTGTTCAGAAGTAAGGAATAATATATCCCGTGTGTCACACTCGCTCTTATATACGGTACAAGAAGCTTGAAGTTTGTTGCCAATTTACATTTGATCTTTTCTTGGAAACTGACTACAACAGTTTTCTTATGTCAAAATATAATTAATACTTCTCAATGTTCCAAAAAAAAAAAACCCCAAAAAACATATCATGTCGTTTGGCTTTGGCGTCATTATCTGTTGATTATTGGTAGAATAAAATAGAACTTTTTGAGTTTATCTGCTTGGATATCAATGCATTGCCTCCAGTTTATTTAGGGAAAAATAAAAAAAGAGAAATTGTAGAGAGGCACACCCAAATAATACAATACGATTGCTAATCGTGGTACGACACCCCAAGACTCTTGCTCAAAAAAGCCCATAAATGACCATGAATAAAGGACGTGCGCATACTAAAACATGTCACAATATGCTACTTATTACAAAAATAAAGCAATACTGTATGGAAAAAAGATATAAAGAAAAATACATAAAATATGCATAAATGGTAATAAAAAAAGCAATACCAGTGAGCGGTAACACGGAGAACCCCCACGGTTTTGGCAGAATGTCTTTATCAAGGGTGATCTGGTGTGTGCCTCCTCCGTTTTATGTTTAGGGAAGAAGCTCTGATGAAATTGAAGCCCATTTAAGATCCACACTTCAACCTCCCCAGTGAGGCCATAACATAAGGTTTGCATATGGAATACATACAAAAAAGGGCCAGGTTCTGTTTATTGGGTCTGGTGATCTTCTCTGTTGGTTGGACATTATAAATGGATGGACAGATTCCATGAGCCAGCTAGCAATGGCTTCTACAGTTTTACTGATTATGTCTATAGATTTTTTGTTATTTTATGTTGAATCTCATAGTCTCTCCACTCTTAGCTCCCAGTGCTGGCCCCTTGGTTTTCATTGCCGGCTTCTAAATGTTTTATGTATAGATTTGTCCCACCAATATAGAGTACATTTACGTTTCACATTCACCAGATTGCAAACTCTTTGTAACAGCCTGAGGAATGCAAAACAGATTTATATCTCTGTGTTAACTCCTGATGTTGCTAGAGATTCCAACCCTTTCTGTATTTCCGTTTCCTTCCTCACTGCCATCTCCTACAATCGCAGAAGCAATGGATGCAGTTACGGAAAGGCCCTCTCAGTGGACAGTGTGGTCAGCTGTGGGCTAAAAAGAGAGTATTTCTGTCCCATTGGGCTTCCAGCACTCCCACTTTGGGAATCTTATCTGAAGAAGTCTTTCGGTTCATCACAAACTTTTCGGTCCACTTACTTTTTTTTTTTGAGGGTCGTTTTATTGCTAATAAAGTGTTTGCTAATCCCCCACTCGTTATGAATATTAGGAATTTTTTCAAGATTCTTCAAAATTAAGTTTGCTCCCCTATGTGCTTTTGCTGATAAAAATGAGACTCAATGACCTAGTGATTACAAATTATACTATCAACGCCTTCATCAATTACCTTACCAGGGATTACCTGTAATGAATGGAATCTTCACAGCCTGCCAGTGAGACGTACTATGACATCATAAGAATGTTTATCCTGTGTTGTTTTCACACTAGTTTTATGTTAACAGACTCAAATGAAATCACAAGAGAGTTTACATTTTTGTTGAAAAAACATTTTTTTTATTTAAGTTATAAGAGAAAATAGTACAGTGACAAGGAAAGAAACAAAGAATCTTTAGTGCAATTAAACAGCCCTAAAGGGGAAGAATCCTTCCAGAATTAGTCTGCAGTCCACATCCTAGTGATCCAGAGGAAGGCGAAAAAACTTGGAGGACAAAGATTGTATTCCAAGCCAAAAATTCCTTCCTGACCCCTGGAAATGGCGATCGGTTACTTTTCCCTGGATCAGGAACGGACCGCAGAACCCTCCCTGTAAGGGAAGGACCACTGAAGTCGACAATTGAAGGGAGGGGCACTCTGAAGTGCTCCCCCCTCACCAGAAAAAAACAAACTCTTGGTTCCACCACAGCATTTTCAAAACAAATAGAACAAAAAAAAATTCCGGTTGCTTGTTTCATGCAGTTTGATCAATGAAATAAAAAAAGCGCATACTTGATAAAGAGCTCCATCCTTGAAGCCCCAGCCCTTTCGGATGATGTATTAAACACACCAGGTGAAAGGGCCGGGGCTACTAGGGCCACGGTGGACACCAGACCCCCTTTTCTTTTCGGGGCTGTGCTCACTGAAGGGATAAGTGGCCTCTTCTTTCCCTCCTCAGCCAGAAAGCCTACAGGAAGGGAAGGATCACTGAAGTCGCCAATTGATGGGGGGGTACTCTGAAGTGCCCCCCTCACCAGAAAAAAATATAAACTCTTCATTCCATCATGGCATTTTCAAAACAAATAGAACAAAAAAAATGTACCGGTGCTTGTTTGATGCAGTTTGATCAATAAAATTAAAAAAAACCCTCACTCAAAAAAAAATTGCATGTGCGCTGTGAAAGAAGGCTTGCAGACTTGATAAAGAGTTCCATCATTGAAGCCCCAGCCCTTTGGGTTGGTGTAATAAACATTGCATGCACCGCACAACAGGTGAAAGGGCCGGGGCTAGTAGGGCCATGGCGGACACCAGATCCCCTTCTTCTTTTCTTTTGGGGGCTGCACTCACTGAAGGCATAGGTGGCCTCTTCTTTCCCTCCTCAGCCAGAACACCTACTGGAAGGCCAGATCTTCCTGGACCCTCCCTGTAAGGGAAGGACCACTGAAATCATCAATTGATGGGGGGGCACTCTGAAGTGCTCCCCCCTCACCAGAGAAAACATAATCTCTTGGTTCCAGCATGGCATTTTCAGAAAAAAAATTGAACAAAAAAAAATTCCGGGTGCTTGTCTGATGCAGTTTACAAAATGAAATTTAAAATAATCACAAAAAAATTTGCATATGCAGACTTGATAATAAAGAGCTCCATCCTTGAAGCCCCAGCCCTTTCGGGTGATGTAATAAATACTGCATGTACTGCACACCAGGTGAAAAGGCCGGGGCTAGTAGGGCCGCGGTGAACACCAGGCCCCCTTCTTTTCTTTTGGGGGCTGCGCTCACTGAAGGGATAAGTGGCCTCTTCTTTCCCTTCTCAGCCAGAAAGCCTACAGGAAGGCCGGATCTTCCTGGACCCTGCCTGCAAGGGGAAGGACCACTGAAATCACCAGTTGATGGGTGGGGGTACTCTTGGTTCCATCATGGCATTTTCAAGATAAATAGAACAAAAAAAAATGCAGTTTGATCAATGAAATTAAAAAATCATAGCTCAAAAAAAAAAGTAGCATGTGCGCGGTGAAAGAAACGATGCAGCTGTATAGATAAATATCTCCATCCTTGAAGCCCCAGCCCTTTAGGACACACCAAGTCAAAGGGCCGCGGCTAGTGACAAATAAAAATAAAAGTGCTAAGAGGGGTCCAGGGTGCCAAGTGCGAAACTGAAAAGGTTACAATTACCTCCCATGTACTGCAGCCAGACTCGGACCACCTAGGCACATAGCAATCTCTGGTCTTCCATCTAACTCTGCCTCAAAGAACAAGCCTTCACAGGCACTCTCTTGACCTTCTAAAAAGGATGAGAAGAGGACCTCTTAAGACATTGCTGGTGTAGTTAAAAAGATCTTCTATCCCAACTGGCCTCACACACTGCAGGCACCTTCTTGGTCTATTATGACAGCAAGCATTATGATGCAGTGTGGGTGTGGCTTTAACAAACCCTTATATGGTTACCTGCTAAGCGTTATGTTGTAAAGTGGGTGTGGCTCTTACATGCCTTATATGGTTACATGCTAAGCTTTATAATGTAAAGTGGGTGTGTCTCTAACATGCCTCATATGGAAAAACTGCATCCAGGTGTGGCTTTAGCATCTCTTAACTGAGGAAATAAAATATTTATTTTAACCCATTGTTGTCCAGTTACTGTCCTATATGGTGACTGGAGTCTTCTGTGTGGCCCTGGGACTCCATATACAAACCCACAGATACATTGCATAATTAATTATTAAAAGCTCCAGCTTTGCTATGTGGCTTTTTTATTATAAAAGCGGAGCAAAAACATTTTATATTAAATCAGACACACATTTTAGATTCATATTTACCGTTTAGTTTACTGTGTGTGTTTCTACCGGAACCTTTATATTTTATTGGCATGAATAGATTATATTATAATTCACATTAATATTTCATGTCACAATAGAATATTTCTTCTTACGAGTAACTGCTGCTGCTGGCCAGTAAGACCCAAATTCTATAACCTCCATACATATCGATAAAGATTATTATTAACAGTGAAACATGCTTGGTTATCCTCTGTGAATGTGCTACTCTAACCAAAGCTTTTAAATTTCCCATGTTTTGCATAATAATTGTAAACTGCATGCATGTAGTTACCGGCTCTGAGACTATAATTACCTGCCATACCTACCAACAGTCCAGAATTTCCTATGCAAGACCCAACAACTGGGTTCATATCCTGTGCTGCAGATTATCCTGTTTGTTGCCAGTGTTGGTGTTTTATAACGACAGAACCCGTCAGGTATCTTTGACTCTGAGAATATGTCCTTTACCCTGAGATTAAATCTTTATAGTTCCAGATTATGACAACTTTAAATTTAACTCTTCCAGATCCATATGCCACGAGAGCTCTCTGTTGCCCATTGTAAAATCAATTGCCCAACCTACTCGTCCAAGCAGAGCAACTTTAAACAGACTCTGCTTTGGAAGCCATTGGGTATCAGGCATGCAGATAGCATTTCACCCGAATAGTGTATTGACTCTTAAACATAGAATGGGTTTGAGTGGAAAAGACCCCTAAAATGTTAATCAGAGACATAATAAGCATTAAGTATAACCTCTCATACCACTGTCTGTGTATTCGGAGGGGTGAGTGCCCAACCCCCTAACCCTGCCTGCATACGTACACTGACTTACTGGATGCTATATAGAAGAACATTTAGCAGCCCTTGGTATTTTTATTTTTACAGAAACTGGACTTTAAAAAAAAAAAAAACGTAAACAATCCCTGCAGATACCACTCAATCCGGATTTAGTGTCTAAATACCCTTCTTCTATATGTATTTTTGTAGATATGCTTTGTTCACACTACTTTTGAAATTTTATTTATAATACAATTACATATAACGTTTGGGATTACAGAAGCACTGTAAATTCACAGAAAATTCCATAATCCTCTAAAAGTAGTTTTTTTCCAATGCATCAGCCCTGGCATGTGAAGTTTATGCAATATGTATTTGTTTTGTGTGGATATCAAAATGCCAAAACCTGTTTACTACACATAAAAACACCAAGTGAATATTATGTGTAAAGAGTAATTTGGGTGCAAAGTGGTACAATCAGCAGAAACACTTTTAGTTGCAATGGTGATTGTACCATATTTACAGAGGGAAATAGTTTCCTTGGGTTTCCAAATTGGAGGCATTATTGGAGGCCTGATTATAAGACGACCCCGATTATAAGACGAGGGGTATTTTTTAGAGCATTTGCTCTGAAAAAAACCTTGTCTTATAATCGAGCAAATACGGTATTGCTCTAGATACCTTAGTAGTAAACAACCAGTGTTAAATTGAGATCTGTATTTGTCATTATCCCTATTTTTGTTAAACATGCTGCCAAGCCGGCACTCACCGTGGGACAGGCTATGAAGCAGCTGTCCATTCCTGGTTGATGTGTCTCTAATCCGCTTTGTTTAAATGTTCCCCTTTGAAATCTCTTGGGACCATTCCAAGTGTAAAGGTGAGTCCAGACAGGGACCTCCTTGCTTACTTGTGCCTACTGTACCAACCATACCCCACTGATGAGGCCATGAAGGCTAAAATGTATGTCTGCTGTTTGTGGGTTCCCTTGTGCAGGGCTAATTTGACCTCACTGTAACGGCACAAGAGAGCGAAAACTTGAGATGTTCACAAGTGGGGGCTCACTATAGGACAGGCTATGAAGCACCTGGCCTTTCTTGGTTGATGCATCTCAAATTTGCTTTATTTGTTATAAACATACCTGGGAAAACTCCGGGAGTGACAAGCTGCTTCCCTTGGTCTCCAAGACAATTTCTCTCTCTCACTTTCTTCTCTGAGCAGGGAAGTGGTGTTTGACTATGGCCACTCCTTGTCTACTTTCCCTCCTACACCTTGCTCACATAAGACTGTCTTGGGCTTGCCCAGCCTCCACATCTACTTATCCTCACCTTCTCACAAAGCCACTCCCCAGGAAAGGGAGACCTCTCGGTAACTACCTGTGATTCAAGAAGACTTTTGAGGCAGTTCCTACAGGACTGGAGTAATTCAATATCCGTTTCATTTCTTCTGGTTTAGTTACTTGTAGGGCTGCAACAACAACGAATCGATAAAATCGATAATGAAAATCGTTGTCAACGATTTTCATTATCGATTAGTTGAATCGATTTTTATCGATTTTATAAAATTATTTTTTTCAGAGCAAATGCTCTGAAAAATTCCCCTCCTTCTATGATCCGACCTCAAATAGAGATCGGATTATAACACTAGAATCCAGATCCCCCACAGGAGACCTGGATTCTTCCTCTCTGCCAGCCGTTGAGGGTCTGTGCAAAACGCGCAGACATCCTCCGCTTCTCCCCTCCACTTCCGCTTCTCCCCTGCACTTCCGCTGGGGCTTCTATTACTGAACTCCGGTGTCACGTGACTTTCCGGACCGGCGCACCATCATGGAAGCCCCAACGGAAGTGGAAGGGAGAAGAGGCTGTCCGTGCGCATCGCACAGACCGTCACCGGCTGCCGGAGACGATCCAGGTCCCCTGCAGCGCTGCAGGGGATATGGATTTTAGTGCGCGATGTACGCAACCTCCGCTACTTCCCTTCACTTCCACTTCTGCCTGCCCCACCAGGGGTTAATATATCAACAGAAGGAAAACGGGACAAATAAGCACCACTGGGCAAGCTAAGTCTGGAGTATTATATTTATTTTTATGCTTATTTGCCCCGTGTTTCTTCTGTTGATATATTAACCCCTGGTGGGGCAGGTAGAATTTTTTCAGGATCTATTATGTGCATTCTTAATTTGTGTTTTCTATTTTTTGATTGCTGTAATATTTGATTTATTGTTTCTATTGTGTGTGTGTGTGTGTGTGTGTATATATATATAATGTGTGTGTATGTGTATATATATGTGTGTGTGTATATGTGTATATATTGTATTGTGTATTATCTATTCTTTTTTTGTCTATTTATTAAAGCATATATTTTTATACTTATTTTAGCTCTGTCAGTTTTTCTTATATCAGGGGGGTATAAGGCATATCAGGGGACAGAGTGGCAAATAGGGGGCTATAAGGCATATCAGGGGGCTATAAGGCATATCAGGGGGGGGCACAGTGGCATATAGGGGGGTATAAGGCATATCAGGGGACATCTCTGCATATAGGAGGTATAAGGCATATCTGGGGCAGAGTGGCAAGCTGGGGGTGAGATGTGCATAACTGGGGGCAGGTTGGCAAATAAAAGAAAATATAAACAGCATTTTTCTCAATCATAGTTTTTATTAAATATGAAAAATAGTTTACATGAATATTTACTAGTAAAACTTTTTTTGGTATTTTGGTAAAACTTAGTTTGAGAAATAATGTGTTTTGGTTTCTTGTACCTTTTTAAAATATAGCTTTAATTATTATCTTAGTAAAATAAGAAGGCAAATAGAGAAATGCCATTGTGATAAAGAGATAAAAGTGTTAATGACACATCTTAATGTAAATTATACATTTTTATTTTAAATAAACAAACAATTAGCATATTGTTTTTTTATCCAATTAATCGAAAAAGTAATCAGCCAACTAATCGATTAGGAAAATAATCGTTAGTTGCAGCCCTACTAGACAGTAAGGGGACATGACTAGGGAAACTCAGAACCAGATACCTACTGATAATCCAGTATTATTTTTATAGTTTTGCATCATGTAACTAACTTTTCTTCACAAGGGAAAAGTAATTAGCTACCTAGATCCCTACTAATCACAGAGATCCCTATTTTCTTCTTCATGTTTTTTCCCTAATGTTGTTATACCAATCACCCACTAATTTGCAAATGAGGGGTTAGGACTCATGGTACTTTAAAAAAAATAAAAAAATAATAATAATAAAAAAAAAAATCATAAAATAATACCTTCAATGGCTAATTTATAGAAAGGGCCTAGGCATCCTGAAATCTTGAATAACTGCGCAGACGGTAAATACATTTGAATGTTTACTTCACCTTGGGGATTTCTGTGTTCCAGAAGTTCTACAGGCTATCGCTGTACCATCCTTTTTCTCAGTTTAGTGACTTATGTCCTTGTACAAAAATGTATTTCTCTTTGAGGCATGCATTCGAAAAAATCTCAGAGCTTGTAAATGATTTCATATCCTGTAGTTACCAATATATGAACAGAGTGGTCACCAACAGATGGCTGCATAAGACGTATGTATGTGTATGTGTGTGTGTGTATATATATAATATATATATATATATATATATATATATATATTATATATATAAACACACAATTATACAAGTTGCTTTGCTGTGTAGCCTTTGATTTGTAAACACTACGGTATGAGAGGCATCTGGTTGATTAATTTTAGCTTTTAGAGGGCCATATTTGACAACAGGTACTGCAATGAGAATAATAATCCAGAATCATAAATCCTGCAAATAGTTTTTGTTTGCTATTTTATTACAGTTTAAGAACTGTCAGCAAGGTGCTATCTTCTTGGAAAATGAAGATGGTACATTATACTCCGAGTAAACTACTTATAAACCTTTAGAATTATCCCAAGTCAGTGATAACCTTCAGTGCTTAATTGTGCTTTTCATTATACTTGTGTATAAATTGCATTATTAAAGTTTAATGGGGTACCGATCAGAGTGAAGAGATATGATTTGGTACATAGGCTGGTAAATGATGTGGGTTTAATTGTTGCCTCAGATTGAGGATGACCTTTTAGCGCTGTTTACAAAAACACAATCAATCTCCATATATTTAATCTATAAGAAAAACGGTTTTCCTTTTTTTTTCCCCCACAGGCCAGACGTGACGAAAGTTCAAAAGTGGATGAACATCTTGCTAAAAAAGATGCAGAGGTAAATTAAACTAGACGTGGCTCCCCTGTAGCTCTGAGGCGCTGACATCTTAGAATGATATATAAAGCTTGCCTCCCTTATTTTACATACTAATGACTCGGTATTGCTGCATTTGAAATGGCTCGATTTGTCAAGTAGCAATTTGGGATTATAAATGTTGCATTATGCAGGTTATCCATTTTAATGATTTGTTCATTGATTAAGCGCTCCTGTGTTTATCCAACAAACTGTGTGATTTGGTCCACGATACATTTAGGTCTGCTGGCGATGTGCTCAACAATATTAAAACTTTATTTGCAAGGGGCTAACTCACAGCATGGTGGGCAGACAAAAGGGGTGGACAAGTGTTCCCTCCATTTTATTCTATTGACATTGTGAGCTAAATATGCCATCACCTTGCTTCATGAGTTTCAAAATATTAACCATTGTCAGTATGTGTGTATATATGTATCCATAGATGTATATATAATATTACATCTACCTCTGTTTTGCATTGGGAGTGTTGTAGGGCTCCTTCTATGTAAAAGATCCCTTGCAGGGTCTGTAAAATTCAAGTCATCATGTTCAACCCTTCTACCTTCTACTCTTGATCCAAAAGAAGGCAAATGGGGAAACATTCCTTCTTGACTCCAAAAGGCACTTGGATTTCTCCTTGGATCAAGAAGCTCTGTATGTCATGTCTTGCTAAAAAATATATCCAGACCCCTTTTGAAGGCATCTAATGTATTGGGTAACACCACCTCCCTTGGCAGTGAATTCCATGACTTTATTGTCCTTACTGTAAAGAATCCCTTCCTTTGTCGTCTATGAAATCTCCGCTCTTTCAGTCTCAGAGGGTGATCTTTGTATATTTCTGTTAATGAACAGGTCACTGAAGAGTTGTTTATATTGGCCCTGCATATATTTATATAAAATTATCATAATCAAATCAAATAAGCTTTTCGTGATATAACTCGCCAATTGATATTGGAGGCTTCTGCCGGTCTCAAATTTACCACCTTCAATGTCTGGACAGAGATGCTATACGCTTCTAATGAAAATCCCTCCAAATTACGTTGTTTAAAAACAACAGGTGGAAAGGACCCAAATAACAAGCCCTTCAAATTAGTGAGAGGCATGTAACAAGAGTCAATTTTCTTTATCTGTCCCCTAAACCCAGCAAACCCCCCAAATAGCTAAAAACATATTAAGGGCAGGCAACATATTCAGTGTGCACTATCCAATCATGTCCAAAACAAATTGATAGAAAGGCACATAAAGGACTCTATAAGGGTTTAAATTCTGCCTTGAGTCCTGGCTACTCTAGGCCCCCTGGTCGATACATTTGACTTTGCCACTAGAACACAATTATATAAGTGACACGGTATAAACACAAATCTATTGACTCTTGTGATGTTGCATTTTCTTTCTAGGTCCTATACAATGCAGGGGAGAAAAAATGGGGAACAGATGAAGATAAATTTATTGAAGTTCTCTGTTTGAGAAGCTTTCCCCAACTCAGACTAAGTATGACACATCACATTGCAATTTTGTTTCATAATAGTTGAAAGGTTGGTTCAGAAATGCTCATGTTCTCAATCCTATTTAATTATAATATCATTTTTTTTGCTAGTGGAGAAAATGCTAAATTATTTTATCAGAGATGCAGAACCTAAGCACATAGTAAAGTAATACATGTTTAAAGCAGATTCCAGAGAAAGTTGAGGAGAACTGCTAACTCCACCAGACAAATTAAGAATGTAAAAGAAGCAAAGTTGATTGTGTAAGGAATGGATTCTGTTGGTAATAACAAAACGAAAAAGTTTTTCCTATTGGTGAAAAGTTAGACATATTTACCTAATCCTGGGATTATGTAAATCTAAATTAATCTTTATATAACAATTTGTGTGTTTCCCCCCCCAAATTCTTTGGAAATTTGACGTATAGTGAATAGTGAAAAAATAGTGTCTGTTATATTGGTTTCACAGGATAATTATTAGTCCCAGGGTATTTTTTTTTTTGCCTTGCCTACCTGTAAAATATTGGTGGCAACTCTAGTGGAAAACCTATGGAGAAATATTATTATTATTCTTAAGTGAATTTTCATATTTTCATTCAATATTTGGAGAATTGCTTTAATTCAGTAAATCATGTTAGATAAACAAATTGCCAGTTTAAAAAATCCAAGTTTTAATGTAACCGATATTATTCAAAGATATATACTTTATCCATATTTGTCTTATTTTCCGTGAACAGCATTTGAAGAGTACAAGAAAGTCAGCAATAAAACTATTGAAGAGAGCATTGCTGGTGAAATCTCTGGCCATCTTGAAGATTTACTTCTTGCCATAGGTGAGACATTGCAGTATCTGTGGTTAAATAACAATAAGAAAAAAATGGCTCAAGAGTAGATAAAGTTGATACTTTTTTGGGACTTTATAGAAAAAGATGTAACGTTACAAAAACTTTCATCTGCAGAAGAACCTTTTGAGGTCCCATGAGCAGGGCAGTCTGGTTTGTGGAATGGATTGGAGCAGAGTAATTCCAATACTTTTCAATGACATTTGTATCTCCCAAAATGGTCTAACCGATAGGTACTGATTCAAGTGTAATAGAAAACTGATGGCGATGTCCACAGTTAGTAAGGATGTTAGGGAAGTGTGTATAGGATTTTACCAATCTGTTAACAACTTTCAGAACAGATTTTATATCTTGCCGTGGAAAGTTTGGTGACATTGAAACGTTGGTGGGTTGCATGGAAAACTGTTCCATTTGTAATCCGTAAAGCTGGTAGCGAGCTAGAGCTCCCGTTAGAGGAAAGTATGGATGAGTCAGATGGACGATTTATAGGGTAGTAAAGTAGAGAGATTAGAGCGAGAGGTGTGTTCGTGATCATAAAGAGATTGCAGAGGGCTGTAATGCTCTATGCTGAGATGAATATGTTTTAAAATATGTATACAGAGAAGCTTTCTTACATACATAATTATATTTCATTCAAGTCCGGAACACAATGACATGACTTACTGTGTTTTCTTGCAGTGAAATGTGCAAGGAACACTCCAGCTTTTTTTGCTGAAAGGTTACACAAATCACTCAAGGTGAGAATAATCTTATTAAACAAGCAGGTGTGCAATAAGTAAATTGAACAGATGGATTTGTAAAAATAGCATGGATACTATTCTTTAGTGTTTTATAAAACCTATTGAATTTGACTTTAAGCCCTTTTTCAATGTGTCCTGTACAACAGCTTGGTGACTAGTGAATTAAGTTCACCTTTTTCTCCCTCTGTGTAAATAAATTGATTTATGAAATAATTTGTTAGTGCCCATGCTTGTTTGTGAAGCCGAATCTGTATTGTGCAAGGGGAGAAGATCTGCACATAGCAGGTATGCACATGAAGATTTGGCATAAAATGTGCTTTTATATGTTATGTATTAGGGTGCCGGGACAGATGAGTTCACCCTGACAAGAATAATGGTTTCTAGATCTGAAGCTGATCTTCTGGATATACGTTCTGAATACAAGAAGCTGGCTGGGTACTCTCTGCATTCCGCAATCAAGGTTAGTACCAGGATATATACAAACACATTACATACACATTACATACACATTACACACACACTACACACACACACACACTATTTTGGACTGATATTAATCTCACTGAACCCAGGCTGCTGGATGTTATGTATTTCTATATGTGTGTTTATGTTTTTGTAATGTCTAACAACATCCAGTGACTTGCTTCTGATTCACAAATGTGTAGAGATCTAAATTCAAGTATTTATATGGTTCTTGGAAAATACCCTAATTAGCAGGTAAAATTCATTTGGGCACATTATAGTAAATAGTTTTATCTCATCATGTCATGCACTGAACCAATAGCTTCAACCAAGAAGCTGGACACCATATCATATGCTAACTCATCAGAGGCATCCATCTGGACCTAATTTGCTTGGTTATTCCTCCCTATCAATTTCTTCCATTTTTTTAAGTGAAGCATGAGGTTAGAGGAGATCAGGTTAATCGAGGGGTTGGTTTCATTTACAAACTGCTGTGTTCATTTTTATTTTCTTGCAGTCTGATACGTCTGGGGATTATGGGGCAGCACTCCTGAAACTTTGCGGAGGTGACGACTAAATGAAAAAGGAAAGAATTTTTTAAAAACAAAAAAAGTTTACACTGTGTTTTTCACTCTACTCGCATCTGTGAAATTAAATATTTAAAATTCTGTAGTCTGTGTGATTCTGAGTTAATATCATCACACATATAAAGTGTGTTTTGTACTTCAGGAAAGCTGATGTGCAGTGTTATTTAGGTCCATGCCTCATATTCATTATGTCATCACATACTCTGGGACTGAATTGCTGCTGTATGGGCTTTTGTGTCTTGGTGCTCTTTGAAAACATCCTTTCTCCTTGATTGTTTGAGCACAGCCCTACGGGCAGCATAGCCTGTATTGTACGGACCAGTTTTTTTAAATGTTTCTGATACATTGATTCAAATAAGAAAGAGAATGGCCTACTTTCAAGAACTGCTAACAGTACTGGGTAGAGATTTACATTCTACATCCACTGTTGCATATTTGGTATTAAGCTGAATCCATTCAGAACTCAGGCAATTTTCCTGACCATGTATGCTGGAGAAGGTGTGATTGCCAGGGGATTAAGCTTCCTTTTGGGAATCGATGAATGTTGTAAAATTACAGGTGAAAGTTAACCAGATGGGTTTCCAGCAGCCACTTAAACCCTTTAGGGCAATGGGCGGTCCCTAAACCCATAAAAAAAAAAGTATTTTGAGCCCGTACATGTACGAGCTTTGTCATTAAGGGGTTAACATACCCCAATTTCTATATTCTTGTTCAAAACATCCTGCTGAAATGTCTATGTACAGCTAGATGGCTCCCCACCTTGCCCTGAAAATCCAACATAGTGCTTTTCATAAGGCAATGGGCTCAGGAGGTAGAGGACAAGCAGACTGTGTAGGACACGGTGCTCTGTTTGATGGTGTATATGGTATTATGTACTGGCATTTTTGCCTCTGGTTTTAATTTCACTCATTTCCCACCTCTTGTCTCACCCTTTTTCCTTTATCTTAATTTTTGACTGACTCCTTACTCCTATATTAAACAGAATTCCATTACAAATGGAAATGCCACTTGCCTAATTAATATTGGTCTGGACTTGATCACGCCTAGACATTTCTTCCTTATGTGGAAGCTCTCACTAAAGCCAAGGACATACAGTGCTGTGAAACATTATTTGCCCCTTTCACGGTTTCTTCTGTTTTTTGCATTTTTGTCACGCTTAACCGTTTCATATCATCAAACTTTTAATATTAGACAAAGATAACTAAAAATGCAGTTTTTTTAATGATGATTTCTTGTATAGAAGGGAAAAAACCTATCCAATGCTACCTGGCCCTATGTGAAAATTAATTAAGATTAATTGCCCCCTTTGTCTCTAAATCAAGTAATTAACCAAATTTATAACTTGGTTTATTTTTTACTAGACACACCAAGGCCCTGATGAATCTAATTAATTAGAATCTGTCTTGCAAAGTGAAGTAGGCTAAAAAGTCTCAAAAAGCAGAACATGATGCTGCAAGCTAAGGAAATGATAGGACAAACGAAAAATAAACTCATTGTCATATCACTCTGGAATAGGTTACTTAGCCATTTCTAATGCTCTGGGAGACTAAAGAACCCAGACTAAATTGAAAAGAACTGCTGCCCTCACTTGCCTCAATTAAGGTCGGTGTTCACAGAAAGAGAATGTGCAAAAAAGGCATCCATGGGAGCAAGGCGAAAACCACTGCTGACCAGATAGAACACAAAGGCTCATCGCACGTTTGCCAAAAAAAAACATCTTGATGACCCCCAAGACTTGTGGGATATTATTTGGTGGCCTGATGAGTAGAAAGTGGGGCTTATTGGAAGATATGGGTAACAATCTGGTGTAAAGCTAACACAGCATTCCACAATAAGAACATCATACAACAGTCAAACACGGTAGTGGCAGTGTGATGTCTGGGGCTACTTCAGGACCCGGGCAACTTGCTCTAATTGATGGAAACATGAATTCTACGGTCTACCAGAAAATCCTGAAGGGGAATGTCCTGCTATCATTTTCTGGCCTAAAGCTCAAGCGTAGTTGGCTTATGCAGTAGGACAAAACGGACAAGCAAGTTCACCTCTGAATGGCTTAAAAGAAACAATTAGAGGTTGTGTAATCATAGTCCTGACTTGAGTCTAGGGCTGCAACAACTAATTGATAATGAAAGTCGTTGCCAACTAATTTCATTATCTATTAGTTGAATCGATTTTTATCGATTATAAAATGAGGGTTTTTTCAGAGCAAACGCTCTGAAAAATACCCCTCATTATATAATCTGTTCACAGCAGCAGTTCCTACTTACCAGTCCCTCCCTGCAGTAACTGTGAGAACTTGCCCCGCCCCTTCCTTCTACCAGAACCACATGGCTGTGACACTCATCTAACTGTAAGTATAAAATTAATATTTGGGCTGCTGAAAGTTAGGGGAGTTGGGGGTTAATTTAGGGGCAGTTATGTTAATGGGGTGTTTAGGGTTAATTTAGGGGCAGTTGTGGATAATGGTGTGTTTAGGGTTAATTTAGGGGCAGTTGTGGTTGATGGGGTCTTTAGGGTTAATTTAGGGGATGCCGTGGTTGATGGGGTCTTTAGGGTTAATTTAGGGGCAGCTATGGTTAATCGGGTGTTTAGGGTTAATTTAGGGGCA
The DNA here is from genome assembly GCF_027358695.1 of Spea bombifrons. Lineage (NCBI taxonomy): Eukaryota > Metazoa > Chordata > Amphibia > Anura > Pelobatidae > Spea > Spea bombifrons. Next base: position 55,674,642 of record NC_071087.1, read on the forward strand.
GTTAGGGTTAATTTAGGGGCAGTTGTGGTTGATGGGGTGTTAATTTAATGAGGACTGAGGGTTAATTTAATTAATTTAATAAAGTTAACGTAAAGTGCAGTTAGAGGTAAAGGGGGGTAAACTAAGGGGAATCTAAATCCTGGGGGCAGTGAAGATTAACCCAGTACTTATTTATAAAAGTATGGTGTCGGTGTGATGTGATCGAGTCTGTGACTCTATGAGGGGACTATGAGATATCTGGGGGTATAAGGCATATCTGGGGAGGACGGAGTGGTATAAGGCATTTAGGGTATATAAGGCACATGTTGGGAGGGCAGTGTGGCATGTCTGGGAGGACAAAGTGGTGTTTCAGGATATATAAGGCATATCTGGGGGTAGAGTGGAGTGGCATATGTGGGGAGGATGGAGTGGTGTATCAGGGGCCACAGTAGCATATCTGGGGGTAGAGTGGAGTGACATATGTGGGGGTAGAGTGGCATGTCTGGGAGGCAGCGTGGCATGCTCAAATGTGCATAAATTGGGGGAGGGCAGGTTGGGAAATAAAGACAAGAAATGCATTTTATCAAAGTTTTTTTTTATTCTGCTGTTTGTATTTAACATCATTTGCTTATTAAATTTTTTTAAATAAATGAAAAATTTACATTCATTTTTTTTTATCTGATTAATCGAAAAAATAATCGGCCAACTAATCGATTATGAAAATAATAGTTGCAGCCCTATTGAGACGATGTGGCATGACCATAAAAAGGTATTTTATGCTAAAAAAACAAGCAAAAAAACAAGCAATGTGGATAAATTAAAACTATTCTGAGCCAAAATCCCTCCATAAAAAAGAGGAAACATTCCATCAGGGCAGTGTGTGCTTTCTGCTTCTGAAATATTGTCAGTGCCCTTCTTCAATACCATAAACGGTGATGGAAATTATGAAAATGCTGTTCCTTTTCTTTATGCTGCCTTAGCTTAAGCTGGCTGTGTCAAGGCATCTGATCTACTCAACATGAGGAAAATAGATTGTCATAAAGAAACCCTACACCTAAACTACCTTGATGATGTTGCAACTGGCCCCTTACTGCAGAGTGATGGTGAATCGTCCTAGGGTGCTGTCTAGGAAGCTGTGGCATTTGCATGTTAGGTGGTGAATAAACCGGTTGCTAACCATCTGGAGTAGAGCAGAATATTGGGTAGAACAATTAGGTCACAGAGAGACATGCTGTGGCAGGCCATGTAAAGGTCAAACCCACAGCTATTATCACAGAGGCCTACAAAGGGAATGTAGGCGTTAAAAATGAGGACAACTGGTTCAGAAACAAAGCCAAAACACAAAGCTGTGTCACTCATAAAATAAATTCACAATCAAATTCATATTGGAAGCTGATCCCTATAGCCTCCCTCAAAGATGCTCTTGTCAATATTTCCAAAAATTGGTTCAAAATATTAGTGATAAGATTGCGACATGTAAAGCCATGTCATGTGTTCTCCAGGTAAGTGACACACGGGGTTACGGGGGCGGATTGGATGGGGGAGGAGAGGATGATGACGTAGCACGTAACTACGTCCGCGGCTAGTGCCGGCATTTGGAGATGCACCAACAACCGTCCGTGAATGGGGAAACTTAACCCGTATACGAGGACTCTTTATCTTTGTGAGCTGCCGCTTCGTGCCTGATTGATTTGGAACATCGTCTTCGGGGTCTTCAGGATCAAATTTTCACCTCTTCACCTCAGCTATTTTACAGCCTCCCTCTCTATTACTCCCTCTACGGAATCCTCCATGCTGGACAAGGAATGAGAGCTTGACCTTCAGTTTTTCTATGCCTTTTCAGTATCCAGAGCATCCAGATAAACACGCACCACGTGCACATAAGGCTTTCTTCTCAAGCTAAGTGTCTTTATATGATTCTACTTATAATTTTTTAATATTTATTTTTATTTTTTATTTTTTTTCTCCTCAATATAATATATATTGCTCATATTGCTAATACCTGGTCATACGCTTAAATACCATCTGAGGAGATACTCTGAAATATATTAGACACATAAAAACAAAAACCAACATAGCTGAGAAGGAAAAAACCTACAATATAGAACTTAAAATCTTTGAAAAGAGGGGAAGACCGTAGATTAAAGGGAGGATAGGAGAAGGAGAGGTGGAGACGAAGATAACAGATATAAAGGTGAAATTTAATTGAAACAAACACAAAGACCCATAGAAGAGACTTACAAGAGGCGAAGCATATACATGCACTAATTGTTCCAATTTGTTACTAATAATGCCGCCTAAAAAAGACAAAGACCGAGAAAAGGAAAGAGACAAGGAAAGGAGGATAAGTTTGGATAAATCTAAAGTCATGACGACATATTATTCTCCTAAAACTCATATATCTAAACGTCCTTCAAAGGATTCTTCGGACGTCTCAGTGGATCTCTCTTTGGATATCAGTCCCGATATCCCACAGCCTGACTCAATTTACTCCACTAAAATTGAAAGTATAAGTGATCTATATCTCAAACTCACTGCAGAAATGACATCCAACACAGCTTCTTTGAAACAGGACATCGCTTCTATCCTAGATAAACTCACCTCTCAGGCAAACTCTATTCAGGTATTAGAACATGAACTGGGAATTGCAAGAAAAGAGTAAAGATATGAAAGATAAAGTTCAAGCCATGGAATTAAAGCTCATTTATTTGGAGGATAGATCAAGGCGTAAAAATCTCAGAATAAGAGGGATCTCTGAAGATACTACTAATTTGGGCGAATATTTAAATGGCCTTGTTTCTATTTTTATAAAACAGGACTGTTCAGTTTATCAAATGTTTGAAAATTTCCACAGGATTCCGAAGCCGAAAGAGCTGAATATTGACACTCCTAGAGATGTAATGGTTCGCTTTAATAACTTATATCTTAAGAACCTTTTTACAACTGAATTCAATAAGAATAAGGAACAAAAGGAACAATACCGGGAATTAAGGTTGCTTCCAGATTTCTCTATAGCAACACGAAACTTTAGGCAACAATTCTCTACAGGCACTAAGAAACTTCGAGATTTGAACATCAGATATAAATGGGGCTCTCCCTCCAAATTGATTGTGTTTAAGGAGGGTGGGGCGCACATAATTAACAACCCTGCGGCACTTGATGATTTTTTAGCCACTTTAACTTCGCTTGGAAGGCAATGATGGACGGAGTAGTTAACCCACTCACAAATTAATTTACATAACTTATTTGAATCATGTATTTATTTATTGTTGTTATTTTTATTTTTACTTTTATTTTTATTTTTTATGTTTTTTTTTTTTTTTTTTTTTTTTTTTTTTTTACGTATTATCTATTTACACTTGTATATATTTATTAACTTATGTATTTACTTGTGAAACTTTGTATGGATAGCAGTATATATTAATCATGATATCAGTTAGTTTAAACCACAGTCATAATTAATTAATTGTTGTTTTGGTATTGAATAGGTAATAATTTAATAATAATATATTTTTATGTGGATTGATAATTTTTATATACACAAATGGCACTTTAACTTTAGTATAGATGTACAATATTCGATTATATATCGATTTTCTTTTTATTTTTATTTTTTTTTTTTTTCGTTTTTTTTTTGCACTAAAATCACTTTATTTGTGAATGGCACTTTAATAACGGCTGATTTGTACATATTTAATATCTTAAAATATGAAAGTTTTTTTTTTTTTTTTTCCCCCCTGCATATGCACTTTATACCGTATTTTTCGCTCCATAAGACGCAGTTTTTTTCCTCCCAAAGTAGGATGAAAAATCAGCCGCGTCTTATGGAGCGAAGATGCAGGCAGGGAGGGGGGGGGGAGCGAAGATGCAGGCAGGGGGGGGGGGGGGCAACGATATACCGTATTTATCGGCGTATAACACGCACTTTTTTAACTAAAATCCGGAGCTTAAACCCTACCTGCGTGTTATACGCCGATAAATCCGGGGTCGCAACTGAGGCAGGCGGCGGCCGCCAGCAGAGGAGTCCTGAATTTCTGCCAGTCAGGGGGGCCCAAGGGGTGCCGAGCGGTTGCTGAAGACAACCGCTCGGCAACTCTCGGGCCCCCCTGCCTGACAGATATACAGGAATCCTTTGCTGGCGGCGGCGGCGGCGGCGGCGGCCGCCGCCGCCGCCGCCGCCTGCCTCAGCGCTTCAACTCCTGTGTTGGAAGCGTTTGTCTCGGGTGCCGGCGCTCAGCAGTGAAGCGCCGGCACCCGAGACAAACGCCTCACGCTTCCAACACAGGAGTTTAAGGTAAGTGACCAGGGCGGGGGGGGGGGGAGATCCTGAGAAGGGGGGGTTAGGGAGTTAGAGGGGAGATCCTGAGAAGGGGGGGTTAGGGAGTTAGAGGGGAGATACTGAGAAGGGGGGTTAGGGAGGGAGGTCTTACTGTGTGTGTGTGTGTCTTACTGTGTTTGTGTGTGTGTGTCTTACTGTGTGTGTGTGTGTGTCTTACTGTGTGTGTGTGTCTTACTGTGTGTGTGTCTTACTGTGTGTGTGTGTGTCTTACTGTGTGTGTGTGTGTCTTACTGTGTGTGTGTGTATCTTACTGTGTCTGTGTGTGTCTTACTGTGTGTGTGTGTCTTACTGTGTGTGTGTGTATCTTACTGTGTCTGTGTGTGTCTCACTGTGTCTGTGTGTCTTACTGTGTCTGTGTGTGTCTTACTGTGTGTGTCTTACTGTGTTCATAGCTTATTCAGTTATTGTAATAAATATTTTAGCCCATTTTTTAGCTCAAAATATTTTTTCCTTTTTTTTCTCCTCTAAAATCTAGGTGCGTCTTATCAGCAGGTGCGTCTTATAGAGCGAAAAATACGGTATTTTATATTATGTGTCTTTGTACACTAATTTATGCAGAAGGAAACTTTTTTCCTTTTATATTAATTGCTTATTTAGAGTCACTTTACTAGGGCAAATGATATCATAGTATTGGATTTGCACATATATAATATTGCATAGGCACTTTAAATTATATACATCTATATATATGGATATCTTTTTAATTATCTTTATGATAAAATAATTTATTTATTATGCATATATTTATTAAGTTATTTATTTATTATTATTTTTGTATTCTTTGAGTGTAAAATAATTACTTATTATTATATATGGCACATAGTAAGAAAATCCTAAATTATTATTATATTTTATACATGAAAAGATCCTTTGTATATGTAACAATATTTTATACAATTGCACAATTGGCACTTTAACATGTATATTACAATAGTATCAATTTACTATAATCAGAGTAGTAAGTAGAACTATTTATAAGATGTGCACTTTAAACTGGTACTTTCACACATTAATATTAGAATAATTTAATATATTTATTTACTTATATCTGCTTGTTTATTCATTCAATGAAATTTTTTTTTTTTTTTTTTCCCCACAATTATGTGCACACTAATAGTAGTAATATTTATTACATATTTATTTATATGCTCGTACGTGCACTTTAAATCTGTATTTTTGCACGTTAATATTAGTATAATTTAATATATTTATTTATATATATGCATATTTGCTTGTTTATTTATTTAATGATTTTTTCTTTTTTTTTATTTATTTATTTTTTTTTTTTTTTTCATAAATACATGATTGTGATGCATCCATCTACCGGCACTTATGCTTGATTTAGCCCGATACATTAAATGGGGCAACAAACACATGAATTGTTTTCATGTGTAAACAGTATGAATGCAAATGTAATGTTTTTGATTGTTAGTGTATGTTTATGTCTTGACGGTAGACCAGATCTAGGGGGGGAGAAGGAGAGAGTAATTGTATTTAATATAAATGACACTTAAATTAGCATCTATTAATTGCCAAGGATTAAATTCTCCATATAAAAGGGGCTTTTTATATGATATGTTAACACGAGACCAAGTGGATATATGCTTAGTGCAAGAAACCCATTGGAAGAAGGGTGCTTCCCACTGTTGGAAATATAAGAGATTCCCTATTATTGCTCAAGCTAGTCTAAGTGGGACAAAAAAAAGGGGCGTCGCAATTTTGATTAATCAAAAAATTAAATTCGAACAGCTATATTTGGAAACCGATCATGAGGCAAGATATATTATTCTTCTCTGTAAATTGAATGATGTGTTATATACACTTGTTAATTTATACGCACCCAATGTATTTACAGTAAAATTTTTGGAAAAATTTTTTGATAGAGTTCAAAATATCTCAAAAGGCCTTCTATTGATAGGTGGAGATATGAACTGTATTTCGGACGTCAAATTAGATAAAAGTTTTTCTTTTGGCTCACATCCAAATACAAAATTGAAATCTTTGGCTAGATCTTTCTCTCTTTGTTTTGTTCGCAATAAATTATATGATATCTGGAGGACACAAAATCCATCTGCGAAGGAGTTTACCTATTATTCTGCTGTACATCACTCTTATTCTAGAATTGACATGTTTTTGTCTGATATTAAATCTATTGAATCTTGTGTATCGTCTAGTATAGGAAATTTGTCCTGGTCCGATCATGCTCCTATTTTCATAATAATTAAAAATAATGAGGAATTTAACATAAGATCTAACTGGAGGTTAAATGAATCTCTTTTGTTTTCTCAAGACTTTAAAGAACATCTTCGAAAGTTAGCCATAGACTTTATGGAGACGAATGATAACGGTATGGTTTCAGACGCGACTTTGTGGTGTGCCTTTAAAAGTAATATGAGGGGTCATCTTATAAAACGGGGTGCATATGTTAAGAAATTGAAAGGGGCTACTCTTACTGACCTTTATATTAAATTAGCAAAATTAGAGGCTACCAATAAATTAAACCCTTTAATTCAGACTTATGATGATATTAAAGAAATCCAACTTAAGATTAAAGAAAAATTAATGGAGAAGATAAATAGAAATGTGATATCTTTGAAACAAGGGTGGTACTATAGTAGTAACAGAGCTAGTAAACAATTAACGAATAAAATTAAAAACAAAAATGTTAAAAATAGAATAAATAAGATTGTGTTAAACGGCAAAACATATTTAACTCCAAAATTAATTAGTGAGGCCTTTAGAGAGTACTATAGTACACTATACAATTTACCAGTAGTTGCGAAAGATAAAACGCAAACGATTGGTTTTCTTAATACTCTAAACCTACCGAAAATTTCTGAGACAAAATTACAAGAATTAAATCTTCCGATTAAACTATCTGAGATAAATACTACTATAAAGAACTTACCTTTGCATAAAGCTCCGGGTCCAGATGGATTTTCATCTCCCTTTTTCAAATTTTAGAATCTATTGTTTCTCCCTTATTATTAAGATTATTTAATGGAATATCTTCCGGGAACAACTTTCCATCTGAGATGTTACAGACTATAATAACTCCTATTCCGAAAGGGGGGAAAGATCTAACTAAAGTCACAAATTACCGTCCGATATCACTGATAAATCTAGACATCAAAATATATTCTAAAATTTTAGCTGACAGACTTAGTTCTGTTATGGGTGAGTTAGTTCATCCAGATCAAACAGGATTTTTACTGGGTAGAAGCGGTGAGGACAATACACGCAAAATACTAAACTTAATTTACGAATTACATCTAAGTAAAACGCCAGCTATCTTTCTCGCGCTTGACGCCGAAAAGGCGTTTGACCGCGTGAGTTGGTCATTTTTAGAACAGACTTTAACTGCCTTCGGTTTGACGGGTCAATTTCTAACTCTTACTATGGCGTTATATAAGAATTTGCAAGCGAAAATTATAGGGCCTAATTTAAACTCTACTAGTTTCTTTATTAATAATGGAACAAGACAAGGGTGTCCTCTAGCTCCTCTATTATACGTTCTCTCAATTGAGCCTCTTGCGACATTAATACGCCGGTCGAATAAAATCATTGGCATAAGTACTGGTCCATATGAGCATAAGATCTCTTTATATGCTGACGATATTTTACTCACCTTGGCTTCCCCTGAAAACTCACTCTCAGAGGTTTTGGAATGTATTAACAAATATAAATTATATTCTAACTATAAATTAAATTTAGACAAATCACAAATTATTGATTTCAATATGGAACATTCCTGGTTTGAGTATATTAAAAATAAGTCTGCAATACATTGGAACCAAAAATATATCGATTATTTGGGAATTAAAATATATCAAAGTCTCACAGCCATTATAACCAACAACTATTCGATTCTTTTAGATTTTTTTAAAACTCAATTTATCCAATGGAAGAACTTGGAAATTTCTTGGATGGGCAGACTAAATACCTTAAAGTCATATGTTTTGCCAAAATTGATTTATTTATTCAGAACTATACCTTTATTAACTCCAGTGAAAATTCTAAATCAGTTTGAAAAAACCTTTTCATCATATGTATGGATGGGTAAAAAATCTAGAATTTCACGTTCCACTCTTACTAGAAATCTCTCGAGATTGGGGCTTAATTTTCCCAGTTTGTGCACTCTACAACAAATTTGTCTATTTAATCACTTTCTAGCTTGGGACATAAAACGGAAATCGGAACTACCTTGGTACAACTATGAGCGGTGGAAATGCCAAAATTTAGACCCATTTCTTTTTTATTGGATTAATGTAAATGATATAAATAGATTAAATATTCTTAATCCAATTGTTTCTAACGTTTTAAGTAATATGATTACTTTTAAAAAAAAGTTCGGTAACACGGAACTTTGTTCATTATCTTCTCCATTGATAACAATACAATATACGATAAAAGATCTTAATTTAAAATCTTGGATTCTTCATGGTATAGATAAAATATCAGATATTTGTACTCTTTCTGACTTGTCTTCATTCAATGAAATTCAAACTAAGTATAATCTTCCAAGTAAAGAACTTTTTTCTTATTTAAGAATTAGAAACTATATTAATAGTAATCCACTAGTTTCTCCGTCCAATTTAGACAGGTTTATAAATAGTCATCATAAAAAAAATTTGATTACGCGATTAAGGAACATTTTGGATCAAGAGAATATGTTAGATAAACCAAATTCTATTCTGAAATGGGAAAGAGATTTGGGTGTTACTTACCCTTTTGATATATGGTGTGAATCCTGGAATAAACTCAGAAAAGCGATACACTGCATAAATCTTCATGAACAGTACTACAAACTTCTTCATAGATGGTATTATGTCCCATCCTCATTGCACAAAATGTACAATACTACCTCCAACAAGTGCTGGAGATGTAAATTAGAACTGGGCTCAATGTTACACATTTGGTGGGAGTGTGATAAACTTTTAAATGTAAGATCTGAAATTATTATTTTATTTAAGAGTTTATTTGATATTGATATGGTATTGAACCCGCAATCCTTTCTTTTTCATATTGACTTGCCCTGGGAAAATAAATCGAAATCGTATTTGGCTATTAACATTTTAGCTGCCGCCAAAATATGCATAGCGCGATCTTGGAAAACGGAACAAGCTCCACTTTGGTCTCAAATTATAGCTCAAATAAATTATCAATATACAATGGAGAAATATTTTTACCGTCTTCATAATAATATAAAGAATTATGATGCAATTTGGTCTCCATGGCAAAGATGGTTCTCCGGGAATGGTTAAATATACCAAATATTATATAATCCTGGCAATTGCTAAGTTAAATTATTATTACTATAGAAATATTATCAATATCTCTCTCCTCTCCCCTCCCTAGTTGACTTGGGAAGTAATCTGGTCTTGACATCGTTTTGTATTTGAATGTCATAAATGTAATTTGTTAATGTTACTTTGTACATTCTAAGAATGAAAGGTTTTTTTGTAACTGTCTATTTTACAATATAATAAAAAAAATAATAAATGAAAAAAAAAAAAATGAGGACAACTGGTTCAGAAACAAAGCCAAAACACAAAGCCGTGTCACTCATAAAATAAATTCACAATCAAATTCATATTGGAAGCTGATCCCTATAGCCTCCCTCAAAGATGCTCTTGTCAATATTTCCAAAAATTGGTTCAAAATATTAGTGATAAGATTGCGACATGTAAAGCCATGTCATGTGTTCTCCAGGTAAGTGACACACACAAACCCAGCCATCCACGTGAGGTAAAAGAAAACGGGATTCCTTAGACCAGGCCGCCTTCTTCCATTGCTCCGTAATCCAATTCTTATGCGCACGTGCCCATTGTAAGTGCATTTGGCAGCGAACAAGAGTCAGCAAGGGCACCCTGACTGGACTGTGGTTACGCAGCCCCATATGCAACAAATTGTGTGTTGTGACACCTTTCTATCAGAACCAGCATTAACTTTTTTTCAGCAATTTGAGCTACAGTAGCTTGTCTGTTGGATTTGACCAGCCCTCGCCCTCCATGCATCAGTGAGCCTTGGCCATCTATGACCCTGTTGTTGGTTCCCCTGTTTTCCTTCCTTGGACCACTTTTGATAGGTACTGACCACTGCAGACCAGGAACACCACACAAAAGCTGCAGTTTGGGAGATGCTGTCACCCAGTCATCTAGCCATCACAATTTGACCTTTGTCAAAGTTGTTCAGAAACTTACACTTGACCATTTTTTCCTCCTTCTAACACATCACCTTAAGGATGAATGTTTACTTGCTGCCTAATATATCCCACCCACTGACAGGTGCCATGATAACAAGATTTTCAGTGTTATTCCCTTCACCTGTCTGTTATTAAAATGTTATGGCTAATGGTGTATGGATAGCATTTGCAAAACTATAACAGACTGCACACCATGATCACTACATTTAGTGTTTTATTGCTGAGCGGAACATAGTGTGAAAAACAGCTGGGCCAGAAACTGCATTGCCACTCTTGCCAAAACCTTAGCAGCTTTTCTCAGCAATGAGAGTCATATTCCAGTCCACTATTTCGGAAGAGCTGCTGGTGATCACATAATCAGAGCCGGCCTTTGGGGTGTGCAAGCTGTGCGGCCACACAGGGCACCATAAAAACAGAGGTGCTAGGAGGCCGTCCCATCACCAAGGCTAGGACCGAGGCGGGTGCACGGCCTCCAGTGGGCTGGGAGCAAAGGTGTCTCCGCCACTCCCCACCTCGGCGCTGCCCTGACTGCAGTGGTAAGAGCGCGAGGCCTTGGTTGCGGTGCCAGCGCTCACCGCTTCATGCTGAGCGCCGGAATACGACGGCAGAGCAGCGAGATAGAGGCCTCACACCACGGGACATCAGCAGGCTAAGTGAACTACAAAGAGCGAGGGGGGGGGACATAGTGAGAAAGGAAGTGATATATAGTGAGAAAGACGGGTAGTAGAATATTGAAATAAAGAGAAAAGATGAAATAATGAATGAATTGTGTTTATGAAGGAATTAATGCGTGAATAAATTCATGTGTGGATAAATGTGAATGAATGAGAATTAATGAAATAATGGGTGGATGACATGTTTGAGAGAATGAACAAACGTGTGGATGAATTGTGTGAATGAATTAGTGTGGATGAATTGCTTGAATGATTTGTGAGAATGCATTAATGAATGTGTAAATTTGGGGGAGTGAATGAATGATTTTTTTTGGTGTTGGAGCAAAGGAAGTGATTGCATGCTAGGGAGTGTGGAGGGGGGCCCAGGGAAATGCATTTTCAATATTTAAAAATGTTTTTGTTACAAAGATTAGCTGTTACACAGGGGATGCAGCACCCAACATCCTCGACAGTGTGGAGGTCCTCGACAGTGTGACCTCCAGAATGACCTGAAACATGGCAACAGGGGGGGGGTTAAGCAGGGCCTGAGAAATAACAGTGCGTTATCCAAGTATCAGATACATAGGTGGTGTTTGATACCTGTACCTTTGTAATAACATGGCGGGGCATGATCACGTTATTAATGTACAACGTACAACAACAAAACAGGACATTTCTAAAAATCAGGCAGGAGTTTAATGCAAGGCTTTATGACTCGCCTAGTGACAAAAACAACCTCATAAGAATGGGGACCTGAGAGATCATTTGATTTTCCTCATAATTCTGGCTAACCTCAAAAGCTATTAAGTTGAGTTTTTTTCTTATTTAAAATTTCTACCATATTTTTATGACGTTTGAGTAGTTCAGTACTGCGTATTTGTTAAGTTGGTTATAGTTATAATGTTAGACTCAGGTTTTAAGAAAATTATGACTGATATTTTGTATTTTCATCCTTATTTGCATTTCTATGTGTGGTAAGAGCGATCAACTTAGTCGGATGCCAATGTCTGCATAATCCCTTGCTTGTACGTTACGTTGATCCTTTTTTGTTTCCTATCGAAGTCAACTCCCTTTCCCCGCTGCTAAAATGGTTATATAAACCATGCCCAGTCCCAATAAAGTGCGCTCTTGGATCCTGTGAAGTTATAGTCCCAATAATATTCCTAAATCACAGGCCCTACATTATAGCCAACTAAACCAATATAGAATTTGCATTTTAAAAACATCAATACACTTAACAAAACAGAAAATATAACAGTTGCATATAACAAAGGCCCATGCCCTGTTAAAACGGTGTTAATAAAAGCAGTTGTGCTAAAGCTGGGAAGATAACAGCTCCCCTTTAAAGGGGAAAAGCCATACAATTTAGCACAATGAATGTAAATGATAACTTTTTATTATTGACATAGCACCATCATATTCTGCAGCACCGTACATGGTTTTGTTTTTAGGAAGTGTATTGTCAGCTTTAACTCAGACGCTTAGCATGCAGCTCATGAGTGCAAAAGAAATGGCAGCTAGAACCTAGTTTCTTTCAAAATTATTTCTTGTGAGACATTTTAAAGAAACTAGCAATTCAAACTATCGCATTTTTTTTAAATTATTTTTTTTTTATCTAGATACACACCATAAAGTAGTGATGCAATGCTGACATGATAGACATGTCATTCATTGACAATGGTATGCCATATGTGATGAGTTGGGGGGGGGGGGGTTCATCCCTTAGCCACTATGCAGCTACTACATTTGAGCAACCTTCAGGGTTATGTCCGCTTCACTTACATTTCCGCTTGGCTTTCGTTGTCAATTAGCTTAAATAGATTTAAACGTATTAAAAAGCCACCAATTTAATTTAACAGAATAGCTGAAGCATCAACTGAGGAATGTGCGGGATACCCATATAAATCGCCTGTCTTGAGCATCAGTGGTTAGGAAAACACAATATAAGCTAATGGAATAGTATCTGAGCATGTATTGAGGTAAAAAAAAACGAAAACAAAATATGAAGGCTAAAGAAATATTTAATTTCAAATACAATTTCAACCTAGATGCTTTCTATTAATTTGCAATCCTCGTACCAACATATCCTACAAGTTTAAATATGGCAAGGAGATGCACATGTTTTTTTGCAACCTGAAAGCATACATAAAACATTTATGTTGATTAAGTAGGTTTATAAATACAGTAGCTAAATTATGTTGCCACTGTCCTGTAGTCGTACCAAAAAAAAAAGGAGGAAAGAAACAAAAACATAACACTGTCTTAAAGTACACATAATTACATACATTGGAAAAAATACAGTATTGATAAAAACATAACTTAAGAATTATGTACTGAAGAACAGAAAAAAGGGTAAAGGAAAGTAAAATTCACTCCTGTCCCACAAGAGAGGAAAATATAGGCCCCTGAGAATATAAATGCAGGCATTTTTTTTTTAATTTGGATAATTTATGTAGTTTGTGCTACACATACATTAAAAAGGCACATTAATGCAGGCAGTGTTTTAAATGCAAAACTCAGCACTAAAATATACATACACATATATATATATATATATATATTAGTGTCTGGTAAACAGAAAAAGACAACAAAAACCCAGATCATCACAGATACACCTCAAAGTCTTATGATCAAGATCATTAACAAAAATAAAAAGAAACATACAAATATAGCTTAAGGCCGTTGTTTTCCTAAACCTTTCAGTGTAGAAAGGGTTAAGGTAAAATACTTAGAGTTTGCATAACACTTTAAACCAGTAATCCATGTCTAACATAGTCATGAAAGCCGCGTAACCTTTAATACATGTCCTTGCGACCTTGAAACTTGTATTTTGTTGGTTAGCTATACAGAAATATACAATAGTGCCCAAGTAACCTGGTACATGGACTTTTACTAGGTAACATTGGCTGAATGTTAGACTTTTTGAAGCTATCTTTAGAGAACACATTACAATTTACAAGAAATTCATAAAAAGGACTAGCCAAATCTACTCGATAACTACACACTTTACAAAGGGATCTGTGACACTTTTCACATACTTAATTCTTTTTTTGCGGACAACAGCAAAGGAAAAAAAATACGGTTAACTTCAAGTCTAGAAAACTGTGCAAGTTACTCCATCGCAATCATGCTACAATAAATTAGGACACCTTCCAGTGCTTTATTAGCTAAAGCCCCTTGTATTAAGAGGGCTCTCAATCCACTGCAAGGCAATGGGTGTCAGGTGTGTCCAGAACCATTGGGGTTATGCCTCATTGTCATGAATAACCAGCATACATTTAGTACCGTGGAGAGGTGATCATCACTCGCTATCCGTCTCAAACTCAGTGTCTGACCATTCCACAGGGGCAAGAAGACCTTTTCTTTGAGCATATTCAATAACTGCCATGTAACAAAAGTAGTACTGATCCCATGTTTGAATACTAAAAGCACGCTGAGTTCTCATCCTCTTCACCGTCTGCTGTATGTCCACTGTTCCAATGTTTTCCAGTCTGGACAGGCAGATGTCTAAAGTACAAAATGTACCTGAACAGAAACGGGGATGAAAATAAGGTTACCACAACTTATTAACCATACAAAACATGAAAACATTTCACACACAGGTGGTTAAACAGCAGCTTATTGCTCCAGGAAACCCAAATGTACAGAATATAGCGCTACTCAAGTTGATGATCTGTATGAGTTGGTTGCTTTAAGTTAAAATGAGATAACGCGTTCCATCCTTGTATATGTCATGTATTTACCTGTCCGCCCAATTCCGGCACTACAATGGATTACAATCGGGGGCCCCGCAGGATGTCCTGTCCACTCAGAGCCTAAGGACTGCACAGCCACTGCCTGATGTTGCTTCACTTGGGATCGGAAATCCAGCATGGCAGAGGCAGATTTGGGCACTCCAAAGTCAGGCCAGCTCATGTACTGATAATGGGCAACACTTCTACTTTCATCCGTCTAAAGAAGTAAAATGGAATTGAAAGGTCAACACTATGTGTTACATTGCGGTTTATGAAGAATACACAAGGGCTTGGTAAGAGGATCCCAGCTGACCCAAGAGCAGTGACACACTGGTTAAGCTGCAGGGTCCCTGGAACTACCACTCTAGAGCAGAATAAACCACTGTCAAAGACATACATGTAGATATAACCACCAGATGTATATGTCACACACGGAAATTGTAAGAGCGTCAAGCAATTAGAACTGCAACAAAGTTACGAGTCCTGGCACGCCCCTGACAAACGGTCTCCTGGAGAAAATAGGGGCCTGCAACTCTTACCACTACTTCCTATTGCCTGCCTCTGTGCTACAATGTGACAGAAGAACCTTAGATCTTTAAGAGTTACATGGAGGCTACAGGGATCAAGAAAGACATAACCCCACTCATAACCCCCACTGTACCACCAGGGGCATCCATCCACTCTAATCAGGTAAAGGAAAATGGGGAAATGATTAAAGCCAACAGGGCCAACTGCCACCTTTTTATGAAGCAGGCAATAGTCATGTGTTGCAGGCCCAAAGTCACATTTACTATAATGGCAGGAGAAAACCCTAAGCTGCAAGGTTAAGAATTACTTCTCCCTTAACCCATCATGTCTAAGTAGACACTACCCGTACACGTGAAGAACACAGTCCTGCCGATGTTAATGGGATCCCTTTACACTGATCAACTAATTCAAGAGGTATGGAGAAAGCATCCTGCTGTAGCTTCTCCTGAAAGCAGGGGCCATTTTTCCTCGATTTGATGAATGCATATTAAAAGTACACGGTTTAGGAGGCTGCCTGGGACACGGAAGAGTCCCTAGAGAGAAAATATTCTGTGGCCCCTTAACTAGACCAGAGAACGAATAAATTACCTGTTTATTGTACAATTCCAAGTGTGTCAGCTTGAAGTCTTGGAAGAGATCTATATGGATGTTTCTAATGATGAAGTGTCCAGAATCTTCACCCCTCCCAACTTCGAGGGGCCAGTATTGTCCACATTTTATTCGTCCTCTTTCTATAACCCTTTGCAAATAAAATACAATGGTTATATAAAGATTAAATCGGTCTACAGAGATACTATTTGTTGCATTACACAGGACCAGTTTAGCCATGCTTGCAGGAAAAGCTTACTGAGTTGGCTCTTCCTGATTTCACTGTGCATTTTGGAGTTGTAACGCTTAATCTTACTTAAAGTCATCGGTTAGTGAATAAACCTGCATGCCGCTTGTCATACACAAGCACTGCACCAATAAATTGAAATATTTTATTCAGCATTTAATAAATATAGATACGTGGGTCAGGACTTCTGCATGAGAAAGTAAGACTATTTACCTAGTTGTCATCACAATAATTAAGACTTTTTGCTCCCACACCATCCGCCAGAAATCGTCAAAGGTTTTTGGCAAGGGACCTAAAAAATAAAGAAAAGGACAGATTGGCAATCTGGACTTTATGGTTTCTATACAATTACACTTTAACAATAAAGTGTAATAGTGTCAAGAAATCTCTATAATAGTACAATTATTGTCAATGCCCATGTTAAACACATAACCAAGAGTGACATCTAGTGCTCAGAAGACACTCTTACCTTGCGTTGCAATGTATGCATTTTTCCTTTTGTATCCATCCATGAAACTGGCATTAATATAATCTGTTGTCTGCGAGAGTAAAATTCCAATCTTAGTTAAAAACACACCAATAACCTCACCATTTTTTGTCTCGTGTGAGACTTTGCACATATGAAATTGCAGGAATTACCAACTAACTTAGGTCATCAAGATAAACTAAACTAAAGAGAAAAAAAAACACTTGGGCACAAGCATAAAAAGGGATTTAAAAGTTCTAAAGGAATGCCTCTGCTGCCTCAACCAACTGTATGCCGTGTGGGGCCAGGGACCTCCTTTCCCAATGCATTAATACCTACTGCACATTGCTCATAGTGTCTGTTTGACTTCTGCACTTAGGTGACCATCCCCTTCACTATACTGTTTTACTAATCATCTTTTCTACTCATTTAATGTATCGTTTATTGAAATTCCGTATAAAGAGCACACATCTTGCTGTAGTAGCACATTCACCAGATGCCTAGTGCCACCTGGTGGCTTGTTGGATCAACACAACTCTGATATCTCATGGTGGCAAACCATGAATATTCACAGAGAAAATTATAAAAAAAAAGCAGTATTTTTTTCCTTAACATTTAGTAAAAATCCTTACCTCGTCTGTGCCAATAACTCCCAGCTTGACTCTTGATTGATCCAAACAGAGAACATCACTGTATCTATTTTTTGTTTGATTGCACGGCTTCCTGTTGAAAAGACACAGTCCGTAAGCAGAAACACAAGTGCTTACCTGTCTCTTATTGGCTGCATTAAGCCAATCCGTGGCTCAACAAATTGACAACTGAAGGGGTATTCTGCTGCAGCTCTTTGTACCCCCCAATCGGGGTTAAAGAAGGCATATTAAAGAACATAACCAATATACATATCTATAAGTAGACAGTGAAAATCAAGACAACTTAAAAGAAAGCTACTGTTCTGTAGTACAGCCCTTTAGGGAGAAAAATAAAAAGTTGAGCACTGCATTCCATTACTGCTAGGGTATGTGATGGCGTTTGAAACGATGTCTCTTGCCCTTTACTCATCTGAGAAAAGTTCCTATAAGGCTAGGTTTCCACTTGGGTTTTTGTCCTGCGTTTTTTTCTTGATGAAAAACGCCAGGAAAAACGCCAAGAAAACTGCCACTGCATTTACCTGCGTTTTGGCGTTTTTTCTGGAGTTTTTTCTGGCGTTTTAGCCTTTCTGTGGAAATTGCTTTTTTTGACCTTAGGCAGTTTTTCCAGCCTGTACAAGTTAGAAGTTTCACCCAGCTAAAAGGGATTAGGATAAATGGCAAGTATCTGCCCTCTCCTGATGTCATTTACTTGGTAGACCCTTTTGTCTCTTTTCTGTGGTTTGTAAGGCATGCTTTATTCCGAATGTCTGCCCCTCTGGGAAGATTGGCCCCAAATGATGGTGCAAATTGTTTGCTGTTGCTTTTGACACGCAGGATCCAGTTGATGCGTTGGGTATGTTTGTTTGTAATGGCATGTTTGTTCCAAATGGTGTAAAATGCAATACGAACCAGTCCAGGACTTTGTTTTGTGTGACACTGTTTGTTTTCAGCCTATTTCTCGTAGGACACACAGATACTGGGTCCATCCTCTGCATTGTAACTGTGGAAAAAACGCCATAAAAAACGCCAAGGCAATAAACCCACATGGCTTTTTCATAGCGTTTTTTCTCTCCCATAGACTTCTATTGGAGGAAAAACGCCAAGATTTCTTGCAAAAAACGCCAGAGTGTCAACATGCTGCGATTTTGAAAAACTGCCACAGAGCCCAAAAAAGCAGAAAAACGCCAAAGAGGACTGAAAAAACGCCAAACAGAAAAACGCCAAGTGGAAATGGCATTTTGCAATTTCCTATTGAATTACAGCTAACATCTGGCTGCAGCCGTTTTTCACAAAAAAAACGCCAGGTGGCGCTATTGGCGTTTTTATAGGCGTTTTTAGCAAAAAAAACCAAGTGGAAATCTAGCCTAAGAGCTTAATTCAGTAAATACAAATCCAAAACAGTTGGTATCCGCCTGTTGTAAACAGGGTGGGCGACTTCTAGCAGTATTGCACGAGAAATCTTGTCCTTAAGGTAATGTTTAGTGCAGGGCTTGACAAATTTGTTGTGAATCTAGGCGCCAGGTAAAAAAGTTAGGAGCCAGGATTTTTTTAAACTAACAGTTGGTCAGGAGTGATCTGATCATCATCAGCCCACTTACTAAACTCACAGCGTTTGACCTGGAAGCACCCTGGGCTTTCAGGTCAGTGCTGTTTGTTTTTTTTTTTAAATACATTTTTTTCATTTTTTTAACTCTTTCGATGCTGATGTTCCATTGGAGCACAGCATTGACAGATATTTAGTCCCCACAAGCTTGTGGGGACAAATTTTAACCCCTGCAATGCCACGAATGTGTCATACACAATTGTGGCATTGAAGGGGTTAACGCTGCACTGTCGCTCTCATGGAGTGATCAGGCAGCAGGGGGCTGTTGGGGTTGGTCTCCACACTCATGGCGAGACCAAAGAACCCTCTCACCCTGTCCCTGAAGCTGCCTCTGGCAGCTGGGAAGCAATTGCTGGTCTATAGACCAGCCACTGCAGGGGGGAGTCTCTGATGACTGCTGTAGGCTTCTATGCCTACAGGAATCATCAAAGGGCTTGTGGGGGCTCGTTTTTTTGCTGTTGCTGGTCTGCCTGGGCTTCCAGGCAGACCACCGGCAGCAGAGCCCCTTACAAAACGGGAGTTAACCCCTAAAACGCCGCGATCGCGGCATTGAAGGGGTTAACGCTCCACTGTCGCTCTCAGGGAGCGATCAAGCAGCAGGGGGGTGTTGGGGCTGGTCTCCACACTCATGTGGAGACCGAAGAACCCTCTCCCCTGTCCCTGAAGCTGCCTCTGGCAGCTGGGACTCAATTGCTGGTCTATGGACCAGCCATTGCAGAGGGAGTCTCTTTGATGACTGCTGTAGGCTTCCATACCTACAGAAGTCATCAAAGGGCTTGTGGGGGCTCGTTTTTGCTGTTGCTGGTCTGCCTGGGCTTCCAGGCAGACCACCAGCAGCAAAGCCCCCAAAACGGGAATTAACCCCTAAATGCCGCGATCGCGGCATTGAAGGGGTTAACGCTGCGCTGTCGCTCCCATGGAGCGATCAGGCAGCTGGGGGGTGTTGGGTGAGGTCCCCAGACTTGTGTGGGGACCCAATCAACACACAAACCCCTTCCCTGAGGCTGCCTGTGGCAGCTGAAAACACGAGTGCTGCTTTTCCAGCAACCGCGTTTTCAGCCTACAGGATCACTCCGTGGGAGTGATCTCAGGCTCGGGGGCGGGCTCGGAGTGGCTGTGCTGTCTGCCCAGACTTCTGGGCAGACAGGAACAGCGCCCCCATGTGGTGACTCAGCCTCTTACATCCACAATTTTTTCTGGATGTAAGAGGCTGACAAAACCTAGGCGCCAGGACAAAATTCTCTGTCGCCATGGCGACCTGGCGCCTGGGATTTGTCGAGCCCTGGTTTAGTGAAACCAAGACATCACAATCCAGAGGAAAAAAATGTAAAAAAACCCAAAAGGCCCCTGCTTGTCTTCTAGAAGAGCACAATTTTTTAAATTCATGGTCGTGCTGCAGCTATGTGTTTTTGTGACAAAGGGGTCTTAACAATACAAGTCCACGTGCAAACAAAAAAAACAAGAACACACTTGGTGGAAACAGCTTTGCGTGCTCCCTCTTCTGACTGTAAGGCTCTGTCAATGCTTTAACCCCTTAATGACAAAGCCCGTACAAAGCCTCAAAATGCATTGTCTTCAATGGGTTTAGGGACCGCCCATTGTCCTTAAGGGGTTAAGAAACTTCAGGCTCTGGGTCTACCTGTGGGAACCCAGAGGAAAGTCAGCAAGGCGCTGTTATTCAAACTGTAAAAAAAAAAAAAAAAAAAAAAAAAAAAAAAAGTTTGCTGGCACTCTGGCAGGGCTCGACAAATCCCAGGCACCAGGTCCGAGAATTTTGTCCTGGTGCTTAGGTCAGAGGTGTCCAACGTGCGGCCCGCTGGACTTCAACATACGGTCTGGTGCAGCACGGTGTGTGCAAGCCGGCCGCCTAATAAAGTTAAATCGGTCGGCGTGCGCACACGGCGGTCTTACCATGTGAATGTTGGTCTATCGGCCCACGTTCACGCAGTGCGGCCGCGAGGTGAGGTGCCAAGACCGCCGTGTGTGCACGCCGGCCGCTTTAATTTTATTAACTGTTAGGCGGCCAGCTTGCACACCGTGTGGCTGACAGAATAGTTCCTCGTGACGATCCTCTCCACGTCACGTCGGAGGGAAGCGGGGGGAAAAAAAGAAAAGGGAAAATGTAAGCATTTACAAAAATATATAGTTAGGGGTTCGAGGAAAGTGGACCTATATTTAAGGGGGGGGATTCCCTTGGGACATCATTAATTTCTGTCATTGAAAGCATAAAAGGCAGGTTTAATATCCCAAAAGAATACATACACACACTTTTAGAAGACAGTTCCAGACCATTAAAGGCTGATGGGTAAGCTTCTACATGCATCTCCTACAATGCAAACACCTCGGCCAGAACAAAACAAAAAATATAACAAAATACGCAGATGCATAGAGGGGAAACAAAGGATTTTTCAAGAGGAAAAAAAGTAAATTTAAAGGCAACACTAAGCTATGTATTAAGGTGCATATGATTGCAGGAGCGCCCCTTTAAAACACATGTTGTCACATCACCTCATTAGAACTGTGGTTTCAAAAATATCTACGTTTTATATATCACACAAATGAAGCAAGTCCTCACATTCCATATCAGTAAACCCATTTAATGGCCTGTTCTACACATGAGTAACAGATCTCAGTGCGCACTAGTAAAAGTACATCATATCAGACGTATCTTTAACACGGGTTCATAACCCACAGCATGCACGAGTAGGATTAGCCATAATGTAATTCCACCATTTAGCTGATAAGAACTATCCAGCCAATCTAGTCTAGATTCCACCTTGCTAAAAAAAATGCTGGTATGGCACACAATCTTATTATCTTGTCGTTAATGGCCACTTGAGTCCGTTACCAAGGCTGCTGGGAAAATATTCTTTGCGGTAATCGTCGGAAGTAGGCACAAAGAACCAGTCACCGCCAGATCACCCAAGGGACAGGCCTAAGTAATACGTATTCCCAGACGGAGATAAAGTGAGAGAAAGGTCGGAACAGAAGATCAAATCCCAAAATATTTTTAGAAAATGTGCATTAATTGCTCGCTCCCAGCTAACATTAGAAAACAATAGCTCTTACGCAAGCAATGAATAAGCATGTTTACGATGCAACTTCTCTGGGGCAGAATTCAGCTTTTTACATTCATCTGGCTGGGAATACATTGCATTTTAGACACAAGACATCTAACTCTGATGTGACCACATACAAAATTACAATTTTATCCTCCTTTATAAACTGTTCTTGGCTTCTTGTTTTTCCCCCCAATCATTATCCTAACTAAACAAGCTTCATTCTCTACTAATGTCACAACCAAAGGCCATTCCAGAAGAATACATTTCAAAAACTTACTTTGATACATCAAAAGCGCCAACCGGTGGCTCTTTCCTAATTTCTTCATATTCTTGAAAAATCCCCCTCTTTTTCATGCGCTTGACGTGTTGGACCAAACCAAGTACAGTCATCCCTCCTTCCTCTGGCATATGTATAGATGGCTCCATGCCGGCAGGCAGTGGTCGAGATTTCTGGGGTAAAGGTGGGATGGAGGGATTGTCAGCAGGTTGCTTATACAATGGAGTGTCCGGAGGGGTCTCTGACTGAGGCGGAGGCCTCCGGCAATTTGTATTTCCGCTAGAGCTTTTGTCACAGCAGTCGTGGTTGCCGCCGAGCGCAGAACCATTCCAGTGCACGCAGCCAGCTGCTCTGTGCGCCTCTGCGTAATTTTTAGTCCTGTTTTCGTGGTAATGATTATGTATAAGTCTAGTGTTATCAGTCACATTCTGCTGGGTGCAGTTAGAATTAAGTCTGTCACTCACAGGGTTCTGTTCTGCAGCATATATAAGGAACAGATGGTCCATGCAGTCGCCATTCTCTTGCCCTTGTCTGGAATTGACACATGCCTGGATCCATGCAACGTGGCTTATTTTTGATGTACCACCCAAATGTTCCGGTAAGGAGTCCTTCGGTATGTGGTTTACCAGTTCATGAGCTTTTAATGTGCGTACCTATGTCAAAGAAGAAAAAAAAAAAAAAAAATACAGAATATTAATTTCAAACTATAAATGGTAAAAGGAAATGACACCATTAAAAGATATAGAACCTTGGTTTCCTATGTCACACCAAGTGCCAAGTCTGGAATCTCAGCTTATACGAGTTGAAACTAGTAATTAGTGATAGCAGCCAGAGACTGTATTGCAGAATGGTAAACACGACACAGGACACATAGCACAACTGGTTTTGTAGAAACAGATGCCTAATTAACCGCCAAATACCTATAATCTAGAAATATGCCAGCCACCAAATGGTAATGGTAAAAGCAGATTGCTACATGAGTGATTAAGAAAAACAGAGAATTGTTCAATAAAAGAATACGATACTTATAACCAAACATGTTATATATAATAAAACCAAACAAAAACATTCAGTTGAACTCGTACAAAAACTTGATATTGTTTAGATGACAAAACCCTTCATGTCTGGCAAAACCCTACAATTTGGTAAAGCAATATATTACCCTTTCACGTAGTTTTTCTCTAACAAACAGCCGCAAAACAGCAAACGGAGCTCTAAACCAAAGTGGAGAAGATACAATGAAGACACACTTCAGTCTTGCGGGGAAGGCACCCTACAGAATAAGAAACACAGATTACTGAAAAGTTACAGGTACAGAAGTTGAATGTCTATATTATTTTGTCCTATCCGAAGGAATGTATATAAGCCCTGAACGGCATGTACGATTACATTTACGGGTGCAGACTTTGGTATAGCATCGCAAAGCTCACACACACATGCACAATACATCATGTTAGGAGAGTTAAAGGGCTATTGCTTTTGGGGAGCCTGTACAACGCACGGTTAGATCAACGTGATTGAATATATCATTTCAATAATAGTCATTAGCCGTAGGTGAGCAGATATCAGCAGGTGAGGGAGGAAATAAAGGCATGTAGCATTGCACCTCCTTTTACAGGAACCATTAGCACGTGGGTCGGATTTCATTCACATTCTCAGAACTCGAGGAGGAAAATAACAGTAAGGATTGTTTACTAATAAACTAATGGAGTTTCTCCCCCCCACCGATGATCAGAGCTCAAATTCCATGCGTGGCTATTGTTTCAGATCTGATTTAATAGCGCACGCGCAGCACACTTTCATCCGTGCCGCAGATATTTAGTGGTCTACACGAACTTAACGGCTAATCAATAGATAACCAGCCTCAAATGCAAAGTGCTGCAGAAGACACTCCTAAATTATATTATATATATAAATAATTTTCCCCAGAAACCTACTACACATTTTAAGTGAAAGGTGTTAAGACTCCTTTGGAACAATAAGACATGTGAGAGACATACCTTTAATAGGTTCAGTATCTTTACACACAGCTCATAATCAAAATTCCCATATGTGGAATTTATCATGTCATATATGAATATGAGTCCATTCCGCTGAGTCTCCACCCTGTAACAAAGAATGAATATCACAGAATATTTACTACTATAGGTCATCACGCATCAACGATTAATGCATATTTTAATATTACTGCAAAATTGACTTGTTATAATTCTTGCCACTAATAGCAATGAATCGTCTACAAGGCAAGAAAACTTGCATGGTGAACCCCTAAACGATAAATACAGTCTCCAGGATTCGAAAAAGGTTTAGAGCTTCAATAGTGGCCTGCTCCATTTTTCATCAATTATTTTAGTACAACTAGAATTTAATAATGTGGGGCCTAAAGTGATGTTTAAGTAGAAAACAGTTAAATTAGCACATTGCGTATGGATTAGATTAAACTACAGGTAAATGTCAAAGGAAACGCTGCAATACTTTTTACAGAAAAAATACTTGGCAAAGACCACAGAACTACTCAAGGACCAATTTTGGGCCTCCTCTTTCTCAGTGGACAAGAAAGCAATGAGCATTAATAAATTACCTCTCAATGGCTTTATCTAACTGATAGATAATAGCCTGCAAAACTGCCTTATGAGTGGTAACATCCGGTCGATGTAGTCTAGCAGTGAATAAAGCCAGTGCCGCTCCACTCGCATCCCTTCCGGGCTGCAATTGAATAAAAAAAAATTTAAGTTACAGAAACAATGCTAAATACTAACCATTAACCCTTGTGTGGTCACCGTTACTGCTTATCATACATTTACACACTCTACAGTAGCCATACAGCAACAGACATTAACATCTTATGCTCACAAACGCTAACACCATACAGTAACACACACACTAACAGTCTACCCTCATGTACACACGTGCAAACACCATACACTCATTCAGTGATACTGTAACATCATACACGCTAGCACCTCACTCACACATGAACACACTCGCTAACACTATACATATATACAACAATTACACACTCTAACACTATGAACGCGCACTCACTGACTCCGGCACTACAATACAGTAGACATACTGACTCCAGCACTGTACATATACACACATACATACTGATACTACAGTGTACACAAACAATCTAAGTATACATATACTACTCCCTCTCCCACCTTGTGCCATCACGAATCCACCACCAAACGCTTTCTTGCGGACTTGTGATGCGACTGTGGTGAGCCTCACAACACCCACTTTTCCTGCAGGAAAGCATAGGGTGCTGGATTCATGATGGCGCCAGAAAGTGGTTTTTAGTCGCCACAGCGACCCGAGGTTTGTCGAGCCCTGTCATGAGGATACCATAGAAGCATATGATATCCTAGCGGGCGACAATCTCTCTGAATATTTTCATGAGATTTTTGTTTCAATAAGATCAGTAACCAAGTCACATGATTTTTAAAAAAAAATTAAAAACACATTTTCTTTTACATCACTAACTTGTGACTTGCGGTTAGACTTTTGTCAGACTCTTACCAAAACTGTAAATTTACCACTCAGCAGCTCGGATCGCAAAGGCTCTTCGTCAGGATTTATATTGTAGATCCCTTCCTTAAGTCTTGTGTTCTGATATAAGAGAGCACAAACATGCTATTGATGTTACTATAATGGAGACATACCAACTTAATCACAATGTATTTAAGCTAGCGGACACAGTGAGCCTACAGAAGACGGAAATATAAAAACCATCAAGCATGCATCCGACAAACATGGAAACCTAATAAAAAAAAAAAAAAAAAAAAAAAAAAAAAAAGATCATGTGATCCAAATGGGCACGGCCATATCTGGCTATTAGACAGAAAAAAAAACAGATGTCTGAACGCATTAGCTCTTTGGACACAGCCCACAATCTTCAAATGCTCTCTTTCTTGTATCGTTCTCAAAAGGGTGTTGGAAAACACCTGAAGCTAATGTAGATAAGGCATCATAAACTACTTAACACAGAAAAATCATATGCCCCTAGGTATCTCAATAATCTTTTATCCCAACCGCAAAACACTCCAAAACAAACTGGATCCAGGTACTGATAAAACACAATATACACTGACTGCGCAATAAAGCCATCCTACTAACTATACATACCCACCCGCACACACACACAACACGCTAAAAAGGAAAAGCTTACAGGTGTCAATAGATCCTTATTGCTTTGCCATCAACACATATGACCGCAGTGGTCAGACTATGGTGCTGGTCTGGAGACTACTGAACATTTCTGTCAGGATTCTGTGATATTCCCGACAGGCAGTTCATGATTGGCTGGGTGTGTGTCGGGTTATTAATAGCACACGTGATGAAATGCACCATACCATGAACACACGTGAAAGAAAGGTCAGCTGTTCACTCAGAAGCCACTGAAGCCAAACTGGTTAGACAACGATGACATGGTACATGAGGAGAAAGGAGATTTGGTCTGGAAGTAAGGGATGACTACACAAAGCAGGTTTGCCGTTTGAAATGGACGAGTCACCAACTTAGCATCTCACAGATGTGTGATCATTCCACCCCTTTGATAGTAACTGTTCTGTAACGCCGATACAACGCAAATTAATAGGCGTGACCGGATAGAAAAGAGGTTATACATGTTTCAAGGTTCTGATAACGCAGCTTCACTGTTGCTCACCTAAAATTGCAAAACACTCTTTGATGGTATGCCACAGACAGCACGGGCCTCAAGCCCACACACGTTCCTTCCATCAGTGATTCCCATCGCAGTCTCCAAGGCACACTAACAGGGCAGTAACTGCCATACACCACAAAACCTGGACTGTTTGTATGCCTAGATGACGGGCCTGGGAACCACTGCCTTACACGGTTCCATCTGCCACAGTGGGAGAGGGCTGGAGTCATCCTCACACGGACATAAGGGCAGGTTACAGGAAAGTGTGTTACAAGATGATTTTGACAAAAGTTCAATTGTTTTTTTCAGCATACCTAATGGAGAACCCTATGTTGACAGAACATAGATGACGTAAACGTAAAGTCTTTTTTAATGTAAAATAAAGGTAACATTTTAATGGACTTTAGTGGAGTGAAAGTAAAATAAGGGCTCTCTGTACAATGTAGTAGCAATCGCTTGAGTAGCAGCATCCAAAGGAAAGCAGTGGAGCAGAGACCCAATATAAGGACCACAAGTATGTAGTTATATGCCTGGCACATGACTGTACAATGCTCCAATAAACAACCCGGATTGTGGGCAATTAATGCCTTCAATACCTTATCTTTTTGTTAGATCCTTAATACACTGTCATTTATTATAAAGATACAGTCTACGGAGTATGATCCGGGCAAAAGGAGCTCGACTGTTCAGAAGTAGCAACGAATGGCTGTAAAACCAGATGAACTACTCAATCTACAATGCTGAGCAATCTTGTGCCACAATGACGCAAGTGAAATACCAACTACACAGCTAGAAGTAATAATTAAAGTTTGGAAATAAAGAGGGTTCTCAGGGATTCTCCAGACACCACCTATTTTTTGTTTTTATTTGAAGGTCCCGTAACAGTACTGCAATGAAAATTTGGTATTTACCCAACATCAAAAAGCATGTAATTAAATATTTCCAGGAAAACTATTTTTTCCATTAGAATATAAATGTACAAACGGGTACCAAATGATTTTGTCCTTGAAAGATGGTGGTATATGGCAATGCAATAAGCATGCTTGTCGAAATAAAATTAGACTACAAACAGGATTTTACAGTGAATCAAATATAATTTTGCAGTTTCAGAAACAGGTACTCATACACAAACAAATGAGAGATTATGGGGTTCAGTTAAATGGTGTAATAAGAAACATTGTGGAACTTTTGACGATTCAAAGTTACTTTGCAGAATTCATGTGATAACTTATGAAAATCTACTTGATACAATGTGTAATTCAATTAAAAATTATTTGCCTCTAGAAATCAACATGTGTTAAGAAATTGAATACATAACCCAATTGTAGTACTTTAAGGTTATTAACAATGTTATAAATCAAATATGCCTTATAACCCCCTATATACCACTGTGCCCTTGATATGCCCTCCCCGTGCTCCAGACTCCTTGGTGTCTAGCAGGGGCAGCTGGGGAGCGTCTGAGCAATGTGCTCTATGACTGAGCACCGGAAGGTTATGTGACACCGGTGTTCCATCATAGAAGGCCCGGTGGAAGTGCCAGCAACAGCCGAGGATGTCCGCACGCATCGCACAGACGCCCACCGGCTGCCAGAGAGAATGATCCGGGTCCCCTGCAGCGGATCCTCCTCTCTGGCAGCCGCTGAACATTGCGCAACGCTGGTTGACACTTCAGCCGCTGGTTCATAGAAGCCCCAGCGGAAATGGAGGACAGTAGTGGAGGTTGTCTGCTCTGGAAAAACCCCTCATTTTATAAATCGATAAAATTGATTCAACTAATCGATAACGAAATTCGTTGGCAATGAGTTTCATTATCAATAATTATCGATTAGTTGTTGCAGCCCTTCTCGTTAAGGGGGCTGCCATCATGCCTCTTTTTTGGAAAATCTGAGTTTTGAAATATGGTGTAGTTTCCAGTTTTACAATGATAATTATTTAGTTCTTCCCCTGTTATCCGTGCCCAATCTACTAAACACACTGAGATCTCTCCCTACTGCCTTGTGTCAAGCAATAGAATGTCTCAGTCTGAATCATCCTTTGGGCCAATTAATTTAAGAAGGACTTTATGAGCATTGACATAAAGTGTCTTTCTCAGCGTGGTGCTTAGAGAAATCCGGCAATTGTGACCTACAGACTTACCAATAAAGTTTATTGAAATCTTTTGAAACAAACCCCAGTTTTTCAGTGCTCACTACATTAACAAAAAATTTTCACAACCCCCCCCCCCCCCCGTCCATGATACCAGACATGCCATAGGACAATAAAATCAGGGAAAGATGTTTGAGCTGCTATCCAATAAATACTTGGCACATAAACCTGTCTCATGAATAAAGGAAATTATATACTCACCCTATAGGCTTGGAATAAATCAATTGCTCTGGAAACATCAAACTTCCGAGCCATTAAAAATTTCACAGCTGTGTTTGGAGGCACTGAAACCACTTGTGGTTGTTCCCGGTTTTTCAACTCTGCCAGAAACTCTTCGATTGCCTATTTTTAAAAGGATAAGAAAAAAAAAACTATCTTAGAAACCATTTATATTTTGGGGTTAAGTAGCTTTTCACATTGATGATTCAGTAAACATACATTTTGATCAGGTGTGCCTGATTCACTTTGGAGGTGGTACACTTTCAGCTAGTCATCATGTTAGCCAGTTGGCAATGAAGTGTATAGGTAGAAATAAATTTAAACACTTCAACCCCCCCCCCCCATCACCTCTGTGCTGGCATAGAGATAAAAACTCCAAGTGTAGCCGGTGGGTGAGCAGAGTACATCCATGCACACACAATTTTATCAATCATGACACAAAATGCTTTGCATGCTACCATATGTACAGAATTGTGAGACAGAACAGAAAAGCAGTCTTGGTGTGTGTGTCTCAATCATATATGCTAGTGTTGGGGGCCACACACACCTCCGATTATAGGCCGCACCCTTATAGTTTGGTGCCGTTTTAAAGAAAGGGACCTTAAGAAGGCTATAAATTATGGAGCTACAATAAAATCCTTTATAGCCTTTTTAATTCACGATGCACCCTCTAAGAAAGAGAAGAGCAGAAGTAATGTTATGAGGTTGCGTTTAGGGCTGCAACTAACGATTATTTTCATAATTGATCAGTTGGCCGATTATTTTGTCGATTAATCGGATAAAAAAAATGTACATTTTTCATTTATTTAAAATAATTTAATAAACAAATGATGTTAAATACAAACCGCAGAATAAAAAAAAAAAAACTTTGATAAAATGCATTTCTTCTCTTTATTTCCCAACCAGCCCCCCCAATTTATGCACATTTGAGCCCAGGCTTGCCACGCTGCCTCCCAGACATGCCACGCTCCCTCCCACATATGCCACTCCACGCTGCCTCCCACATATGCCACTCCACGCTGCCTCCCACATATGCCACTCCACGCTGCCTCCCACATATGCCACTCCACGCTGCCTCCCACATATACCACTCCACGCTGCCTCCCACATATACCACTCCACCCCCACATATGCCACTGTGCCTGATACGCCTTATACCCCCTGATACACCACTCCATCCTCCCCAGACATGCCACGCTGCCCTCCCCACATATGCCTTATATTCTGCATATGCCTTATACCCCCAGATATGTCACTCCGTCCTCCCCAGATATGCCTTATACCCCCCCAGATATCTCATAGGCCCCTCATAGAGTCACAGACCCGTTCACAGCACACTGACACCATACTTTTATAAAGAAGTACTGGGTTAATCTTCACTGTCCCCAGGATTTAGATTCCCTTTAGTCTGCCCCCCTTTATCTCTAACTGCACCTTAAGTTAACTTTATTAAATTAACCCTCAGTCCTCATCATTAAATTAACCCTAAACACCCCCATTAACCATAACTGCCCCTAAATTAACCCTAAACACCCCATTAACCACAGCATCCCCTAAATTAACCCTAAAGACCCTGTCAACTACAGCAGCCCCTAAATTAACCCTAAACACACCATTAACCACAACTGCCTCAAATTAACCTCAAACAACCCATTAACCACAGCTGCTCCTAAATTAACCCTAAACACCCCATTAACCATAGCTGCCCCTAAATTAACCCTAAACACCCTATTAAACATAACTGCCCCTAAACACCCCATTAACCATAGCTGCCCCTAAACACCCCATTAACCATAGCTGCCCCTAAATTAACCCCCACCTCCCCTAACTTTCAGTAGCCCAAATATTAATTTTATACTTACAGTTAGATGAGTGTCACAGCCATGTGGTTCTGGCCTTCTGGGAGAAGGAAGGGGGCGGGGCCAGTTGTCACAGTGATTACAGGGAGGGACTGGTAAGTAGGAGCTGCTGCTGTGAGTCACTCAAACGGTTTATATAATGAGGGGGATTTTTCAGAAATCGTTTGATCTGAAAAAACCCTCATTTTATAATCGATTCAACTAATCGATAATGAAATTCGTTGGCAACGAATTTCATTATCGATTATCGATTTTATCGATTAGTTGTTGCAGCCCTAGTTGCGTTATCACAGGGCTGCATTGCCAATTGGATCAGAGTAACAGAAGTGCTCGATTTCATTGAACTCAGCACAGGAGAGGTAACAAAGAACCACACTCCACCCTGAATAGCTATACCCCAAGTATAGGGCACACTCTTAATATGTATACTTAAATTGGGGGGGGGGCACATATACGGCATATATAACATAATACACTTGCGCGCAGTGGTCCTTCTCATTCACACATTTGTGGACGACAGAGCTGCATAAAGGTAAGACACCTGTGCGTCGAAACATAATTCTCACCTTCAACGGATGTGACAAAATCTGATTATGTATATATCTAGATTAACGTGTATACATTTCTATAACCGGACATGCATAGCCGGAAATCTAGTCCCAGAAGTTGTTTCAATCAGGAAATCTTCTCATAGCAACGGATAATGACTTGTCAATACACAGGATTGCCAGTTATTAATGGCAAGCGGGGTAACGGATATAGAAAATCAATACCAGAAGGAAAGCAGCCATCTCGATGTCATACGAAGCGTGCATTTCAGAGCAGTTGCCAACAGTGTTTTGCCAGTTTAATACAATACATACCCCATGAAGAGACGTTCTCCGGTCATATCGGACATTATTTCTGTGCACAGCAGAGATGTAATCCCAGCCAAATGTAGCAGAGATAAGCGTAGTTTGCCCCTAGATATATACAGTACTGTATGGCAGGTATGCAGTAAAGTAAGAATGCTTTAAAAATAGTAATATTTTTTTTGGGGACAATCTACTTGCCGAGTTCCTTAAAAACAAATTATAATATATATATATAATAATTTTTTTTAAGGACCTCGGCAGGTAGATTGTCAACAAAAAAAAAAATACACACATACACGTACCTAGAAAAATTGCTGCGATTTAGAAGGCAGAGGGCAGTCGCAGCAGCAATATTGATTTGATTTAGGATATTTCCTCCTTGCATTTTGTTAAATTATAAAGCGTTCGTACTTTATAGCATTTACTCTTGCACAGCACCGTATATTTGACACTTTCTTAAAGGAACACGGCAGCCATCCTATGCACATACAGTCTGAAAAGTCCCTTTATATTTTTGTGGTGTCCCCATGCATGAAGGGTTTTGTACAGAATCCCCTCTATTTTGCCCATTTGCCCCCCTCAGATCGGTCCAGGCAGCAAATGCCCAGTAAAATATACCAGACCCTTACTATATAGACAGCCATGCAGTAGGCTTTTCCAAAAACTTTATTGTAATAGAGAGGTCAGGATACTAATACTTAATATATAACAAAACCAAAAAAAAAGTTTCATAGACTACATAGGTAGCCAGGCCATTTCACCACTATGCTTGTGCAGGCATCTGAACCATGAACGGCATCATTTGTTGGGGGTCGAGTCAATATATTTTGATATTTCCCATGGGTGCCTGTCATCGGTGGATATGTATAAGTGGTTAAGCTGGAGCAATGGTTGCCTGTTTTTAATTGCATAGCAACCAGTGGAATGGCCCACTCATTAGGACTATGCAACTTGTTGCTATGGTAATAGCTTTGCATCAGCATGGCCACACCAATCTTGTAACTATAGAAACCAATGAAGCAAGAACATTTCGTTGATTGGTAAGGCGATATAAATTGAAGTGCTGCTCCACCTACTTTGCTGAAATAAAAGTCCTTTACAACTAAAACGCAATTTTAGAAGCATCATTCCCAATACTGCTGAAAGACCAAAGCCTTCCCAGATATAATTTAATCAACCAAAGTCTTGCCTCATTCATATTTTATTCAGGGGATGCTGTCATGAGACATGAAAGCAGCCATTCATGCTGAAAATGTCATTTTTTTGGTGTCCTTACGTGATGAAACCTTTACAAGAATAAAATAAAAACCTGGCACGTCTATTATAAACTTAAAAAAAAACAAAAAAAGGCCAAGAATGACAGGTCAGAACAGGAAAGGCACAGGCAAGACTATCAGATTTTGCAGTTTAACATGCACCAGTCATTAAAAATGACAAAGTGGTACTTTGCAGAGGGTAACTAGCCCATTCATGAATAAAAAGTCATGTGACCTTAAATCTCTATTGCCATTTCTATGACAGCACTAAATAGAAAGCACACACATGGCTGCCACGTGGGCCACACGCACAACCACACAGGACCCACTGTACCCATTCAGCCGTATTTAAATTCCACAGCAACTGCTCTATATAGGCACCAAGGGAGATGCTGACGAATAAAGAAGACAGAGAACAAGAGGCAGCAGGAAAACGGAGCTATGGAAAATGGAGACTGGGATACAGGAACGGTTGGCAGAGTAGGTAAAGAGTACAGAGCATGAAAGCAAGTGTGCAGGATCCTTTTCCGATAGGGTCGTCATACCTTGAGGCCTTTTCTTTCATTAATATCCAAATTATTGGGGGGGTTCTTATAATTGAGCAAATAGGGTATTTTGTAAAGTGATCTAAACATCCTTTAAAGTAAAAACAGCAGTCTTACTTATGCAGCCCCCTACTTTTCAATCCTCAGGATAGCAAGGCTTTTAAGTTTATAGATATGGCAAATCAGTTCCTACCCATGCATCAGCCAGCAGTTGACCAAGATATGAGATTCATGAACATACCAAGAAGGAAGTCTTCTTGCCTACGAAAGGTCATCAGCAGATCGAAGTTTGCAGTCATTTGCAATAACATGACACTGTCAAAATAACCAAAGGTGCACATTACCCATTCCCAGCTGGGGGCCCAAAAGCTACATGGCCACTGACAAATTTCCATCGGTGCTTTAAAAGATAAAAGTGCTGGCCTCCAAATGGAACTTAATCTGTCAGAAACTGAAGCAGCATCTTCCATTAGTCATTCCAGCCTCAACTACATACCCAATCGCTTCTCGCCAAACGCATGGCATATTTAAGATGTAATTATTCCGGGTGAACTTTAAGTGAAGGGGAAAAAAAATACATAAAAAGCATCGGCATTAAAATGCCAGAGGACTCAGACTTAAGTCAAATGTTTTATGGCTATAATTGAGCGCCGTAAATTCACAGAGCTAAATCACTGTGACAAAATGACAAACACACACGTCATAATATAATTATATGATATAGGACAGAGGATCTCGTTAAAGAGAGCTCACATGAAATACATACTGGAGTCCATTGTACTTGTCTATCTCTACCAAACGCAGGAAGCAGTATTGTGTACATGCTCAGCTGCACTTCTGTTCTGGTCAATAGGAGCAGCAGCAGACCATCACATTTATGCTAGCTCAGGGCTCAAACCCAGGGACCACTTCCTTGAAGAAGAAAAAAAAATGGCCAGGGTTCCATTGTGAATATGGCACCCTATGCTTTCCTACGGGGGCAGGGTTACGTGCTTTACGTGACCCAGCTGGGCGCCTCTTCACTGCGCCACTGTAGGAAATCATAGGGTGCCGGATTCACAATGGCAGAAGATGGGCAGCAGTGTCTCAGGTCTCTACGAGGCGAGGGTGAGTAGTGTATATGTATATACCGTAGTGTCAGTCAGTGTGTATTAGGGCTGCAACGAACAATTATTTTCATAATTGTTTAGTTGCTCGATTAATCGGATTCATTTATTTAAAATTATTTAATAAAGCAACGTAGGATGTTAAAAACAAAACGGCAGAATAAAAAAAAAAAACTTCTCGTTTTCATTTCCCAACCTGCCGCCCAGTTATGCACATTTGAGCCCAGGCTTGCCATGCTGCCTCACAGATATGCCACACTGCCCTCCCCACATAAGCCTTATATACCCTATATGCCTTATACCCCCAGATAAGTCACTCCATCCTCCCCAGGTATGCCGTAAACCCCCCCGATATGCCATAGTGCACTCAGATTTGCAGACTCGTTCACAGACAATACTTTTATAAATAAATACAGGGTTAATCTTCACTGCCTCCAGGATTTAGATTCCCCTTAGTTTGCCCCCCCTTTACCTCTAACTGCACCTTAAGTTAACCTTATTAAATTAAATTAACCCTCAGTCCTCAGCATTAAATTAACCCTGAAGAGAAGACCCCATTAACCAGAACTGCCCCAAATTAATCCTGAAGGCCCCCCATCAATCACAGCTGCCCCTAAATTAACCCTGAAGGCACCCCATCAACCACAACTGCCCATAAATTAACCCTAAAGACCTCCCATCAACCACACCTGCCCCTAAATTAACCCTAAACACCCCATCAACCACAGCTGCCCCTAAATTAACCCTAAACACCCCATCAACCACAACTGCCCCAAAATTAACCCCAAACACCCCATCAACCACAACTGCCCCTAAATTAACCCTAAAGACCCCATCAACCACAACTGCCCCTAAATTAACCCTAAAGACCCCATCAACCACAACTGCCCCTAAATTAACCCCAACCACAACTCCCCCTAAATTAACCCTAAAGACCCCATCAACGACAACTTCCCCTAAATTAACCCCAAACACCCCATCAACCACAACTGCCCCAAAATTAACCCCGAAGACCCAATCAACCACAACTGCCCCTAAATTAACCCCAAACACCCCATTAACCATAACTGCCCCCAAATTAACCCCCACCTCCCCTAACTTTCAACAGCCCAAATATTAATTTTATACTCCGTTAGATGAGTTCCTAAACCACGTGGACGTTATAGGAAATGGGCAGGGCCAATCGACAGTTTGCCCCACCCCTTTATTTCTCCCTGCCGATTGGCCCGCCCCTTTCTTTCTTCTTGTCCCTCCTTGCAGTCAATCAGCAGTGACTGCAGGGAGGGACTGTAAGTAGTAACTGCTGCGAGTCACAAACGGATTATAAAACGAGGGGTATTTTTCAGAGTGTTTGCTCTGAAAAAACCTTCATTTTATAGTCAATAAAAATGTATTCAACTAATCGATAATGAAATTCGTTGGCAACGATTTTATTTTATTTTGTTAGCCAGTGTGTGTGCGCGCGCATCTATAACTTTAGCATGTGTGGTGTTTTGCATGTTACATTATTGTATTAGCATGAGTGTATGGTGTAAGCATGTGTGTGCATGAGTGTAGAATGCTGGCTACTGTAAGGTGTTAGTGTTTAAGCAAGAAGTTAGTGCGTGTGCGTGACTGTACAGTGTAAGTATAAGAATAATGGTTAAACATACAAACTTGAGTATTTATGGTGTAACACCCCTTCCCATGATGAAGGGGTTAACTACACAACAGTGCAGCAACGAGGTGTGTTTTATGGTGTATTGTCCTTTTGCAGACTGCAGACCAGGGGGTAATATACGAAAATAGAAACAATTGGAAAGGAAAAAAGAGTTAGCTCTTTGGATCTAGCCAAAAATGTAAACCAAATTTGCAGACCCCTGTGCTAGCTGAACACGGATGTTTTGCCAACGTACATGTTATTGTGTGCCGCTCTCATTGATTTCAATGGGTGCTCGGCTCCTTTTCACTTTAATAGACGTGCTACTGGGCATGCGTGAGTAAAGTATTGACAAATGCTCCCTGGTTTCAATAGAAGCGGCTGGGGGAAGGGGAACCAAATGAAACAGAAGTCTTATTTTCCATCTCCAAAAACTAAAGAATGTCTTCAAGAAAATGCTTTGGAGCCCATAAAAAAAAAATACTAATATGGATAAAAAAATAAAAAATACAATATTGGGGACTACACAGTTCCTTTAATATTAGTGCTATATTTGCAGATTTAAATCATTGCTTCATTGAAATGTTAATGAAAACGATGCTATTAAGGATTTAAATTTAGACATCATTGAATATGAACAGTATACAGTATTTGTGCTGGTACTCATATGTATTTTCTAGACAACTTGAAAACTTAAGCGTAAACGATCGCATGAAGACTACCAATGCAAGGCGTTTCAACGGAGACGGTACAAATACAAGCCATTAAAAGGGATAGTTTACAGTCCCATAAACAATATTAATATATAATTTTTTATATTAAAGGACACAATAGCTTGAACCAACTAGTAAGAAGTATATTGTGTCCAAGGAGGTGTGATCAGCCGAATATGTTCACTGCACAGAAAGGGGGACACCATGAAAACTTAGAAGGACCACACAGCTATCATAAACTTTAAAGTGCACATGATAACCGGCACGTCGATTTAGGTGCTTTTAATATCAGCTTTTTTCTTATTTTATTATCTGGTTTTATTACACAAAAAAAATGTTCTGCTGCTATGGAAAAGCAAACGTCCAACCTAGAAAGCATCTTCATGAAAGATGAAGTAAATTTCATTCCTTAGGTATTATATTCCGCAGACAAGGTGAAACCGCACCATTATTATTTGTCCCAGGATCCTTGGAGGTGACCGTCTGATATGCAATAACATCTGGCATGTTAGGAAGCTACTGATTTGCAAAATTAAAACAGCAGCAACTCCCAGCAGAACAGTACTTTAAAGCAGGGTTCGACAAATCCCAGGCGCCAGGTCGCCATGGCGACAGAGAATTTTGTCCTGGCGCCTAGGTTTTGTCAGCCTCTTACATCCAGAAAAAATTGTGGATGTAAGAGGCTGAGTCACCACACGGGGGCGCTGCTGCTACTGTCTGCCCAGAAGTCTGGGCAGACAGCACAGCCACTCAGAGCCCGCCCCCGAGCCTGAGATCACTCCCACGGAGTGATCCTGTAGGCTGAAAACGCGGTTGCTGGAAAAGCAGCAATCGTGTTTTCAGCTGCCACAGGCAGCCTCAGGGAAGGGGTTTGTGTGTTGATTGGGTCCCCACACAAGTCTGGGGACCTGACCCAACACCCCCCAGCCGCCTGATCGCTCCATGGGAGCGACAGCGCAGCGTTAACCCCTTCAATGCCGCGATCGCGGCATTTAGGGGTTAATTCCCGTTTTGGGGGCTCTGCTGCTGGTGGTCTGCCTGGAAGCTCAGACAGACCAGCAACAGCAAAAACGAGCCCCCACAAGCCCTGTGATGACTCCTGTAGGTATGGAAGCCTACAGCAGTCATCAAAGAGACTCCCTCTGCAATGGCTGGTCCATAGACCAGCAATTGAGTCCCAGCTGCCAGAGGCAGCTTCAGGGACAGGGGAGAGGGTTCTTCGGTCTCCACATGAGTGTGGAGACCAGCCCCAACACCCCCCCCCCGCTGCCTGATCGCTCCCCGAGAGCGACAGTGCAGCGTTAACCCCTTCAATGCCGCGATCGCGGCGTTTTAGGGGTTAACTCCCGTTTTGTAAGGGGCTCTGCTGCCGGTGGTCTGCCTGGAAGCCCAGGCAGACCAGCAACAGCAAAAAAACGAGCCCCCACAAGCCCTTTGATGATTCCTGTAGGCATAGAAGCCTACAGCAGTCATCATAGACTCCCCCCTGCAGTGGCTGGTCTATAGACCAGCAATTGCTTCCCAGAGGCAGCTTCAGGGACAGGGTGAGAGGGTTCTTTGGTCTGCCATGAGTGTGGAGAGCAGCCCCAACACCCCCCTGCTGCCTGATCACTCCATGAGAGCGACAGTGCAGCGTTAACCCCTTCAATGCCACAATTGTGTATGACACATTCGTGGCATTGCAGGGGTTAACATTTGTCCCCACAAGCTTTTGGGGACTAAATATCTGTCAATGCTGTGCTCCAATGAAACATCAGCATCGAAAGAGTTAAAAAAATGAAAAAAAAATGTTTTTTAAAAAAACAAACAAACAGCACTGACCTGAAAGTCCAGGGTGCTTCCAGGTCAAACGCTGTGAGTTTTGTAAGTGGGCTGATGATGATCGGATCCCTCCTGACCAACTGTTAGTTTAAAAAAAATCCTGGCTCCTAACTTTTTTACCTGGCGCCTAGATTCACAACAAATTTGTCAAGCCCTGCTTTAAAGGAACACTCAAGCCAACATATGCACTTTAATGCATAGGATAGCTGCATGGTCCCTTTAAATTTTCATGGTGTTTTGCAAATACAGAATTCCCCCATATGCATTTGCCCCTGTGCCGTGGATATTTGCAGTGCAGTAACCACCAGTCAGATACAGTGCTGGCTTGGCAAACATTGCAGACAGTGCTTTCCTGCCACCGGTTGGTTGCTTCAGGCAGCCAATCAATGGCAACAAAAGTTGGACCAGAGAGAAGGAGGGCAGCTGCTGCAACTTCTAGGTCAGGCATAGGCTTTTCTGCTTCATTTTGGAAGAATGCAATATACAACATACCATCTTCTTTAGAGGGGGTGTCAGGGACATTAAATAAGATGTACCTTTAAGTTAATACTGCAGAGGTTTGCTATTGAGACACTGACACATTCCTCCTGTATTGAATGAATGGCTCCACTACGAACAGCTTTACAATAAATTGAACATTTCTGTTCTACATACATTATAAATATCCTAACTGGATAGAGGGGTTATGTATTTAACTGTGATGCTCAATATACAACTTTTGCATCCAAATGCAACCTTAGAAATATATATCCATTACTTTTCGAATGCCAACACACAAAGAAATAAGACATTGAACAGCAAATAAAGCACATATATAGTTTTAAACAGAAGTCTCTCTGCTTAACATGAAAAACACACTCAACAACGCTAAGATGGAACAGTACTTAGAGAACAAAACCGGATACTCAAATTGCTCAAGTGACCTAGCACTCAAAGCAAGTGTGGGATTAGTTTAGGATTTGTTTATCATTTCTCATCGAGAAACCAACAAATACACAAAATGAGCCAACGGAAGGAAATAAATCCTTTGTGCAAGTTATTCCTAGCAGTGAAGTTATTTCAAGCTCAAAAAATAAACACCCAAAGTCACAGCTCATCACTAAGAAAACGCACAATCCATGTGGCTTTAGTGACTCATCTGCTGCTGCTTGCATCAACAAGAGCAGAGAATGGGTATAAAGCGGATATCATACAACCTCCCGCTGCCATCTTTACCTCTGCCTTGAAAAGGGGTAAGCTGCAGTGCCCCCCAACACTATACTTCATGATAAGTCAACAGTCCTTCTAGGACTACAACCAATCACAGGACTTGTTATAGCATCAACCACTCATAACTATGCAATTACCATGCCTCCCTTTCATCCTTACTTCTTCAACCAAACCAGCCAGGACAATGAGTCCTCTAAACCAGGGCTCGACAAATGCCAGGCGCCAGGTCGCCATGGCGACTCAGAATTTCGTCCTGGCACCTAGGAGTTTGTCAGCCTCTTATGTCCACAAAAAAATGCCCCCGCGTCACCACGCGGGGGCGCTGCTGTCTGCCCAGAAGTCTGGGCAGACAAAACAGCCACTCAGAGCCCGCCCCCAAGCCTGAGATCACAAGTGTGGGGACCTGACACAACATCCCCCTGCTGCCTGATCGCTCCATGAGAGCGACAGGGCAGCGTTAACCCCTTCAATGCCGCGATCGCGGCATTTAGGGGTTAATTCCCGTTTTGTACGGGGCTCTGCTGCTGGTGGTCTGCCTGGAAGCCCAGGCAGGCCAGCAACAGCAAAAACGAGCCCCCCCACAAGCCCTTTGATGACTTCTGTAGGTATGGAAGCCTACAGCAGTCATCAGAGAGACTCCCCCCTGCAGTGGCTGGTCTATAGACCAGCAGTCGCGTCCCAGCTGCCAGAGGCAGCTTCAGGGACAGGGGGAGAGGGTTCTTTGGTCTCCACATGAGTGTGGAGACCAGCCCCAACCCTCCCCTGCTGCCTGATCGCTCCATGAGAGCGACAGTGCAGCGTTAACCCCTTCAATGCCGCAATTGCAGGAAAACCTGCAATAGCGTTTTCAGCTGCCACAGGCAGCTTCAGGAAAAGGGGTTGAGTGTTGATTGGGTCCCCACACAAGTGGGACCTGACACAACATCCCCCTGCTGCCTGATCGCTCCATGAGAGCGACAGGGCAGCGTTAACCCCTTCAACGCCGCCCTTTGATAATTCCTGTAGGCATGGAAGCCTACAGCAGTCATCAGAGACTCCCCCCTGCAATGGCTGCTCTATAGACCAGCAATTGCTTCCCAGCTGCCAGAGGCAGCTTCAGGGACAGGGGGAGAGGGTTCTTTGGTCTTCACACTCATGTCAACACCCCTCTGCTGCCTGATCGCTCCATGAGAGCGATAGTGCAGCGTTAACCCCTTCAATTCCACAATTGTGTATAACACATTCGTGGCATTGCAGGGGTTAACATTTGTCCCCACAAGCTTGTGGGGACTAAATATCAGTCAATGCTGTGCTCCAATGGAACATCAGTATTGAAAGTGTTACATATATATACATATATATACATATATATATTTATTTATCAAAAAAAATAATAAAAAAAAAAAAAAAAAACAGCACTGACTTGAAAGTCCAGGGTGCTTCCAGGTCAAATGCTGTGAGTTTAGTAAGTGGGCTGATGATGATCAGATCACTCCTAACCAACTGTCTAAAAAAAAAAAATCCTGGCTCCTAACTTTTTTAGCTGGCGCCTAGATTCACAACAAATTTGTCGAGCCCTGCTCTAAACTATGTCCCCTGTACATCAAACCCCCCTATTATAAAAACTCCAAGCATACACACCATAAAGAGAGACATACTCAGTGGGCTCTTAACAGTACACATTGTACCACACAGATTGCCTAAATAGTGTAACTGTTGGACCCTATAGCACTTATAATCAGATTTGTCTTTTATGACAGAGCACAGAGTTTAATTTGATATTGACCCACACAAAGAAATCAAAGCCATGGCAAGCACCAGTAGTGAAGAACTCCAAGAAGCTGCACAATTCAAGTGACCCTTGAATGCTCAACAAGAATTTAAAACACTGTCTTGGTGTAAGAGCATATCTCTCAGTTGTGCCAGAGTACAATACTATAAAACTTAGCAAATCACAGTAATTAACACGCACAAAAAAAATACCCAGTTTAAAGGGGAGACATGCATGGGGGAAATTGTGCACAATAATCCCCAAATAGGGATCAAAAAGGCTTTTCTTATAATGATTAACTGTTCATAAAGAAAATAAAACATAGCTTCCATCCAAGAGAAAACTGAATGTTTGCTTGGAAACATTTCCTTTATGGGGAATGAATACGACACTGTACTGCCTACATAGGTTGGCTACTCCAAAGGTGCCCCTAGCTCCTAAATCCCACAAACATTTTTCAAGCCCTGGTGCAACCCCAAGTGCGCATCTATCACTTACGAGTAGACAGTATAATGATATTCACGCGTCTATACCAACTCACCTGCACATCTTTATACGAGACTAAAGTCAAAAATGGTTGACGGCTCAAAAAGTATCTCTAGACACCAGCGAATATGTGATATGCTCGTTGCCCTCAACCCTACTCCCTGCAAACGTAGATACAGCAGTACTAGCATCCTACTAATGGATCAACCATCCACAGGCTGCAAGCTGGATGGAGACAGTCTATTAGAGACAAAAGGTACCCACAGCAAGAAGATCGAGATGCAAAGCACCCCCATACTCAAGGAATGTTTAAGCGCCATTGAATCATTGCATTCATCAAAAAAATATTTTCTCATCCTCCGTGCACCCTATTCAACATGGGCTGTTGGGTAAGGTTCACAATTTAGGGGATAAAAGAGTCTACTGTATCTCTATTATCCATCATATTTCTTTTCCTAAATAATAATGATCTAGATGTCCTCTTTTGACAGCAAGAAGATACAGGCACCCATGGGACACAATGAATACAGTGCAACACACTAGCACTGTGTAAGTTATGTGTACCATTTGTTTCTCTTACTACATAGGGAACAAAATGGCATTCTGGTCTAATATTTTGCTTTGCTTAGTTTTTTGTGGATAAAAAGAAAATAATTTTTTTTGGTTTCCATAGGGAGGAGTCTAAAAGTCATAAAAAAAATAGACTCTTTTCATGGGACAGCAAGATTTTCTTGCACCATCTTGATTTCACAGGCAGCATTGACCAGTTGGAGAGATACTCT
This sequence comes from Spea bombifrons, assembly GCF_027358695.1. Classification (NCBI taxonomy): domain Eukaryota; kingdom Metazoa; phylum Chordata; class Amphibia; order Anura; family Pelobatidae; genus Spea; species Spea bombifrons. The sequence goes on from NC_071087.1 coordinate 55,718,005, forward strand.
AACCGGCCCAGGGAGGTGAAAAAACAGATTTGATGGGCCGTCTGGGCTTATTATCAAAAGGACGTAACAATGTCTTTGTGAACATGTGCAAAGCAAGAACTTGCCAGACTGAGTACATACCGCAAATCACTGAATGACCAAAGTGTCATATAGGAACATGAGTTAACTGCACACAAATACCAGGGTGTCCATGAAACATCAATGAAGTACAGGGCAGGCACCTTGCTTTCCATTTGCTGTTCTTTAAGGAAAGCCTTTGCCCGTAACGGCGACTCCATCAAAGCTGCATCCCAAGATTCATTATATTATGAGGGTCTTATAGTAGGATCAATAAGGCACCCTACCCTCTACATGCGATCGCCAGCAGCTGTCACCACCTCCTCAGCTTAGACAAATATAGACAAGGGTATATTTGATTAAGTGGTAAGAGATATTGAACGCTAAACAAAAAGTGTAATGCACTATGTTACATAAAACGTATGATTTATTCACAGGGGGGAGAAAAGCTAGCATACAAGATAGATCTTACGATACCACACACTGGAATATCTTTTGCTAAACAGGCAACAGTAACAATAAAACTCATGCTGAGCAGGTTCAAATGGGAAGGCTTTAATAAATCAGAACATGTCTGACATTTGCAAACATGTGGATGACTGCTTCTATGACAGCTCCATAAAAACCTCTATATACACATCGCGCATGATTGGGCTACTGCTGATGCACATGCAGGGCAGCTGGTAGCATATCGGTACAACAAAAAAAACCTTAATAAAATTGATCTATACATTTTCTCATGAATTAGGGAGTGGCTATAATAATGTATGGATCAAAAGGCACATGCTGCCACGCTTTTTGCCACGACTGGTGCATTTTCAAGGGTGATTGGTTCCGACCTTACAAGAATTTACAAAGACAGACAAGGTCTCCAACATGATCAGGGTGATAATTTAACAAGTTCTTGGAAAACAGCAACAGGAACACATGTACACAGAAACAGATTGCAAGCTGAGCATTTAAGCATTTATAGCTGGATCCCTGCCCTTAAAAAAAAAAAAAGTCAGTCATTTAAGTCAAGAATGTTCGGTACAAGGAATCTAGTTATTTAATTTACTTAACAAGGGCCCAGTCGTAGATGGAACAGTTGCTTAAAGAGAACGTATTAACTCGTCATAAAAAATTATGAATCCGGAACAAGCATAATCTTAGCCATATATAGAATATTTTAGATCAAAAACATGGCACTAACAACACAAAGGCACAAACACTGCTAGTAAATGATTACCCTAGAATAACCAAAATCAACTTAATAGAGTGTAACCCATGTAACATAATTGTACATGTTTGTTAGTTATTGTGCAGGATCATCTCCAGAGAAGCTGGTGTACCATGTACAAAAAGCACATCATCCCTGTGCCCTTAATCTCAATAGAGAGCCAGGTTCACCAATATCACCCCTACATGAGCAAACCACACATGCAGGGGACCTGGATCCTCCTCTCCGGCAGCCGGTTGATGCGCATAGACAACCTTCGCTGCCGGTACTTCCGTCAGGGCTTCTAGAACAGAGCACCGACATGACATAACCTTCTGGTGCTCCACCACAGAAGCCCTGGCGGAAGTGCAGACGTCCATTGGCTGGCCCCTCTAGACACCAGGGAGTCTGAGGTGCATTGGTAAGTCTGGGGAGTGGCATATCTATATATTTGCGTATTTTTTCTTTAAAATAAAACTTTGAGGGTGCGGCCTATAAATCGAACCAATACGGTATATTTCATATGCAGGGATAGGCAGCAACATTCTGTTAGGGACATTTTACTAAATGCCCCCAAAGTAACAGTGACTGCCACAAGCCTTGTCACAGACACTGGTGTCCAGGTACGGACACTTCGCCTACCCATGACCCATACTGGGTCTCAGACATTGTCTCAAGAACTTTGTATATAGGAATCAAATCAGCCCTATTTGTTGGTTTATAGGGGCAGAGACCCGAAGTATTTCATAAAAGATACCCCACACAACTAAATTTCTATTTATTTATAAAGCACCATAATATTCCACTGCACCAACCAATGACTAAGCAGGACATATCAAATAGTACACCATTTTTCAAAACTCATTAGGTCCACAAGGTAATTTTTGATAGCCTACAGCCAACCTGAGATGGGAGCCCGATAAGAAGATCTAAAAAGCTACTTCCAGCATATTACTTCATCCTGCTAATCCGCAACTTTCATATAATCTAAGAAGTCGTCGGACTAGGTTTGGCTACGCTACTTCCACTGGAAGTCTCTTCCAGGTAACGATTAACGCTTGTAAGTAGGCTTTTCTCACAATACCCTCCAGTCTTTAACCTTTTAACATTAAAGCAAACATTCTACAACATGTCTATTTAAAATACTTCCCACTTGGACTTCATTTAATCCCTTGACGTAGTTGAATGTTTCCTTCGCTTCCCCTTCATGTGCACTTTTTTTAAGGTTTCTTTTGACATACTCCATAAATAAAAAGCGGCTCTTTGAGTTCTTTCTAAATTATTCATCTCTTTCAGTAGTTATAGTCTCAACTTGGAAATGGCCTTTGTGATTGACTGCCATTCACCAGCCAATCACGGTCACGTTATATTTACAGAAAGGTGGTTTTCAGTGATAATTCCGGTTCACATGTATAGTGTTCCCTGTGGCGAGTCCCCACTCATCTCGCATATCAGTACAAAACAATTTAAATGTTTCCTCGAGTACCATGGTAGTCTGCTCCCTATGTCTACTTCACCAAACACTTTTACACCTTAATACATCATCCATCTGTAACGTTTAATGCCTGCATCATCTTCTTCCCATCACACCTTTTGCTCCATACATCTCATAATTTGTACATTTCACATTATGACCTACAGCTGAAATGACCTCATATTCTCGTTCTGAACTCTTAACCTCCACTGCCATACTTGATTTAATCATCCCTATAATCACAAATTCTATGCTTTACTTCCCACATCTTAATCCCCGCTTACTTCCACTGCCCTCAATCCAGAAGCTGGTCTATATTATTCAATGGCAGTCTCGTGTTAGCACCTCTCCTTTAAGTTATACCCCTCCTATACTCCCAATTCCACAGCTTCTCATCTATGGTCCACCAAAGGAACCATATTTTTCTCTCTCTTTTCTACCTATGTAACATAGGAGATCGGTGCAATCAGTTTCGTTCTGATCATCCCACACATAACTTCCTCCTCTCGCTGCTTTCCATATACACAAAGCATCATTCTATTGCCTGTATTACATCACCACTATAATCTCTTCGGCTGTAATGTGCATCTTTAACTTCTGTCTCCATGATTTTCCTGCACAAGGTGAAAGTACAAAGCAGCATGGGAGGACACAGAGTCCAGTCTTGGCCATTGTGGTTTTCCTCCAGGTCAACTCAGATGTCATCAAAGAAAAAATGTTATGGGAATTAATGCTTATTTTAGGGCACTATAAGGAGGTATGGAAACAGAGTCTGTGTTTCACATCACTAGGTTACATCACTATTCATGGAAACTGCACAAAAATCTATAAAATAGTATCTGAGAATAAAATGGAAGGTGCTTTCCTTGTGATCCATTACTTTTTCCCCCCCGTCGGCTCAAGACAGGCTGTGCACGTTCCATACTTCCGGCAAGAAGGGAGAGAGTACAAAAGGCCAGAAGAAAACCCTAGAGATTTATCTGAAAGCCACCACTAAGAGTCATAATTAGCAAATCTCAGAACTAGGGCGAGGAGACTACAGAGTTCCCAACACTTTTCGGTAGCATGATCACTAGCACTCTACACATATGAATAAGATACGTGGAACACCTCAAAAAAACATCATTCCAACATCATCATCCACACAGCGTTAAGTACATATGGAACGGATGTGCAGTTTTACGACACCACCCGGGAATGGTTTCTGAAACCGGCAGGAATTATATCCCAAACTTAATAGCCACATTTTATTGGTACAGGAACCACAATGCCTCCCGTTATTCCTAATTCTCCCTCTACTCCAGCAGTCCCTATGATGCACTGTGTCTGAATAAATATATGCTTCTTCCAGACTGTGTGTGCACATGCATACATACATACATATATACATACTTACACCATAGTCTTTTGGGGATACATCTATTAAGCAACACAGAAAAAGATGGAGAGAACATTCCATCTGAAGAAGCAGTTTGCTGACCTCAAAGCATATGTGATACTGCATCTTCTCTGTTGGCCCAATAAAGGGTATCACTTTCAGCAAACACACTACACATACATACACACACACACAAGTTTGCCATGAACATGCCAGTTTTTTAGAGACAGTAGTTAACACTACATAAAGCATAAATCAAATCCTTCCTATATGTCACATATACTTGAATTCCGTTAAGGTTGTTACACATCACACACAAATGCACACATCGGATCAGCTTATTCCTCCCCCATATATGAATGCAGCATTTTCCCGTTCTGGATGCACGAGTGTCGCGTGTGTGAATACATATGGTGTCTCTCGGCTCACCCGCTCCTCTTGGGCCGTTAGATGTTTCTCCGCCATCTTGCTTCGCGGGTACGGTACTCCGGCACATCCGGGCTCCTCCCGTGGCTCCGGGCTCTGCTGCTCGGGGAGCGGCTAACTCTGCGTCTCTCTGGCCCTGCAAACCAACACACCGAGCGCCCGCACCAACGTCACAGCTACCGCCGCGCGTCCCGTCCTCTACCCTCCTCCCTTTGGACCAAGAGGGAGGCGAGGCTGTGACGCCAAAGTCATGGTCCCGCCCATCGACCAGGGAGTGGCAGTCGCCGCCATATTTGATGTGGGCAAAAATGCTTTCAGTTCCTATGTGCAGCCAGGTTTGTGCAATTAGTAAGGGAATTGCTAGAGGCTTTGAATCACGCTTTTAGAAAGCGATCTTACGTCAGCGAATACCGAATGAATGCGGATTTCTGGGGCTTTTTATGAATCGAGGCAGCTACTTCTGAATTAGACTTCCAGTCCCCCATTCATAAATTGTTTCCTAAATGCATTACCTGCTGTTGAGGCAGCTGTCTCTCTCCATCGATTATGTTGTATTGCTCCACTGCATTCTTAATGGCATATCCGTGCCAACAGGCTGAAGTTGCTGCTGCAGAGTCACATTTAGATCTGGTGCCAGTGTTTATTCATGTCTGGCATAATGTTAGCATAGATAGTATTATTAGTATAGATTCCATAGAATTCATATATGCATTCAGGTATTTAACTTTGGGCCTGACCTAGGCCTGACCAGAGATTACAGACACAGAGATATATATATATATATATATATATATATATATATATATATATATATATATATATATATATATATATATATATATATACGCACATTAGACATGCATTTTTATCTATGTAATATGCACTTATCTCTTTGAAGTAAATACCATGATTGAAATATGATTTCAAAATAACAGCTGAACTGGCAGTTAGTTTTCATTCTTTAATATTAGCCCCTGCTGCCGATATATATTAATATTACACCCTGCTGCCAATGTATATATTAATATTAGCTCCTGCTGCCGATATATATATAAATATTAGACCGTGCTGACAATACATATAAATATTAGACCCTGCTGACAATATATATAAATATTAGACCCTGCTGCCGATATATCTTTATATTAGCCCCTGCTGCCAATATATATAAATATTAGCCCCTGCTGCCAATATATATAAATATTAGACCCTGCTTCCAATATATATAAATATTAGACCCTGCTTCCAATATATATTAATATTAGACCCTGCTGCTAACACATTTTAGTGTTCCACGCTCCCTAGCATGCAATCACTCCCTCTGCTGCCACACCAAAAAACATATTTGCCACACTGACTGCAGAATTTGATGGCGCTATATAAAACAATAAATAATAATAATTAGGGGAAGACTGTAAGAGTCAATGCAGTCTTCCCTCCTTCTGACCCTACTGTGACATTGAGAGGTCCTCTCTCCCATAATTATTTCAGTGTCCCCTCATTCACTAAGCCATACCTCTCTTTTACTTACTCCCTGTAGTTCAGGTATAGATCAAACAACCCACGAAACAGCACTTGCATGTATAGATCAACTGAATAAGACATACAAACCCTGTATTTGCAGGTAAACATAAATAATGTATGGAAACATAGCATTGCAGGTATAGATCAACACATTAACACACAAAACTCAGCTTTGCATGTATAGATCAATTGGAATTCACCTGTGAACTCAGCGCTGAAGGTATAGATCAAATTAACTGAATCGGACATACAAATCATGTATTTGAAGGTATACAATAATAATGTATGGAAACAGCATTGCAGGTATAGATCCACAGCAGGTATAGATCAACTGGAAATCCCATGTAAACTCAGCACTGATGGTATAGATCAAATAAACACATGGAAACAGTATTGCAGGTATTGATCAACTTAATAAGACATACAAACCCTGTATTTTCAGGTATACAAAAATAATGTACGGCCACATAAAGCAGATATAGGTTGTGACGGAACCCTCCATCACTGGGGCCACTGGAGAGGCCTGACTGCCATCCTCCTCCCTACTGACTATGGGCCCTGACTTTGTAAAGACTTCTGTGGCTACCCCCAGCAGTATATCATCCCATTTCTTGCTGAGGGGATTATCTCTGGCAGACAGCCAGGATCTGCAATCAGGCATAGATCACAGGTCGCATGTCCCAAAGCCAGCCCTGGCGTCCACACTGCCCACATAGAACCTGACCAGCATCCAGATAACACACATAAGACTTGCCATCTTTGTTCCCAAACAGCCCAGCATTAGTCCACTTTGTCCCCGCCTATGCCATCTTGGTCCCCAAGGCTCAAACACCCTGCTTGTGCCATCTTTGCCTTTCCACAAATCATTTACACATATTCATTAATGCATTCTCACAAATTAATCCGCACATTAATTCATACTCTCACTCATTTAGACATTTCACCCACACATTAATTTATACTCTCACTCATTCACACAATTCATCCACACATTAATACATTTTCTCACTCATTCTCACTCTTTATTTATTTCAATACTCTTACTACCCACTTCCTCACTTTCTACCCCCCCCCCCTTTAGTTCACTTACCTTGTAGAGGTCCTGAGGTGAGAACATTCTGGTGCTCAGCATGAAATGCCGGCACTGCGACCACTCGGCACCCCTCTCTCTCCTCCTCATCAAAAAAAACAAACCAATTATCACTGAGGACCACCAGAATATTTTATTAAATACCAGATCTCCAACGCGAACAGCACCGTTTTAAAGCAGACTATGCTGTAGTTTAAATGGGCCCATTGAGCAGCAACACACCAAGGTGTCTGATCAATCCGACCCCCTGTTTAGCAGTAGGGTGACCACACATCCCAGATTGCCTGGGACAGTCCTGCAATGGGACTTTAAATCCCGGGTCCCGGGCGGCCTCAATCCAGGACAATGCATTCTCCAGGAACGAAGAGTCTGAGTGAAGGAGGTCTCAGCCAATCAGGAGAGATTTCTCAACTCTCCTGATTGCCTGAGAATTCAGAAGCCTCTCCTGATAGGCTAAGTCCCTCCTTCACACCAACTCAGTGTAAGCTGCAGCCAGCACCATGTATGTGTGTTTGACAATGTGTGTGACTGTGTTTGTTAGTTTGTGACAGTGTTTGTTTGTGTGACTGTTTGTCACTGTGTTTGTGTGATTTTTTTTGTATTTGTGAATTGGAAGAGAGATAAATATATATACCGTATTTCCTCAATTATAAGACGACCCTGATTATAAGACGACCCCCCAAAATCTGAATATTAATTTAGGAAAAAAAGAAAAAACCTGAATATAAGATGACCCTATAGAAAAAAGTTTTACCAGTAAATGTTAATTCATGTAAACTATGTGAACAATTGTTTGTTAATAAAAGCTATGATTGAGAAAAATATTTTGTTTTTATTTCCTTTTTTTACAACCTGCCCCCCCCAGTTATGCACATCTGCCCCCAGGCTTGCCACTCTGCCCCAGAAATGCCTTATACCCCCTATATGCCACTGTGCCCCATGATACGCCTTTTAACCCTCTATATGCCACTGTGCCCCATGATATGCCTTTTGACCCCATATGTGCCACTCTGCCTCCAGAATTGCCTTATACCCCTATATGCCACTCTGGCATTTAGGGGGTTAAAAGGCATATTATGGGGCAGAGTGGCATATAGGGAGGTATAAGGCATTTCAGGAGGCAGAGTGGCGTATAGAGGGTTAAAAGGCATTTCTGGAGGCAGACTGGCATTAAGGGGGTTAAAAGGCATTTCACAGAGCACTCTGCCTCCAGAAATGCCTTATGCCCCCCGTTTAACACTCCCTCCTCCAAACTTACCGGTGCTTCTGAGTCCCTGGTGCTTAGTCCGGGCAGCGTGTCCGGGCAGCGTGTAGAGCTCTACGCGATTAGTTGCAGCGGAAGTTGTCTACGCGAATGGTGTAGAGCTCTACACGCTGCCCAGACTAAGCACCGGGGACTCAGATGCACCGGTATGTTGGGGGGGGGCATAACACAGGAGGATCCAGGTCCCCTGCATCGCCGCGGGGGATCTGGATCTTAGTCTCATTGTCAGATCTATTTGAGGTCTGATTATAAGACGACCCCGATTATAAGACGAGGGGGATTTTTCAGAGCATTTGCTCTGGAAAAAACCTCGTCTTATAATCGAGCAAATACGATATATATATATATATATATATATATATATATATATATATATATTGTGACAAACCCTATAGCATGAGGGCAATACATGTCACTTTTAGGGGTCCTAAGCACAGTCCTCTAGGGCAATTAGAGTCAGGAACAGCAGCTTTGAACAAAATAGCGCTTTATTTTTAATCGCTCAAACCCCAAAACCAAATCATAAAAACAAAACCTAGCTCCCAATTGGAGCCCTTTCTAACTAAACTATGCTGGTCGAGACTGACCAGCCTTATCACCTACTACCTCAACCTCCCAGCCAGACCCAGCTACGCCAGGCTCTGGAAATCCTCCCCCAGACAGCACACAAAATGTCCAGGCAGGTATTGCCTCACTTGGCTCAGGGATGGTCTTGTACGGGGCTTCTCCTTGCCCTGGGAGCGCAGGGAAACTTCTTCTTCCCTCAGCAGTCTCTCTGAGTATCAGGCTCCAGGGGTTTTTAATGCCCAGCACCTGGGCCTGACGCCGGCCTCATAGAAATCCCGGACCGGATCCTGCAGATTTCTTGCCTCCTGGAAAACCCGGCATGGAGTTTCCACAGAATGGGGAAATGGAGCATTGGCCCACCCTGCTCTCCAATTGCTCCACCCCAGGGACCCATATGTATAATCTGCATAGCAGCTGTACTCAGATGCCATGCTAATCATCTCCCTGGGGTTCACACTGTCACAATATATATATATATAATCTATTTATGTGTATGTGACGGTGTGCATATGTGAATCAGTGTGTATATATATATATATATATATATATATACCTGTGTGTTTAATCTCATCTGCTTCATAGTGTGTCCCTGAATGGCAGAAAAAATGTGGTCACCCTAGCAGTAAGGGGTCTGCCTAGGCCAGATTATGCCACTGACCATGTTACCGCTAAAAAAAAATAATAAAAAAATATGGTACCTTTATTGATTAAGTATAATGACGTATAATGGATTGCAAACTTTCAGGACGTTCTAGGTCTTCATGTATTCACGTTGTAAAATCTAAACACAAAAAAGCTACCCATTTATTTTCTTAATAGTGTAGTGGCTGCCACCTTATGAAAAGAAATACAAAAACATTCTTGCCTTGGGTTATTATTGCCCGATTGCAATAATGGCCACTTGCATACAGGTAGGTGGCACAATGGGGTTGATTTATAAAGATACTGCAATTATAAAATACACGCTTGTGCTAGTGGCATAATGATATCCAGAAATGGAATTTGCAGCCTTTATGCATGCCTCTTTTTATGGATGTGAAACCCAATGGCGTAACAAAAAATGCCACACTGCGAGACTTCCTGTGGGGACCCCAAACTCCGCTATCATTACTTACGTCCAACCTGAGACCAATTCTACCAATCCCGTTACCACCTATCCTACTCCCAGTTCAGTTCCCAATTGCTTGTATTCCTTTTGAGATTTTTTTTCTAGGAAAGGAGATATACAAGTCCCCACAATACACACTCCAGACTGTGTGATCACTTACCCACCTTTTCAACCTTTCCCTTTTTTCTGGAATTGTAACAACATCCTTTAAGTATGCCCTTATCATACCTATTGTAAAAAATCCTCCCTAGATCCCACTTTTCAAATTGAATTGCTTAAATTGATTATGTAAAATCGCTTAACTATCTTCTTCTCTAATTTCCTCCCTGGCCTTCTTTAGTCTACGATCTATCAAAGATGCTGCTGCTAGGCTTAACTTCTCAACACAACGTTTTTTATTTGCTTCCTCCACTAGCTCCCTATTACCTCAAAGAGGTAATACCCCTGGGACTTACTTACTCCTAACCTTTAGTTTTCACCTTCCCTCTCAATATTCTAGAAGAACCTCAAGTATCTCTTCAAGCATTTTTGGGATCTGCACAAAGCTATCCTAAAGAAGATGTAAGTGGTGATTATAAAAGGACTGATGAGATGGGCTTATTGGTGACCATCTGTGTTATGTACCCCTGTTATTGTATCCGAGAGCCCATCTTATTTCCCATCTTATTTTGTTTGTTTTCAAGACCAGAAAATGGGAAGTGGAAATGGTTAAAGTTGACAAATGCATGTCAATTAACATACAGCTGGCCCATGTCTTGAGGTAATGAAGCATACTGAAATGGTTAAAAGTGTGACCTTAAAGTACAAAATATGCAGAAATAGCTTTAGTGTGCTTTCATTTTGTCTTGACCTTCCATAATGATGTAATTCCATTGGCTGAGCGTACACATGTGGTCATCAAAGGCTTGCATTCATGTCATCCTCTCAAACTCTGGGAAAGAAAGAAATATCTGTTACATTATATGCAAGGTTATAACACAAGTCCTTTTTTTCTATGTTTTATAAGCTGCAGTCACAAAGGGGACCTTGTCTGTGTTTAAATACTATGTTTAATACTATTGTAATAAACTTGGCATCTACAACTTAGTTTATTGAGTCAGATTGGGTCCTTTTCAAAATATCTGAAGAGACAAACTTGATAACACGGCAATAAATATACCATCACAATTTCTAAAGCAAATGGTTAAGCTGTTTAAGATAAAGGGAATACTTGACTGAATGCATATGCTGACATTGGCCTTGCCCTAAAACTTAAAAAAAGTCCAAAAGAATTGGATATTCACAATTTTGATTCTAATAATTAAGGAAAATGCCTATTTGTATAGCTAGGTACAAGCACCTGCTGACCCCATCAAGCAGCACTAGAAAAATAAAGGTATCTGTACTTTTCTTGTATTCTTATACAACCTACTGTGAGTTCATTTGAGAAGGTCCCGCCTTACCTTTTGTTTCTGTAAGTGAAAGTTGTTATGTACTATTAGTTATGCCCTGTTGTACAGCACTGTGGAATATGATGGTGCTTTATAAATCAATACATAATAATATTGTAGATTGTTTTTCTGCTTGGGTTGAGTTCTCCATCTCTGTATTTAGAGCCTTTGCTACGAATGTTTGATTTTGAGCTGGCTATATTATATTTTTACTGTTTTCCTGTTGCTGGTCTGAATCATTTGAGCACTCGCCTGTGGGACTTGCCGCTTATCCTGACCCTGAAGATATTCAACCTTCACCTTGGCTTATTCTGGATATTCATGGTCACTATACTTCCTTAGTGCTGTCACTAGGGTTGGTGTCACCTTGTGCTATAACTAATGGTATCACCCCTGGATCTCCTCCCGAACCATTCAGAATCTTTAGTAATGTTTTTTGTACTAATTGTTACTGGTAAATAAAAAATCCTGTATATGTAATGGCAATATTAGTGACATAAACAACCTAAAGTAAAATCACACCTTTAAATTACAATAAATATGAACAGCCTAAATGTATTTACATTTACATAGTTTAACATGGTTAAAGTGAAAATTCGGTAAGTAAACTTTGAGTCCATGTGACTTGGTTTAGGGTCCCTAATATACAAGGAACTGTGTCATCACTAAAAAATGCAGTGGGACTCTTTAATTAGTTTGTAAGCACTGAGCTGTGTTTCTGCAAAGCAAAGGGCCCCCAAAATATGAACTAATTTACTTTGACACGGTACACATACAGGTCACTCTTAAGGGGCATACTTTTACAGTGTCATTATTGACATTGATGTGAAGATGCGTGAAGATGTGTTGCTTGACTTGTTCTCCTCTGACTGTAAGTCCAGGTCATTGACATTGTCGATGGCCATATCCTTTTCCACTTGTGCACGAGGCAAAACCTACTACTGCTGCAACCAGATCTATGTCTGAGCCAGAAGGAAGTAAGTTACTTTCTTCTGGCTCAAACATATTTCTGTCAGCTATCATCTTACAGTGACTACCCATATTTACAATGGGGATTTAAAAACATTCCAGCGATGGCAGTGCTTACGGTAGCCCCGGCACCAGTGGCGGTTGTGGTGGCACCGATGGTTGTTTTATTCTGTGCTTGACTATAGAAAAACGTACAAGCAATCTTCACTTTTAAACCAACAAGGCACCAGAACATGACCCCCTGTGAGTCTTTGGTAGTGACTAAAATTGCACCTCTCGTTGGTAATTGGGGTGGAGAATATTTCACCACTACTACAACCAGGATATTTGGTAGTACTGCTGCTGTATGCGGCTGGTTGTCTTTCTGACTCAAGGCAAGAAGGCTTCAGCCTACTGAAGAGACTGGGATTCCAGGATTTATCTGACTACTTTTTCATACACACCTGACACTAAAACTAGAATAATTCAATTTCACAGACATTTCCTAATTGATTGTAGTCACCGTTAAAAATGGAACAAAAAGTCCCCTGCCCCACCTAATTTGCCACCAATATTGTCTGATTTATTATTTGTGTTGTCCAAAATGAAGACGTTCTGCTGGTAGTGTAAACCTGCAACTTAAACCCAATTCAGGAACATTATTAAAAAAAACAAAAACATACTGCACGCTTTGCACTGCCCCCTGCCCTGTCTAATTTGTCACCAATAGTAATGATTTGTTATTTTGTGTTGTCCACAAGCTAGAGGTTTTGCTGCTAGCATAAACATGCAACTGCCTTAAACCCTATTCAAGAATAGTATTTCAAGAACTAAAACACACTGCACTGCACTGCCCTGGCCTGCCTAATTTATCACCAATATTAATGATTTTTTGTTTTGTGTAAATGTCTTTAACCTAATTCAGGAACAGTGTTCATTTTCATGTTCTAGTAAAATGCCACATTTGGGAGGTGTGCATTTTTTTATTTGGAATTGGTTACCCTGCACTTGTGTCCTATTTGGGACATTTTTGCAGTTAGTCAATTACCAACATAAACCAGACTATGTTAAATGGTGGTATTTTACCTACAGTAAACTACTGTATCAAAACAATACAGTAGCTTGAACAAAGTGACATACAAGTGGTACCTTTTTTTTAAAAGGGAGATATTAGGTCCCAAGCAATCTTGGCACTGGTTCTCAGATGTTCTGGGCAATCTGGAGGATCAAGGTAGCTATCCTTTCCCTCGTATACCTGGAAGTGCCTAAGTATACCCAGTTTCGGTCTCATTGAGGTTACACACCTTCACTTCACTTGGAAGGAATATCCTGCTTGAATCCCAACCTTACCTTATATGTCAACAGGGATTCATCCACACACCTTACGGGTGTATAATCTTCCGCAAAGCTGGCAGTGAGGTGGGTAATCAGGGGGTGGATTTAATACAGTCTGACAACCTAGGGGTGTACCCTAGGAGAGCACAGGTTGTTGTTGCTAATTTGCTGAGGGTAAAGGTTAGATTAGGAGACAATGTCCCCAGGATATCATCTTCCAGAAAAAGCTGCAAAAACTGCAAAGGGGTAAATCCTGTTACGTGACTATTGACTCCAGGAACTGCATTAGAAGGAGAGATAGCAGGGCCTTATTTTGTTAAATATTGTTTTTTTATCTATTTTAACATTGGTCATATTATTGTTAATTTTATATAATGTCTGTAAAATGTTATGGAATCTGCTGGTATAACACAATGTAATGTAATCTGACAGTTTCCTCCACAGAAATTAGCAATGTCTCAATTGAAATGAAAGTCTTCTGATTTATGTATTGATAACCTCCTGCTACTTATAGCTCGGGTACATGAGGACCCTGTTGGATATAGAAACATCATACACAATGTAATAATGTTTTATATCTATTGTAACAGTGTTCTTTTTCTTTTAAGTGGTAGGTGTCACAATCGATTTTTGTTTCTGGGAGGCCAGGCCAAGTTTAGAAACATCTTTTACTTTATACAGGGAAACATATATATAAAAGTAAGTTAACCTATTCACAGCTTAACTAATAATGTGAAATATGGAATAAAAATATGGACTCAAAAACATAGCCAGCATTATTTCCAGAAAATGACCAAAATCATACCATGACAAATTATAGACAAGGCAATGACTATATCCAAACTACTACTCATTTTTCAATTACTTATTACTGATTCAAACTACTAACGTGTTTGCTCGAATATAAGATTAACCCCCCCCAAAAAAAGAAAAAAAGAAAAAGCCTGAAGATAAGACTACTCTATAGGAAAAAAAGTAAATACATGTAAACAATTTTTTAATATTTCATAAAAACTATGATTAAGCAAAATGTATTTCTTGTTTTTATTTCCTTTTTTTTGCCAACCTGCCCCCTGGTTATGCACATATGCACCCCAGATATGCATTATACCCCCCCATATGCCACTCTGCCTCCCTTATATACCACTCTTCCTCCCAGATATGCCTTATACCCCCCTAATTGCCACTCTGAACGTCTGCATGATGCACATAGACAACCTTCGCTGCTACCCGCCACTTTCGCCGGGGCTTCTATGACTGAGCACCGGAAGGTCATATGACACCGGTGCTTCATCATAGAAGCCCCAGCAGAAGTGCAGCTGCGGAGGTTGTCTGCGTGCATCGCACAGACGTTCACCGGCTGCCAGATAGGAGGATCCAGGTCCCCTGCAGCGCTGCAGGGGATCTGGATCTTAGTGTTATAGTCAAACATCTATTTAAAATCGGATTATAAAATGACCTGGAATATAAGACGATTGTCAGGAACCACTTTTTCACTGCCTGAACCATCGCTTTTTCATACCTGTTGTATAGAACTCTGCTACCACTAGTGGCCACCCTCCGCCCTCTGGAGCACTCAGAACTCAATTACTGGGATCAGGTGTGCCTTGTTACCTGGGTTGAGCCCTAGTCCATACATCCAGCTGGCCTTGTTACCTGGATTACCCTGCCTTTATGAACCTGCCCTTCAGGCAGGGCCTTTGTATTGAAGTCTATGGACCTTCCTGCTGTGGCTCTGCACCTGTACCGTTTCTGGTTCCCTGCTTTTGTGTCCTTTCAAGTGGACTCCCTGCTATTGTGTCCTTCCAAGTGGACTCCCTGCTATTGTGTCCTTCCAAGTGGACTCCCTGCTTTTGTGCCTTTTGTACCCTTCCAAGTGGGCTGTGTGCCTTTTGTGCCCTTCCAAGCGGGCTCTCTGTCTGTCGTGCCCTTCCAAGCGGGCTCTCCGTCTGTCGTGCCCTTCCAAGCGGGCTCTCTGTCTGTCGTGCCCTTCCAAGCGGGCTCTCTGTCTGTCGTGCCCTTCTAAGCGGGCTCTCTGTCTGTCGTGCCCTTCTAAGCGGGCTCCCTGCCAAAAGACTTATTACCTGTATTTTATTTTGCCATACGTCCGGTTACTTGCTTAGACTATATTACCCTTATTTGCTGGTCCTGTTATATACATAATATACACTGCTTTACCTGGATTTCTGTTTGTGGTGTCTTTGTTTGCATAATCATGCACCGTGGGTTACATACTGAACCCCAAGTATCCCCTGCGCATGGGCTCCTACCCGACCTGATCACCCGAGTCCTGACAACGATAGGTATTTTTCATAGCATTCGCTCTGAAAAAACCTTGTCTTATTTCAAGCAAATACGGTAAAAACACCAATCATGTTTAAGGCATACTGTGCATCATTTTGTGGCAAATACTCAACTGCCCCAAGGGAGGGCTGTTGCCTTCTGGCCTCTGATAAAGCCAAGGTATACTCATCTCCCACATGTATACGTGTCTGATCTTCTGTGGACTTAGCCCTTCTAATGTAAAGTTATCATGACATACATGTACATCATGGGTCCTGTAGGACCACTTTTTGTGATGTTATAATGTATCATTGGTCGTTAAGGAGTAAAACCCAACTCTATCACATCATCTATCTCTCCCTCTTCATATGCATCACCGCTGAAATTACTACTTACATTGGGTGAGGCTTAACACAAAGGTCCATCCGAACATTATCACTTGCACTCTGATTGATCCTTACTTTAAGCCCCTTCCAGTATGATCAACAATTCTCACCGTGCCAAGACTATTACCGTAGATATAGAGAGATTCCAGTTGTAATTTAGGGAGTGGTTTTTTTCCAGACAATAAACAGTAGATTATACTCAATTCTAATAAATTGAAAGCAATAACATAGCCAGGATTATTTCCAGAAAACGTAAAAGCCATAATAATAGCAGTGGATGACAAATTACAGAGAAGACAATGACTAAATCCAAAACCAAAAATTTCTGATCCAAACTACTAATAACACCAATTATGTAGTTACCAGAATGTGTGTGACATCAAGTAATTACCAGGATGTGTGAGTAACATCACAAAATGTATATAAATTGTAAAACTTAACAAGAGTGCAACTCTACTTATAGTTATTAATACTCAGTTGTGTAGCATACACTTAGCCAAAAGGTTACTAAAGCAAAGCAAAAATGCATAAAAAAGATTAACACAATGTGCATCCAAAAAAATGCACACATTGTTTTACTTCTGAATATCCATTCATGTGTGCATCCAGTTCCAATGAAACTAATCCCAGCTTGTTTAAATGATGATCAATAATGTTACATCATTCATAGCTTCCTTTGCGAAAAGAAAATAACCTGAATGAAGGGATACTGTGAAATAACAATTATTGATTAGAACGCATACATCCTGAAACTAGACATCTTTACGAATAACTTAATCAATTTAACAGGAAACTTCCAGAAAGCCATTATTTTTCATTCAATTTACAAATAATATTGTAACTGGTTGAATAAAAAAAAACATTGTTTCTAACGTATTGACAAGATCTTATGATTTTAGAGCACTCTGTGTTCTTGGCAACTGATAGCCTATGTCAATAACCAGTTCCTTCAAGATGTACAGCTTTTGGTGTTAATGTCCAAATGTAAGACGTGAGTATCTGTAGTTTACTGGTATGCACCTTAGCATATCTGGGCATTTTCCAGGTTTAACCTATTCTCTTACAAATGACTCAAGGAAGATTATTGTATCAGTTAAATTCCCCAGCACTATTATAACAAGCATAACATAGGCCAAGGTGCAAATCTTTCCACAACTTCAGCTCCCAGTAAGTCTTGAATCTTCAAAGCCAGTGGCTGAAAATGTCAATAGAACTCTTCATCTACTTAGATGCACATATGACTTCAAGTCATGGATAGGCAAAGTATCTGTACAAGGACACCAGTGTCTGTGGCAAGGTTTGTGAAGGTCCATAGAGCATCATTAAATTGACCAAGACAGACATCAGTAAATGTCCACCATGAGCAATGTTGGTGCAAATCCTGCTTCAAGTTTGAATTGTTTACAAATATTTATTACTCTTTCAATGTATCAGTTCAGAGGTGGTTCCCTTTGTTATGGAGGAAAATTACAACAGTTGCTGTCAACTCCAAGGTTAGAGAGGTTTATAGCTAGCACTACAGTCCGGGTTGTCCCCTTGCAGGTGAAAATTTAACTTATTTTTTCAGAATAGGCAGCAACTCTAACCAAAGCAGGGCTGGGAATTTATGAGCTTTTACTTGGAGCCTTAAAGCGCAGTATTGCACTGGAACAGTGTGTGGTTAAGCCCACTTCCACACTAGGGTCTACTACAAGATTCCAGCACCCGTGTACAGCTATCCCATTTCAGAGGCATTGCAGGGAAGGTGTGAATGAAATGGGAGCACTTGTGCCCCAAAGCATCTTGGGATCAGATGACTACATGCAATAAAGGCTGAGGTGGCTGTGCCTATAACCACATAATAATATGGAAAAGGTAGATGTTTCTCTGATGTTTCACCCTACCCTAGGAGATGACAGACACTTTATCCCTACCCTGAGTATGTGCAATAATCTGCCTTTCCTGATTGGAGGCTTTGTAGCAATACCTCTGTTTATTGGTTATATTTTTTTATCCTTAATTTTAATCAGTATCTATTTTAACACCTTACACAAAAAATATGAATCGGGACATGCTGGGGGAGGGTATTAAGGGAAAATGATGCTGAGTATAGATGTAGGGGATATTTTGGTGCAATACAGAGTAATCATAGGGGACGGAAATGATGGTGGAGGTATGAATATGGTGGTTGGGCGACATAAGAATTATGATGTGGGTATGAAGATGGTCAGGGACACCTCTACACTTACACTTAACATACACACAGCCACTCCAACGCCATATACTTGCACATACATGCACACACAGCCACTCCAACACCATACACTTACACATACACTCTTACAATTGCACACATACACTCTAAACACTTTACAATTTTATAGATCTTGTTAGGATATTAATGTTAATGTATATGTTTCTCAGTTCTTCTATGCTCAAAATGCAGGGTTTGCATGTGACATTCAGCTGATCTGTTTCCATGTCCTTCTCATTTGATCTATAACTGAAATGCAGGATTTGCACATTATTCAGTTGATCTCTCTTTCTATGTGGTTCTCATTTGATCTATACCCGCAATGCAGGATTTTTTCAGTTGACCTCTAAATTTCTATGTGGGCCATTTGCCTCTGCTTGTCCGCTGTATTGAAAGAAGCCAGCCCTCCCCGACTTTCCCTTACATGTACACACATACAGTATATGCATATTGTACACGTCCCATGTAATCTGGTGAGGTGTCGCCCAAGCTGGATAACGAGAGCAGACCAGCATCGGATTGGGATGTCAGTAAGGCAATGCAGAGCACCCATTCAATCAGTTTGATCAATCAGGTGCTTTTTTTCTGAATAAACCAAATATTAATTATCATTTATATGCTGAAATATTTAAGGCTAATAATGTTCAAAAGTTTATTTTCAAGGTATAATACTTGCTTCACATGTTTTTTGGTGGGCAGGGTCCCCAGTGCATCGCTTTGCCCAAGACCCACAATGCTATAAGACAGCCCTGTTGTCAAGATGTATTACTTATGTAGCAGTGTATTTTATGCCCCCCTTTAAGCTCACAATCTAGTCCTCTCCTATATACATTTGCCAAAATAGAAAGGATAAAAGGATCAACTAAATGATACGGTCAGGATGCAAATGCTGCCTAAAGCCATTGTAATTCTACACAAAACACTTGGCATTTCCTCAGAATCTCAGTCAGAGCCTAATTGCAGACATTTCTATGATCAGGCACATTGTTTAATGTCCCTTTATTTTAAAAAAGTCATTTTCGTTTTAATAAATAAAAGAAAGCCGAGTCCAAAATGTTTTCTGAGGTACTCCGCCTCCTTCTTGCACTAATTATACCCACTTCAATACGCATTATTCACTATACCCCACGTCACAATATTTATTTACAGAGCAGCCTTATTTCCTCCCTCTCCACGTATAGAAACGCGCGAACCAAAATAAAGTAGCCCGTACCCAGCCCAACAGCAGCCCCCGGCGGCCTGCTCTCTGCCAGCCTAACCGACCGAGGCGCGCGGCCTGCTGCGTGTCGTGAGAGTACGGTCCGACGACAAGCGGTTGCTAGGCGACCGTAAACACGAAGAGAGCTGCAAAAGTTTGTGTGCAACTTTCATGCTGGGTGAGTTGAGATTTTAGATTTTTCAGATATTATAACATTAAAACGTAATTATTCTTTTCAATGAATACGATTATGTCTGTAGACCTATAAACACAGTTTTGTTATTGTTTATTTTTATTTATTACATTGTATGTATGTATGTATATATATATATATATATATATATATATATATATATATATATATATATACACACATACATACAATGTTTATATGTATATAATATATATATATATAAATTATGTATGTATATATATATATATATATATATATATATATATATATATATACATGAAATACAATTTTACCCTGTATGTGAGTAGCACGAATGCAGGGTTTCTGTTGTGTTGGTGGGTTTACATGTTTGTTGCAATATATATATATGTGATTTGTTTTACAGCTTGTATTTGCCAGTTACCTGTTTTGCTAGTGTTACTCAGACACCTATCTATTGTAAAAGCTACCAATTAGGAGGGATTATGTTGCCCCATTATACTTTACTATCCCATGTATAAGTTTATTTCTTTATTTCTTATCAAACTAATAATTTATATTTCTTTATAACAATTTTTTTATTGTTAAATCAAAAGCAAGCACATTTCCTAAACCAACCTGCATTGAACCAGTAGAGACAGCCTTTCAAAAATTAGTACCGTAGATAGATTTGAAAAAAAAATCAAATATCGTAAAATAGGTTTTCCAAAGAACAGAAATTATAGAAGCGTGGTTTTCCAATTCAATTTATTTTAGGAAATAACATTTTCATTTGCACTGAGTCTAAAAATAAAAGAAAAAATAAGCACTCGCTTGTTGCTAGTCAGCGATTCAACTCAAGTAACAATTGAGTTACGTTGTGTACGTGTTTAATGAATGTAACTCAGGAGTTCTTCACAATTTTTAAAGTTTTACTAAGTACGTTTGGGGTGTACAATACATATACCCTGCAGTCAGCACACAAGTCATGTAAGAAAATTTGGAACAGCAATTTTCCTTATACAGATGTTTTATGAAAGCTATTTTCAGCTAACAATCACAACTTTTCTGATCACATCAAAGCAAACCTCTGATCAGGCAATTCAGATCAAGGTGAATAAATAATTAGGTGGTCCAGATTCCCTTGAAAAGAACTGAAAGCGATACAAACACAACATTACTTATACACATAATGTAAAAACACATTATCATCATCTTTATCTGGTTTCATATTTTGTAATTTATGTAGGGTTATCCTAAATTTAACTAATATTAAACAAATGTAAAAAACTTTTTTTTACATTTATTTTATTTTCTGCCTTTATATCGCAAATTGAGAGCTTGTTTGTCAATCTTCACTGGTTAAATCTGGTTATATGTAACGGGTTCACCAAGAGAGCTGTAGTAACTCCCAGAGATCACCCAGATGTATCCTCCTGTTGTCCCCGGAATAACTTCCAGCACCAGCCAGCATGCGCACCTTGGAACCCTGCTATGTGTACCCAATAAGTAGACACAACTGCCTTGAATTGAGTACAGCAGGAATGAACAGTTTATTGTTGTAAAACATAGACTCATATATCCACAGAACCGCATTAACATAAATTAACAGATACATGTATTAAACCCAACCTTTAATTCCCCTGGCAGCAATCCTATTGATTGGATTGGTTACACAATGGAGTTCCTACCTGTGCTATCTTTGTATGGCAGCCAGGCTGGAGCCAGCTCTGAGTACCTTGGGGCCTTGTATGACAGGTCATTCTGTCACAATATATTTGTACAGTAAAAAGATTGTGATGTCTTTTTCATCTAAATAACTTGGTTGGTTTGGCACCATCAGATAAGTGTCATATTCTGCCCTTATCAGAGGGTTGATAGACCAAAAAAAATGACCATACTATTTTATTAATGGGTCTCATTACATAGGTTATGGTGGGTTAAGGTTACATTTAAGGGGTAGTAGAAGTATTATTAAACACTCATCTACAGACACCAGATGGCTTGTTTTTCCCTCAGAAATCTCATGGTGCTGCCACAACCATAAGGGATTCTGGGTAGGTGCATGCAAAAAAGGCTAACAATTATCACCTTTGCCTCTTTATCCACTGAATATAAGGATCCCTTGAAGGTAATCACCCACTGTATAAGACAGCCTCGGGTAAGAGGTGCAATACTCACGGACAACTGTTTCATCCTTAATGAGACTCATCAGCATGAGGTTGAGATACAGGCTTATTAGTTGAGGCTTGGGGTAGCCAAGAAATACTATTACATAAGTTATGGTGGGTAAAGGTGATGAAAACCCTTCCACTTAAATTAAGCGGGTAGTAGAAGCATTATGAAACACTCATCTGCAGACACCAGACAAGCCAGAAGGCTTGTTGTGACGAACCCTGTCTGATCTTCACTGTTATTATTATTATTATATTTATGTGTACCCGGTTTGAATGTGGCTGCAGCTCCAGCCTTCAAAGAGACGATCCTATAATCTGGCTGGGGCTCTTAATCAGCCAGCACAGTCCTGTCTGCCCAGACGGCACCCGCACTACAGGGGGGATAACACAGGTGGGGGAACCCATTGTATCCCTTAATCCCCTCACCTGATACATCCCCTGTATACTGATGGGATTTGTGAGGGGATGTGGCTGATGGGATTTGTGAGGGGATGTGGCTGATGGGATTTGTGAGGGGATGTGGCTGATGGGATTTGTGATGGGATGTGGCTGATAGGATTGGGGGTTGGGTTCGGTGCACAGTGAATGGAGATTGTATATAAGTTCTGTGTGTTTGTAATAAAGAGAGTTCTGTTTTTAACCTCAAAGCATGAAGTTCTGTCTCATGATTGAGGGAAGTGCTGGTCTGTGACTGCTTTCTTCGGACAGCCACAGCGTGTCCGCTTACTGGGAGAGGGAAGGAGCTGACAGGCGGATGTGTCCACTCTGGGGCACAGGACGATCCGTCACATTGGTGGCAGCGGTGGGATCTACTCCTTCCAGACCAGAGCGGACCAAAACAACTAGCCGCAGAACAAAGTTATACCCTGGCGAGGAAGAGCCAAACGGATCCACAGATGGAGTGGACTGAACAGTCACCGGGATGCGGGGTGACTTGGAGGGGAGTCGAGACCCTCGAATCGGAGACTCCAGTATGGGAGTTTGAGAGACGGACCCGAGCCCGGCTCATGAGATGGAGAGCGGCCCTAGAAAAGTGGAGCGCCCACCAAGGTACACATCTGCCCACCCTAGAACAACGAATCAGGGACCAGGTGAATGGGAGGCTCTACTTGTTCGGGGGACCTGCGTCTCCAGGTGAGGTTGCAGAGCTAGAGAGGCTGGTCCGACAGGAGATTGGGCTCGAAGAGGAGTACCGAGCCATATACTGGGAAGCCCGAGGCCCGCAGCGAAAATCCAGAAAGCCCCATTCTCCGGAAGGGATGGATGTTGGCGGGCCTGGCCTGTTGTGGGAGGCATTCGAGGAAAGGGGTGTCTTTGGCAATGGCAACATGGACCGATGGTGGGACATTAGTGACAAGCGCCGGAGAGCCCTGCCGCCCACTGCAACAAGTGAACTCAGCCAAGACCTTGAGAGACTAGTAGACAGAGAATGGTGCCTCGAGGCAGAATACTTGGCGCTGTTCGAGGGGAGCTACGCCCTGCAGTGTGAGCCGACAGATGTCACCGAGCGAGCTCCGGAGACCGCTCACTGTAATTGGCAAGCCTCCGGACTTGAAGGTTCAGCCACTCTGCCCCTGGTATTGCAGCCAGAGCCCGAAGAGGTGAAAGTGGGCAATCACTTTTGGGAGGAAGTCTTCCGGGCGATTATGGACCGCATGCAGTCGCCGGAATTTGAGGCAGCGGTCTATGGGTTCCCACTAGAGGCGGCAGAAGCGCCAACAACAGGGCAGAGAGACGCTGTTCTCTGCCCAGCACCATGCGCCCCTCCTACTCCGGCTGAAGCGCCGGCACCGGGGCAGAGTGCCGCTGGCCTCTGCCCGCCCCACAGTGAAAGGTCCCTGTCTGCTAGCAGGGACCCACCAGGGCAGTGCGACGCAATCCTCTGCCCAGCACAGCAAAATGCCAGACCGGCAGAAGAGCCGGCCACGGGGCAGAGTGCTGCTGGCCTCTGCTCATCCCCCAGCACAGTGTTCCCGCCGGCTAACGAGGACCAACCAGAAGTGCTGGCACCCGGAGAGAGAGTCGCTGACTTCTGTCCTGCACCAGCAATCCTCGCTCTGGCTGAAACGCCGGCAACAGGGCAGAGGGACGCTGTTCTCTGCCCAGGACCATGCGCCCCTCCTACTCCGGCTGAAGCGCCGGCACCGGGGCAGAGTGCCGCTGGCCTCTGCTCGACCCACAGTGAAAGGTCCCTGCCTGCTAGCAGGGACCCACCAGGGCAGAGCGACGTGATCCTCTGCCCAGCACCGCAAAATGCCAGACCGGCAGAAGAGCCGGCCACGGGGCAGAGTGCTGCTGGCCTCTGCTCATCCCCCAGCACAGTGTTCCCGCCGGCTAACGAGGACCAACCAGAAGTGCTGGCACCCGGAGAGAGAGTCGCTGACCTCTGTCCTGCACCAGCAATCCTCGCTCTGGCTGAAACGCCAGCAACAGGGCAGAGTGCTGCTGGCCTCTGCCCGCCCCACAGCGAAGGGTCCCCACCTGCTAGCAGGGAACCACCAGCGGAAGAGCTGGCCACAAGGCAGAGTGACGCTGTTCTCTGCCCAGCACCATTCCCTGCACCAGCAGAAGCACTGGCAACGGGGCAGAGAGTCGCTGACCTCTGCCCTGCACTGCTTTCACCCCCATTATCTGGCTCTCTCCAGCACGAGCATCCGGGAGGGGGCGCAGGCGGCGACCCTCCCCAGCGGCTGTCACCAATTATGGGAGGAAGGGCAACCGGCACTCCTCCCCAGCGGCATGGTCCAGTGGGCAAAACGAGCCCCAGCTCGGAGAGCCAGGTAGGGGTAAGTGAAACTGCTGCTGCTTTGGAGTGGGCTCTTGTTGTTTGGGTGGGGGAATGTGGAGCTGACTCGGGACAAGCCCGTAGTCAGGGTAACCATGGGAGGGTTCCATCAGGTTGGGAGGGAGCCGAGTCTGGGCTGAGGGCCCAGAGAGGAAAGGAAGCCCTGGAGAAAAGTCTCCCATGCCTGCAGAGGAGACTAAAGAGGGCTGCCCACTGGAGAGGCTTCTGGGCTGGCCTCTTACCCTTTGACTACGGGCCAGGCCTAGGAGCCTGGGTGACTGACATGGGGCTGCCAGGGTGCCCCGGAGGCCGCACTCCCGCTCTCCCTACCCCGCAGGACTAGAGACAGTAGAGGCCCGGTCATCCCCAAGCCGATCCGTTAGGGATCTGGCTGTGTCTGCCGGACGTTTGCACAAGAGGGGAGTAATGTGACGAACCCTGTCTGATCTTCACTGTTATTATTATTATTATATTTATGTGTACCCGGTTTGAATGTGGCTGCAGCTCCAGCCTTCAAAGAGACGATCCTATAATCTGGCTGGGGCTCTTAATCAGCCAGCACAGTCCTGTCTGCCCAGACGGCACCCGCACTACAGGGGGGATAACACAGGTGGGGGAACCCATTGTATCCCTTAATCCCCTCACCTGATACATCCCCTGTATACTGATGGGATTTGTGAGGGGATGTGGCTGATGGGATTTGTGAGGGGATGTGGCTGATGGGATTTGTGATGGGATGTGGCTGATAGGATTGGGGGTTGGGTTCGGTGCACAGTGAATGGAGATTGTATATAAGTTCTGTGTGTTTGTAATAAAGAGAGTTCTGTTTTTAACCTCAAAGCATGAAGTTCTGTCTCATGATTGAGGGAAGTGCTGGTCTGTGACTGCTTTCTTCGGACAGCCACAGCGTGTCCGCTTACTGGGAGAGGGAAGGAGCTGACAGGCGGATGTGTCCACTCTGGGGCACAGGACGATCCGTCACACTTGTTTTTCCCTCAGAAATCTCATGGTGCTGCCATAACCACAATGGATTCTGGGTAGGTGCATGCAAATAATTTCTGAGGGAAAAACAAGCATTCTGGCTTGTCTGGTGTCTGTAGATGAGTGTTTAATAATACTTCTACTACCCATTAATGGGTCTCAAAATACAAAGCTGCAACTGAACTTGTAAATTGAATTCCTTAGTTTCTTTTTTTTTAATTAAATCCATTATGTCTGTTAAATATAGATCCACTAAATATTTACATGAAGAGCTCTTAAACATTGACCTTTCCCTGAAATTTATGCAAGTGTTTTAGTAACATGACAGTGTTTATTTGTTTTAAAGCAGGCTGTGGTGCACCTTTCAGTTTTTGATAATTCTCATTGCAGTAGTTAAGCTACCCACCTGCCTATGATAGAAAGCACCATAGAGATACAGCCTTAATAAGGAATTGTACCATTCTACCATGCACTGTGCCTCTCTATGATCTTTTATGTCAGGAAATTCAGGGGCAACAAGAGACTTCGGGACAAGGCAATAAAGTGCTTTGGAACTACTTTACCACCTGTGAACAACATAATGATTGGTAGTTTATAGCTGACATGGTTGGAGAATTATATGTGTTCTGGAGGTACCGGTATAACATGGTGTAAAACTAAAGGGGACAGAGGACACTACAGACATGGCTGTCTTTAACGATAACTTAGACTTAGGGAATTCTCTTTCTGAAAAATATTACCTGCTGCCAGCAACACATAAGGCTGTGACCCACATTAATCCTCCCTTCTCTGCACACAACTATGGAGGTCTCAATGAACATCTGCTGTGGGCCCTAAGGTAAGCCTGGGCCAGGCACCGCTAAGCCTTTTTGTCCTGTCTTAAAGATGACCCACTACAAACAGTTTTATTTGTAAGTCAATAATATTTGCAAGAAAATTGCAAGTAATTGGACTTGTTCAAAAGAACAATTACCATTAAGTTTGGGAAGAGTCCTAGCAACCAATGAACAAAAGAAGCAAAACATTAATGTTATGTAACAGATGATAAAGAAGAACCATGTTTATTGAATTTTCGTATTTTACAGTAGATGGAATAAATTAATTACACCAAGTAATGCATTGTTTTGACTGCCTACAGGTGGCAATGTCTATCAACACTTCACAAGGGTCTTCACCATTATCTCAGCCCTCCCGATTAAATGGTGCAGTAAGCAGGGAACCCATGGAGTGGACACCTGACCTCAGCAAGTTAAAAGAGAGATTAATTTCAGTGGCTCCCATGCAGATGATGCCAAACCCTCAAGCACTTGTGTTTACCCATAATACAAAGGCGCAACAGAAAACAAGAAAGCGACAGCAGTCTGTTAAGTTGGAACCTTTGGTAAGTTGTAGGAAACAAAACCATTGAATCCATTGCTAGAAATGCTTTTTATTTATCTCTCTTTCCCCATCTTCTCTACCAAGTAACATGTATTTACTAATGCCTCAGATAAGCCCACTTCTAGATAATTTTAATCTCCGGATATTTACTAACCTTGCTGGGCTAGCCCTGTTGGTGTACTAAACATGACACCTCAGACTCCGGAGAGTCTTATTGAATCTCCTTCTCCTTCTGTGACTCTTCCCTGGTTTTAGTTTCAACTAAACTCAATGTGGACACTGTTAACCATAGAAACTGGAACATTATCAGAAAGTGTTAATCTTGCTTTGCAGAGAATATACAATATCCAAGAAAGTGCTTGTGAATTTTAACTCCAAGTTTGTGTATATGATCCCTTTGGGTTACTTGTTAAGATAAGGCTCCTCTCAAAGAAGAAAATGTGTATTTCTCAGTGTTTGTAGTAATCACAGAACTCAATCTTTTTGTAAAGCCTGTATTAAAAGCATATCAGGATCAGCACCAACCTGAATACATGTACCAGAAGAACCGTGAGGATTTAATAAGTCGAGGTGTGCTTCTTCGTTCCACTTCAGTGGAGAAAGATCAGAGAGCTGGGTCCGTGGAACCTGTCGCATTCCCTTCGAGGTTACCTTCTCTTCCAGATGACTTAAAAGAGAAACAGGTACTGTTTGTTCTGTACATTAAACATTTTTGTTTGGGATTTGTTACATATATACCGATATATGCAGCCTTGATATATTGGGGATATGGTGGGGTAGGTGACCAAGGTTCTGGCTGGTGTCTTAACAATGCAAATTATGTCCCAATCCGAAAAAGTTGGTGTTTCTATGAAATTAGCACAAGTAATATGTAATATATGGAAAACTTTCAAAGTTTTCCAACTCCTGCTTGTATTTGTTCAGATCTAAACACATTGTTTCACTCCAAACTGTTTTATTATATTCTAGTTGCAACTGGATTACAGTAGAACCATATCCCCTACTCCTCCTAAACAGCCACGGACAACTGTAACAAGAACAAGCTCACGCCAGAAGCTTTCCTCCCCACCGTCGCTAACAGTTGACACAGCAGAAGATGTAATTAAGGCTAACATCAAAGATCCCTTGCATATCATCAAAATACTACAGCAGAATAAGAAAGTTGGATTTCTTTACATGACCCCTGCTGTCCAGAAATCATCAATTCAATATGATCCATATAATCTGAGGTATGCAATAATATGAGGAGTTGCAATGGTGGTCAGAGCAAATGGCACCTACAGTGGGGTAAAAATTAAGTTTTTATATTGATCACAGGTCTGCAATGATATATCAGATCTAAATATAGACCTCTGTAGATTCCAGAGGTTTAACTTTTAAGATTTTTAGGACTAGTTCGTTCATATTAGCTTAGTAGGAGCTTTTCACTTCTGAATAAAAGGTTTGGTTCCAACCAGAGTTCAGCTGAAACCTCCAGTTAGTTTTCAAAGCAAATATCATATCAGGTTTGGATTTCATACCTGCATTTAACACATAAAAATGTATGTAGAGGTAATAGTTTTTGTTAACTTTTTTTTTTAGAATTGTGAACCATAAAAATATCAACAAAAATGACTACTACACTATAAGTGAAAGGGGAGTCACCCACATGTGTGATGGAGAAGTCTTATTCCTGGACATGGAGCGCTGGAAGCAGGAGTATCTTTACCACAAGGCATTAAAACAAATACCTACTTTTGCGCTATTCCGTAAGTGGAAGGCCTTTAACGTATGGAGAAAGAATGTCCGCGCCAAGAGAATCAGCGAATGTCGCAAAGCTCTGCAGGAGAATCTGTTTATTGTTAATTCTGTAAGTATTTCGCAAAATAAAGGGATTTTACAGACTGCAGCTAAACTACATGCTAAAGTTGTGTTTTGTTGGAAAATGTACACACAGTTGGCTTACAAACATACCTAAATACTGTTTACTAGTTTATTTGGCTTATATTGTTTTCTCTTTTAAGATTCATGGAAAAAAAACACTTAGTGCTCTATGAACATGTATGAACATAACCCTTAGTATAAAGTAATAGTTGTTTAAAATGTGCCATATATGAGAATATTTTGGTTTTGCCATGGTTTGTGGGAATGGAGATGATGTTTAGCCTTGAGGATTAAGGGCTCAATTACCTTCACAGTAAAGACAGTCATGTTCCCATGTTGAGTGTATGAAAATCAGTATACACCCTGAATTAACAAATTATATATATATATATATATATATATATATATATATATGAGGCAGTGGTGTGCTCCAAATATCAAATAATGGTATTGCTTTACCTTTTTCTCCCATTACCCCTATATCGGACCAGGCCCACTGAGCAATACAACATTGGAACAGGATGAGGCATTTTACCTGGCCTAGATCCAGCTATCAAGGCTTATTCTGCACAGACTGTATAATACAATAATGCTGACACTTGAGAATTTACCATCACTTGAACCATTGCCTAGTATGGTGGCATCTATAGTTGACATTCTATATGATGCCACCACCATACTGCGTTGAAAAAATTATTTGGGTGATGTTTTTATGGGATTTTTATAGCTTTAATTTTGTGCTGCCGTTTATTTGGATGTTTGAGGCTAGAAACATTTCTATATTTTCTAGTTCAAAGGGTATAACCATTAGCTGCTACGCAGCACGGAGATGACCACTGTCGTTAAGTATGTATATACGTGTGTACGTATATATAGATTCTTTCAAATAGGAAGCTGGCATAAGTCCACTTTCCATCTCATTCTCTGTTGAGATTAAGCTTCACTAAAACTGATGAATATTTAGTTTGAACGTAGGTAATTAATTCTTATGTGTTTTATAATAGATGTAAGTACCTCCAAAATAGGTCACTGCAGGCAATTATCTAGAAGGGATATATCTCAGTATTTGACACCAGTGAGTTATTGGAAAACTTAATGGATTTGTTTGGTTGTAAATCATACGAGTGAACTTTAAAACTGTTAAGGTGCATGCTACTTTTGCTGGAATGTGTATGAGGAAGCTATTGGCAAACACAATAGCTGGATTAAATGAATGTTTAACAAGAAAGGAAGTGCCATTAATTGTGCTTATTTACAGAAAAAAACAACTTTAGTTTATTATAAAAATTAAGATAAGAAATTGTTTGCCTGTTATGTGTTCCAGCGGCAGACTGGCAGTCCTATGGGGGCAATATTAGACAAATAATTAAAATATATATAAATATGTAAAAAAAAAAATATAAAAACGATATACCTATATATGCGTTTGTTGTATATATTTTTTTCTCATTTTTATAGTATAGCGTAGTATACTGTGTTTTAGCATATGCTATAGTGCTGTACAGTTTTGGTGTAGTATTGTATAGTACAGTGCATTAAAGCATAAAATGGGAAAGTAGAATAAAGGATAATAGAATATAGTGTAGTACAGTTGGATAGTATAGTGTAGCGTACCATATATTGTAGAATAGTATGATATAGCATGCTAAGGTGTAGTATAGTATAATATAGTGTAGCGTAGTTTGGTACATTATAGTGTAGTTAGCATGTACAGTATTTATTGCATTATTCTGAAATAGAGTCAATGTTACTTTTTGCTTTTCTTTAGTTACAATATTATTTTTAAACTAAGAATCTAAGCCAGAAAAAAAATGAAAAATACACCTCCCATATTCATATTTATAATGAACAGGTTAAGCTATTTTAACAATGATTGTTAAACCTAGGTAAATGTATGTGTTAATGATGTACGTCATAGTAAGATAAAATGGAGTTAATATAACGTAATAATACAAGATGGTAGACAATGCACTTAACTTTTTTTCTTTCTCTTTAAGTTTTTACGTCCTGCCATCCTTAACATTCAGGAAATGTGTTACCGCATCAGTGACATGAGCCTTTGCCGCATTGAAAAAGGATACACATATACTTTGAGTGAATTCATAGACAAACAGATAAAGCAAATGGAAGAGGTATGTTAAATCACTGAAATAGTTAGTTTTTCTTGGGCACTTAATGGCAGACTTTGATGCTCAGTTTATTACTATAGTTACAAACTAAATGATATTTCAGGCATTGGTGGCAAATTACATTATATGCAACATTTATGCTTTTGTAACTCCATCATGTCATGGTGGACTTAAAAGTAGATTTGTGAAAACCTGTGAACAGCTACAAACTGGAACTCTCCCTATGTAAAATCCATGGAGCAAAAGACTTCCTTAGCATTGCCATAAGGAATCACCTCAATGTGGTGTTTGATCAGGGGGAGTTACCCAAAGCATCACATGACTGACCACAATGTCTGCCTCCTGGCCAGCAGATAAAAGAAGCTTATTGGAAGAATTATTGTCAATGCTAACCTGCATTACTGTATACAGCATTGTACCTTATGGTCAGAGAAAATGTTGTTTTTTTCTGGAGGACCTCACTCCCGTCCAGGCCAATAAATATTTGCCGAATCACATTGCATAAAAGGTGCGCAGAAGGAATGCATTCAGTATGTAAATGCTGCCTAAATACATTGTTATAATCACTACATCTATGGACCACTGGTGAAAAGAAGGTAACATTTTCCATTGACTCAAGAATCAGTGACATTACATTTTATTTAGAGAGCTCCAACTGATGCTGTAGCGCCATAGCAACAATTACAATAACATTAAAATTGACACTATACAAAATATACTATACCATTAACATGCAATAAGACATATGTTTACAGAAGGAGAAGCGGGCTCTGCCCTACTGTGTTACGGGTAATAGAAAACATGAATATGTGTTACCTTTCAGGTAGCAAACCGCTTGTCAGAGTTCAGAGATCTGGCTAAAGAAGTTGTTAGAAGTGCCTGTCGAACAGCTTTACTAGAAGCAGGATTCACACCTGATGACTACTCGTATGATTCGGAAGGTATAACTAAAGTTTTGTTTAACTTTTGGTTAAAAGTTCCATGGTCTGTCTGTGGAACCAGGCCATTGATTATTAGCTTCATCTATACTATATGACTTAAGTTTCCAACTACATCATTACAATTCTCCACCAGCCTTTGACCTTTATAGAAAAAAATACAATACAAATTATTGTTAAGTTATATACAGTAGGCTATTGGCTAAAACTGTTCAATGTCTAATATAGAATGGCAATTTTCCCCTTGAAGTACAACAGACTAAATCATTAAAATTTTCCCCCAAATTCACATGTATTTGTTGTTTTTCCGCTGATATATGACATATGCATTGTCTCACCTAGGTATAAGCACAACAACTGGTCAATCGGGTCCTGATACACTTGGTCTTCCTCATTTTGATGGAGATCTTTTTGGAGAATCATCCGACAAAATGACTTACACGGAACAGGCCAACAAGAGATCTCACTGCACGAGGCTCACGTGGTGGGTATTTCCAATTAAAAAAGCCGTTTGTTTATAAGAGTTTTTTTTGTTTTTCTATAAATTAGAACAGATAATTGATGGGATATATGCTTGATGCAAGTTTTGATCGGTTTCTTTCTTTTTTCTGTTAAGCTTTATTCGTTTAGCTGACTACCTTATAGTCAACACCATGCACATCCTCACAGTGAATTCCATCGCCACTTTATTAGCCTGTTTGGTGGATAAAGTGAAATGCACCCCATCTGTTGCGGTTATACACACTTGGAATGCTGAACAAAAACACGACGCAACAGGCCAAAAGGTAAAGTAATTTCAAAGGCTAGAGCTGCCCAACATCCTAAAACGTATCCTTGTTTGTGAGTTCAGTGTGTAGCTTGAGTTTCTATCTGGAGAAACCTAATGGGTAGTTGTTTGCAGCAAGTCCCTACCAGTCCCACTTTAACACCGATTTGGGCTGAATGATTTACAATAGGAGGTAAAATATGTACACATATATTAGTGGCTATCTGCTATTTAGCCTTTGTATAAACAAGAGCCCATTAGATGTCTACCAAAGTTTATAATATGCTACTAGCAGCTGTATACAAACTAAAATGAATAGTATTATTGATTGCCTAGCTTATGGATGTTCTTCTGATTTTATAGGCAGCAGTAGAATCCCCACTGCCTGCTCCTATATCAAGCGGGCCTACTGAAGAAGAACAGACGCCAATGTTTCTCTCGGAAATCGCAATTGATACACAGTCACTTTGGTTTGAGCCATGCGTGGATGATTTTCAGGTTTGTTTTCACATTGTCCTTCCAGTTACCCACTGGGTGACACTTCCAAGCTTATTTATTCCAAGTTTATTTTGAAACTCAATAATTTCAGAGGAAATCACGCAAAAAAAAAAAAAAAAAAAGAGCTAGCATCCGACTAAACATAGTACGGCAATAATGGTCCTAAGTAAATGCGACTAAATAACCACATTTAAAAAAAATAATCGTCGTGAGTCAAATTAGCAGATTTTAGCACAGGGAGGATGAATTAAAGAATAGAACAGAATAATGTGTGTCTGGAATATAGTTTACCTGCTCAAAGCAGATTGTTAAAGGACAATGGTAGTGAGAAAAAAGGTCTTTCTTTAAATGCATTAAACATTAACAACAGCATAATTGGAGGAAAACTTTAATGAAAGGATCAGGGGCGTAACTAGAAACCACTTGGCCAACATCACCAATCAACAAGTCCCACAGTTCCACCTTTTCCCCAAATCAACTTGTAAGTGCCATCTTTGCCCCCAAACAGCTGGTCTTTGTCATCATTGTTCCAAACAGCTGGTCTGTGCTATCGTTGCCCTCATACAGCTTGTTTGTGCCATCATTGCCCCCAGACAGCTTGTCTGTGCCTTCTTTGCACCTTGCAACATACTCTGGCACACATATGTGAACACACTTACACATGCTTACACATACACACTCACTCCCTCTTACACCACTTATATATAAACATTCATGTTCACATGCAAACACAACCCATACACATCCATGCATATACACACAGACACTTACACTCTCACTCACAACACACTCCATCTTATACCACGTACACATAAATGCTCACACACAAACACTTGCACATACATATTTATGCTCACATACATGTATTCTAACACACAAACGAACATTCGTACATACAAACGATTCCACATACAAATTCATGTTAACATACACTTAGACATTCATCCTCACATACACTCATACATAGACATTAATGCTCACATATACATTAATGCTCACATACATACAACCATACATATCCCCTCCCTCCCACACCCACTTACCTCTTGTGCCTGCACCCCATTACCCCTTCTGCAGCTTTAGGTCCAATGCTCGCACACTGTGCTTGCAGCCTCGGTTTCACCATGGGTCACGTAATGAAACGTAATGTGAGCCAGCTGCGTTCCTGTTACCCTGTGCCCAGTCCATGTCAGAAGGCCCGGGCATCACAATGAATAGTGGCAGCCATTTTGCTTATTGGCGGCGGCCATTTTGTGCATGACTTTTAAATGGCTGTTGTGCTAACTTGAGAGGAATGTTTAAGACAATTAAACTTTAAGGTGGTAATTACTATACAACATCCATGTAGACTTCAGTGTTTGAGGCGCGCTAAAGTGTTTTAACTTGTGTGTGTAGTTTCTAAGACCATATTGACTAACTTCACTGTGTTTATTCTTATTTAGGTCTGGCTAGCAAATGTAAAAGTAGGAAAAATAAAATATTTTTATAGTGAACCCAACACATATATGTTAATCACAATTCAGTTGTGATTCAGTACATCTTTTCCTGTACTAATGCAGCAACTGTTTATACTTTTTTAAGGTAAATAAATGTGAATATTTGAGAGTGTTCTTGGAAGATTTATTATCTAAAATATGATTCTCTTACTATAGGATTCTGTTGCAGAGGTGGTTAGTCAGTTTCAGGGGACGGTGTTGTCATTGGCTAACTTAGTGCCAGATTCATACTTTGATGCTTTTACACGACCTACTATCAATAATAAGCTGGAGGAAAAGACTTGTGGAGATGGCCCAAGCCTAAGCACAATGTTTGAAGACGACAAGCACTTACAATCGATCGTTTTTCAAATAAAGGTAAATATACATAGACACATTTTTATTGTTATGGGGGAAAAAGATTGTATTTATTGTGTTTTTGTGACTATTTTTTACTTATTAATATGCTGTCACAGGAGCCAAGGGTCTTTAGCTGGCATCATGTCCATCTCAGGTCCTCCAGGAATGGTCCTATTAAGCTCACAGGCCTCGGTCTTCAGAAGTTGAAAGAAATCTAGCTTTTTGTAGGTTCTTGTTATCAGCTTTCCCACCCAATAAAGTAATTGACTACTAGTACCAAACAAGCACTCATTTGTTAGCATCAAAACCAGGTCTTTTCTACACACTGAAACATCAGGAAAACAACTAAACAATGGTTAACAGCTTAAATAGGGATTTAGAACAAATTAACCAATAAACTGAGGAATTAACACAAAAGCCACCAAAGATGCAAACGATGCAAATTATTTCCACCCTTGGGGCAGGGATAAGCTAGCTAATGGGAAAATTGACATGGGCACCCAGTTTATCCTTTATTGTATGCCGCCACCTTGCTGCACTCCCAAGCCTACAATGTATTGAGGTGGTTGAGGGGGCATGAGAGAGAAGGTGAGGGACTACTTGGGCAAGGGTTATTTGATTGTAGTGAGGGTCATGTGTAGAAGACAGTAGCCTGGAGATCTTTAAGGTAGGAAGGACTGATGGTGTCATTTGAGAATTCAGACAGTTGGTATTAGGAGAATTTTGGTGAGCGATTAAAGTTAGAAAACATAGGAGCCAGTCTTACAGAACAAGGTAATGTATTCCATGGAATAGGTACAGCAAAAAACTGGAGTCGATTGTTGTAGGTTAAGTGA
Organism: Spea bombifrons; assembly: GCF_027358695.1. Classification (NCBI taxonomy): domain Eukaryota; kingdom Metazoa; phylum Chordata; class Amphibia; order Anura; family Pelobatidae; genus Spea; species Spea bombifrons. The sequence goes on from NC_071087.1 coordinate 55,754,243, forward strand.
CCTAGTATGTGGAGTCCAGGGGTAGACAGGGTGGTTGTTATGGGGATTTAGGCTCTAGGGAAGCTTTTTTAAAGTAAAATAATATATTATTTCCTGCCCTGCTATATCTTGAGTGTAACGTGTTCAGCTATACAAATCCCCTTCCATCATTGAGTGAATTGGACAAATGTGACAGCAAATTTTTTCTGAAGCATTGCATGCAAAGATTTCACAGTCGCCATCTTAGCTAAGGACTAGACTAACATAATATATATTTGCATGTTTAATTACATTTTATAATTGTGTTGACCATTAGGTTTCGTACGTGACATGAATTTACTCTATTTAAATATATGTATGTTGAAATTCAGTAGTACAGCTGCGTAAAGCATTGGGGGGTCATGGAACGTGTGCTCTTACTGAAGACCTTTGTTTAGAGTGTCTTATGTGCTTGTTCCTCTATTACAGGAAACTATACAATCCGCATTTGATGCAGCTAATGTATATGGAGACACATTTGAGAGGTTTTGTACATTTTTCAAAGAGAATGAAAGCCTAGATTTGGATGCACTGAAGCAAGAAGAATATGGTATGTCCCTGTGGTTGGTAATTATACATGTAATTGAAAGCATGCTGAATCGTATTAGTATGGTTCAGAATAAATGAAACTGAATGAAGGTCACTTTCATTACAAGTTTATTCAAATTTGCTAAAGGGACAGTATATAATTAACTTTGCCTGTGGGAGTCCTGAATCTCTTGGTTTTTCCATGAGATACACTTTGAAAAGTTGCTAAGCCCATCACGTATTGTGAGGGTGACATCCTATGTAGTCTACCGCTGACAGCACATGGAAAAACACTCTGTCTAGAATTTCTTTGGAATCATACCACACCAATCCAGCCTCAGCAGCTTCTTCAATTTTCCTTCTTTCTATCTCATTGGTTTCTCTCTCCTTTTAGTTAAAATTCCCCCGCATTACTGCAGATTTACTGTAATTTGTAAATAGCAATTGAATTCTGCAATCCAAAATTAATTTTTAAACACAGTCAACACGTATTATCTAACCCTGTACAACGTACTCATATCTACCAAAAGAGAATGCCTATACATCCACATGAAACGACTACAAAGGAAATAAAGCATCCAATAATCATATAAATACTACCCACTCTTTGTTTAATTCTCCAGAATTTTCTGTGGTTCTGCTTCTAGATCTTCACTATTGTCCTCAATTTCTTCTTGTACGTATTTCTGTACTTTCCAAAAAGTTTCGGATTACTTTAGTATGGCAGTGGATAAATCTTCATTATAATATGCTATAGCTCTGTTGGGAACTTATTCTGTAAATATTCATTCTGCAAAATGTTAGTTCCTTCTTCAAATGTTTTCCATGTATTTTTATGCTTCCTCTCAGGCCTAGTGATGGGAAGTTCGGATCATTAAAGTGAATCGGATCATTTCGATTCGTTCACTGAAATGATCCGATTCATGATCCGGATCTTCGGATCACTCAGTGTGTCTGCACGGAGTTACTGTTTTCCAGTAACTCTGTGCAGGCACACTAACGATTGGCCCCGCCCCTTTCATTATGAATCCTCCCCCCTGCCTCCAGTGATGTCAATGAAGGCAGAGAGTCGTTCAAAGATTCGGATCTTACAGGGATCCGAATCTTACAGTGATCCGGATCACTGTAAGATCCGGATCATTGTAAGATCCGGATCATTGTAAGATCCGGATCTTTGAACGACTCTCTGCCTTCATTGGCATTCTAATCATTAAGAGAATGTCACCATACTGTTATAAATAAATACATTAATAATCACTGCCCCCAGGATTTACATTCCCCTTTACCTGCAACTGCACCTTAAGCTAACTTTATTAAATTAATTAAATTAACCCTCACCATTAAATTAACCCTAAACACCCCATCAACCATGACTGCCCTAAAATTAACCCTTAACACCCCATTAACCATAACTGCCCCCAAATTAACCCTAAACACCCCATTAAGCATAACTGCCCCTAAATTAACCCTAAACACCCCGTTAAGCATAACTGCCCCCAAATTAACCCTAAACACCCCATTAAGCATAACTGCCCCCAAATTAACCCTAAACACCCCATTAAGCATAACTGCCCCCAAATTAACACTAAAGACCCCATTAAGCATAACTGCCCCCAAATTAACACTAAAGACCCCATTAAGCATAACTGCCCCCAAATTAACACTAAAGACCCCATTAAGCATAACTGCCCCCAAATTAACCCTAAACACCCCATTAAGCATAACTGCCCCCAAATTAACCCTAAACACCTCATTAAGCATAAATGCCCCTAAATTAACACTAAAGACCCCATTAAGCATAACTGCCCCCAAATTAACCCTAAACACCTCATTAAGCATAACTGCCCTAAATTAACACTAACGACCCCATTAAGCATAACTGCCCCTAAATTATCCTTAAACACCCCATTAAGCATAACTGCCCCCAAATTAACACTAAAGACCCCATCAACCATACCAATTTATTAGGTAATTTATCTGGAGTACATGCAATTAATTTAGGGGCGGTTATGGTTAATGGAGTATTTAGGGTTAATTTCAGGGGGCGTTATGGTTAATGGGGTCTTTAGGGTTAATTTCAGGGGCCGTTATGGTTAATGGGATCTTTACGGTTAATTTCAGGGGCAGTTATGGTTGATGGGGTATAAGGGTTAATTTTATGCTGATGACTGAGGGTTAATTTAATTAATTTAATAAAGTTAACTGTAGGTGCAGTTATAGGTAAAGGGGGGCAAACTCAGGGGAATCTAAATCCTGGGGGCAGTGTGAACATTATTAATGTATTTATTTATAAAAGTATGGTATCAGTGATATTCTCTGAATGATTCGAATCTCTGTAAGATTCGGATCCTTGTAAGATCCGGATCCCTGTTAGATTCGAATCATTCGACTCTTCGGTTCATTCGACTCTTCGGTTCATTCGACTCTCCGGTTCATTCGACTCTTCGGTTCATTCGACTCTTCGGATCATTCGACTCTTTGAACGACTCTCTGACTCTATGAGTCATCGTTCCTGTGAGAATTAATGAGCTGTAACCTGACCCCAGAGTGCTCTGCAGATGACTCACAGCTCTAGGATCAGGTTACAGCTGCATGATGATTCACAGACTGAACCGCTACAAACGAATCGTTCAGTCTAGTGAACCGACTCATCCGGATCACTAAAAAGAACCGGATCAAATGAACGATTCGTTCATGATCCGGACATCACTACAAGTCAGGCCTGGAAATGTATTTTTAAGTTGTTGCAATCTCTGTGTATCTTGTGACACTGATTCGTCAGCTTCTTACATGGTTATTCTTACTTAATACTTCTCATATTATATTATTAAAGAGTTAACATATATTTAAATGTAATACGTATCTATTGTATCTTTTTGCTTCCTTTATTTCTTTATGAACTACGTGTTCTTGTCTCATACATTCTTTAGCTGTGGCTGAGGGTTCTGTATGTGGCTTGCCAAAAAGCTCGCTAACTAAAGGCCAGCTTGTATATTCATTACATTTGCACTCACATAAATGAACACGTTACTTGCATTAACTTGACTAGGGGAGCGTCGAGTTGATGCAAGTGGTAAAAACAAGACGTGTTTGCTTGTGAATTGCAAATGCAAATTAGAACTGTGGGGTGTGCAAGGTGAAATGCCAGACAGCACTTCCCACCAATAAACAAACAACAATTAATGTAGGGGTGTCATAAAAATATAACATCCAAATATACGTTATGGGAGGGGCTGAACACATACTGTGCCTCTCCCCATACACCCCACCAAGGAGGGGATAGAAGGTGAAATATACCCTTGCCTTGGGGAACATAGAGCCCATGCATGCCCCCTTCCCATTGGGATGGTGAGTTAAAAATAAATTCATTCTTTGGAGAGGGATATTGCCCACCTGTACCTATCCTCCCTGTTTTGTCCTCTGTCCTATGAATGCAGTGTTTACGTTAAATTAAAAAAATATATACATAAATATACAATTAAGATGTTTCCTACCTAAGCTTCCAGCTCCAAATTCCTTGTGTAGGAGGGAGGAAGCCCGTGAAGTGCTCCTGTTCTGGTGCTTGTTGTAAATGCATTCTGTCTATGTAGTTGTGTTGTTCGCTAGATTTTTATTTATAACATTTAGGTCAGATTTTCATTTATAACATTTAGGTCAATTTTTTACCTTTTAAGTAGTACACTCTGTTCTTCCTCTTTACGATCATTTTCTATTCTACATTTTTATTCCAGAAAAACATTTTATTATATATATTTTCAATCACTTTCAAATGTGATTTTATAAATTAAAAAAATAATAAAAAATAAATAAAAATAATTTGAAAAGCTCTGTAATTCATCCAATGAATTAGTTAAATGAAATTTGGTTACAAACAGAAAGCACACAAGGCAGACGTCTATTAAACCAACCAATGTACAAAATACTAAACGCTTCCTATTGTTTTCAAACAGGAGTTGATTTTTTTTCGGAACGCCTAGATAAATACTATAAAGAACACAAGGATGCTCTGGCTATAACACAGAAAAGAAATTTGGGATTATTACTTATTGATGCCAAGAAACTAAAGGAAACATTAATCCCATCACCAAAACGATGCTTAGAGGTAAAAAAAAAAAAGAACACAGGAATACACATCTGTATTACCCTGCTATCAATATAAAAGAAGATAACACAGAAGCTTTTGCACAGGAACATGGTGACCATGTACAGTATACTGTAGATGGATCTGATTACTATGGTTTTCCCATTATTTTTTATTTTTTGCTTCCTTTGGTTTAGGCTATACACGATATACTTCCCGGTCTTGCCAAGAAGAAAATGGATGCTATTATAGCAGAGGCCCAGGATGCACAATTCAGACTCGAGTTTTATCCTACTACTACATTAGATTATGTAAACACGTTAATATTTCTGGACGAAATACAAGAAAGAGTAAGTAAACATGCCATCTCACAGTATTTTTTAACGTTTGCATTTTTGAGTTTTCAAAATGGTTGTATAGAAACAAACCTTGCCTAGACTAGGTCTACAGAAGGTGTAATGTACCTAGGTCTACCTGAATGTTTTTTTTTTGTGTATTTCAAAAATACATTTAGTTTTAGTGCGTTATTTATACACCATGGGAAAATGTGATAATAAATGTGTTTGTACTTCGTTTGCCTAGGAACATTGTTGGGTCATGGGTCATGCACTCTATTCTCAATCACCTTTGAGGTGATTGTACCAAAGACAACAAAGGCTGGAAATGATTTGCATAGTGATGCCTTTTAGCGGACCATGATGTGTTCCTAGAGTATGATAGACTGAAATGTAGAGTCAGGCTAACGTTGAGAACCGTTGGAGTCCCGTTCAGACATCTTGTGAAGAAGGGACCTCTGAGGTCTGAAATCAAGTAAAGTTTCCATAGTCTTAAAATTTCCAGATGGAGATTTCAGCATCAGTCATATTCAGATATTCTCTGAACTATGGTATATAATCTCAGATTCAAGTTGAAAAATGGGAATATATGATATAAATCTAATAATGGAACAGTATGAAGTAATTATTAGGCATTAGGCATTAGGCTTCTTATGATCTGAAGCCACATTTGCAGGTCACAATTTTATAATCCCATTGTTCGTTTGGACACCTGAAAGGTTACATGAGACAAAAGACTATAACTATATATACACACACACACATAACATGTATATAATGTAATTGCTTGGTTTTCAGATTAATACTCTTGAAGAAGAATCCAATGTTGTATCCCAAATGTACCAGCTCATTGAAAAGTACCAAATACCTACGCCTCCCGAAGATTTTGCTGTATTTGCCACCCTCAAGCCATCAATCATAGCTGTTCACAATGCCATCGACAAGTCTGTAGGCGAGCGAGATGGCAGCATAGAAAAATTCTGCCGTTCTCTAGATAAAGATATAGCAGAGCTAAATAGAGAAGTAAAGGAAGTGAAGCAGCAATCTCAGGTATGTCTCCCAAATGGTCGAAAATGCACAATTAAACATTCCAGTAACAAGCCAAACTGAAGAAGCAATAGAAGAATCTACCTTATCATTGGGTTAAAAATGTTAATTACACAGTTCTGTCTCACCACCACTGTAGCCAACATTGTGAAACCCAAGGTGGTAGGTGACTTGATTTTGGACAATGACACATTGTAATGTAGGCTTAGATTCAACGCTTGCTCACTGATGTAAAGTTCAGTACATGCTGAGCACGCATGGATTTATATATGGGTTCCACATGATTCAACTGCACCCTGTTAAATGTTACATTTATGCATCATATAGTTTCATTTTAAGAATGTTAAACTTAGGAAAGGAGCTTTATAATACCACAATTATTTCCTATAATAAAAATGATATGTCCTCTGCTTTACTTATTCCCGATGTGTTATTAAACCATAGGGAGAGCTGTGATGTGCTGACTACAAATCTGTAGGATGGCTAGGGGACAGTCTCTTCAGGGGGACACAATGGTGTATAAAATTATTTTAAAAAAACAAAACAAAAGGACATTTGAACGGACAAACATGGTTGTTTAACTCAAGTTGATATTGAATCAGTACTGTTTTTTTAACAGGATCCGCAGATACTGGATATTACAGCTGATCAAACGAAAGTAAAGCAGATATTAGCAGATTTGCAGGCTATTCTTGAAGAGTTACAGAAACGGGCGTTTCAGTACAAAACGTACCAAAAGAATTTCAAGGTGAAGAGAGCGTGTATGCTAACTGTAAATTGTGATATGATTTTTAGAGTTCAACCTTATGAAAGTCTTGATTTATTTCATACTGGAATCATGGTTCTAGTTAATTATTTTTGTTACAATTTTTATTTTTAAACTCAATTGGCCAAGCTTGTCTCTAAATAATACTGGTTTGGATTTTTAGGTCGAAGTGACAAAATTTGATGCTTTGGAAGAAATCAGTGCAGAAATAAAACTGAAGCATCTTCTCTGGGATTCACTTTCAGAATGGGATGTTCTCCAGACCGGATGGATGAAGGTAAGACGCTCAGATCTGTCTCTACTTAAGTATTTTTGGGTATATGGGTTAACTGTAACCACAAACTACTTTATCTTTTTAGTTCAAGTTTGAAGATCTGGACCCAGAACAGCTCAATTCATTAGTCCTTAAATATGCTAAGTTTGTAAGTCAGTTGGAGAAAGGACTGCCGCCAAACAATGTAGTGCCACAACTCAAAGAAAAGGTGGAAAAGATGAAAGAAAAGGTATGCTTCGGATCCAAAAAATATTATTTTTGCATCATTCAAAAAGGATACTCTGTGTTCATGACAACAATTGATGTTAAGCTAATGGCCAATTTGTTAAGGATGATGATCTTCAAGCATATTGAGAATAACCACATGGCTATTACTTCTAGTAATGTTATTATTTAATTATTAAGTCATTTGAATGTTCTGTGCCTTGGAATTGCAATGGATTACAGCTCCTAAAAGGTTTGTAACATAATAGCTAAACGGTTTAGTCGTCAGTCCTCATTGCTATACAGTTGCATAATGCAGTGCACAGATGAGTTAGATGAAGTAAAGCATGGCAAGGCGCATGGTTACAATCAAAGATCATATACTGGGATAATATAGAAATACATTGAAAGGGACATCTTATGTCAACAGTGCTGGCTGAGCATAATATATTGCTGATTTCTAAGGATTTACACAAGATAATTTAGCTATATAAAAGAAATAATCATTTTAATGATTGAGATCTTTGTATTTTAAAAAGGATATTGAATGTAAGGAAATGATTTCGGATTCATATGTAAATGCCATTTTACCTCTTCACATTTGCTCCATGATTACACAGTTACTTTGTATAATGCTTCCATCCACTGCATAAGCACCAGCCTTTCTGAAACAGATCTTCTCTTTCATGTGATAATGCTGCCTCTGAGTATAGATATACATGGACCTTTCTACCTACCTGATCCACTCTTGTATACGATTGACTAAAGTCAAGAAAAATTAGCATTTACATCTTTATTACAATATGGAACATCTACTGTATAGCAATTTGGAGGCAAATCGTTTTGTATACCCCCAAAAAATGTGTATAATTTTCTCCTGCAGGTTCCAGTGATCACAGATCTAAGAAATCCATTTTTGAAACCAAGGCATTGGGCTTCTTTGGAACAGATTATAAATACATCCCTGACAGACCCTGGAGAACCCCTTTCTCTGGAAAAGCTTATTGAAATCTGTGCATTTGACTATGCCCAAGATATACAGGATATATCAGGACAGGCCTCTGGAGAAGCTTCATTAGAGACAATACTGAAAAAGGTACAGTGTTTTCATTTATATCACATTTATGTTTGGAGTGCCAACAGACTCCAAGATGCTATTACAATAGGGAGACAGTGAAACATTAAGACAAGTTACACAGAAAGAGAAAGCGGCCATGTTCCCGAGATCTTACAACCGAAGCATTAGAGGTGTGAGGATGATTTGGAGTTGGAGTCATGGGAAGAAGTCAGCGGCCTGGAGATCTTGAAGGTGGTGAAAGCTCCTTTTCTTACAGAATGCAGGTTATGTTTTTTTGGAGACAGATTATTTGTCTCTCTGAAAGTTAGAATAAGTGGTGGTGAGCAGGCCCGGACTGGGACATAAAATAGGCCCGGGCATTTAAGCCTGAGCAGCCCATATTTATTTATTGTTAAAGCCCACCCTTCATGTACCATCTTTGCATTTAATCATTCACACAAATCATTAACACATTCATTAATGCAGTCTCACAAATCATTCAAGCAATTCATCCACACATGAATTCATTAATTGTCATACGCATTCACACAATTCATCCACACATTTATTCATTCATTCTCATACGCATTCACACTACCCCCTCTCATCATCTTATCTGCCCCTTCTCACTATGTTCCCCCTTTTCACTATGTAACCCCTTCCCCACTTATCAATATGTACCGCCTCTATCTATCCCCTCTCCCCCTTTCTCACTACCTAACCCCCCTCTGCCCCTTCTCACTGCAGCCCCCTCCCTCACCCTACTTACCTTGTTGCCAGAGCAAGCAGCAACTGCGACCGCGCCTGTGGCAGGGCAGGATTGATTTAGGGGCTGATGGAGCTGCAGCTCCAGGCTAGTACCTTAAAATATGGCCGTATTAAGGCAGAGCCCCTTAAGCCCGCCGTAACTGCAACCGGGTTCGCCACTCTAAGGCAGAGCCGGCCTTAGGTGTTCTGGCGCCCTGTGCGGACTACTCCTCTGGTGCCCCCCCATCCCAAAAAAAGAAAGGAATAAAAACTTAAAAAAGTGTGTGAGAGTGATGGGTGTTATGCTGTACCATTTCAAACATAACAAAACTCCCCTTTCTCACTATCTATCCCCCTGTATCACTATCTACCACCTCTGCCTCTTCTCACTGTTATCATTATATACTGAGGCAGACATTGACGGTGGTACAGCATAATACTTATCACTATATACTGAGGCAGAAATTGACGGTGGTACAGCATAACACCTACCACTATATACTGAGGCAGACAATGACGGTGGTACAGCATAACACCTATCACTATATACTGAGGCACACATTGACAGTCGTACAGCGTAATCCCTATCACTATACATTGAGCCAGACATTGACAATAGTGCAGCATAACACCAATCACTATATACTACGCCAAACATTGATGTGGTGTAGGCCTACCACTTCATTGTCTGGCTTAGTAGTAGGGATGCACCGAAACGAATTCTGGACTGAAACCGAAAATGCAGCATTTACCTGTCCGAAACCGAATATGACCTCCCCACACCATAAAAAAATCTAACACTTTTATTTAAAGTAAGTAACACACCAAAATAGGACAAAACAATTAAAAAAACAATATTATATGTATATATATATGATTGTTAACAGCAATCACATTCCTATCATGCCCAGGCATACCCAGATTCCAGGATGTACTCGCAGACTTGGCATGATAGGAGTATGATTGCCCTATCTACCCCTTCTCACTCCCTTCTGCCCCATCTACCCCTTCTCACTCCCTTCTCCCCTATCTACCCCTTCTCACTCCCTTCTCCCTATCTACCCTCTTTCCCACGTCTCACGCTCTTTTGCCTATCTACCCCCTCCTAACTATCTACCCTCTCCCTCTTTGAAGTTCACTTACCTTTCAGGAGTCCTGCGGTGGGGGTGCAAGGCCTCTGCCTCCCAGCTCTGCCACTGTATGGAACAGTATAGAGTGATGGGAGTTATGATGTACTTTTAGAGCATAATTAGATCATGAAAAAGACATTGGAAATGGTACAGCATAACACCCATCACTCTCACACACTTACCAATCCACACATATATACCAATCCACACGTATACCAATCCACACCTTTACCAATCCACACATATATACCAATCCACACGTATACCAATCCACACACATATACCAATCCACACACATATACCAATCCACACACATACCAATCCACACACATACCAATCCACACGTATACCAATCCACACGTATGCCAATCCACACGTATGCCAATCCACACGTATGCCAATCCACACGTATGCCAATCCACACATATGCCAATCCACACGTATACCAATCCACACGTATGCCAATCCACACGTATGCCAATCCATACGTATGCCAATCCACACGTATGCCAATTCACACATATATACCAATCCACACATATATACCAATCCCCACATATATACCAATCCACACATACACCAATCCACACATATATACCAATCCACACATATATACCAATCCACACATACATACCAATCCACACATATATACTAATCCACTCTCACTGAATATTTTCCTACCTTTCCTCTTTTCTCCTTACAGCTCCTTTTCCTCCTCTTCGCTCCTCTTCTTCAGTTCTTCTGTCTTCTCTGTCTTCTTCCGGTTCAGAGGGCAACAGCTGCTGTGCGCCGGGGTTTGTTGTCAGATCCCGGCGCACAGCAGCTGTTGCCGTGCAGATCACAAGGGAGCGGTATCGGAGGTCTTTAACAGACCTCCGGCTCCCTTGAGTGATTTTAAGCCGGGTTCAACCCGGCTTAAAATCACTCAAGGGAACCGGAGGTCTGTTAAAGACCTCCGATACCGCTCCCTTGCGAACCTGCTCCTCCAGCGGCGGACATTACTGTCCGTCTCTGGAGGGGTGCCGGGTGCCGCAAGTTGGCACCCCCTGATGAGCGGCACCCGGTGCGGGCCGCCCCCCGCCCCCTAGAGTGTGACGCCCTGTGCGGTCGCACACCCCAAAGGCCGGTCCTGCTCTAAGGGGCCGGGAAGCCCCCACCAGGGCCGGCCTTAGGGGTGTGCGGCCGCACAGGGTTTAAATTAAAACATCGGGGGTTTTTTTTCAACTTTATTTAACATCCTCCATGTTAAATAAAGTTAAAAAAAACTTTATTTAACATGGAGGATGTTAAATAAAGTAAAAAAAACCCCGATGTTTTAATTTATACCCTGTGCGGCCGCAGACCCGTAAGGCCGGCCTTGGTGGGGACTTCCCGGCCCCTTAGAGTGGCGGACCCGGTAGGTAGGGTAGGGGCCTGGAGCTGCAGCTCCATCAGCCTCTAAATCAATGCGGCCCTGCCGTGGCCCGGCCCACCGGGCAAATGCCCAGTGTGCCCGATGGCCAGTCCGGGCCTGGTGGTGAGTCTGACAGAATGTGGTAATCAATCCAGCTTTATATTGAATGGGTAAAATTATAAGAAAAGTGCGGTCCTCTGTGAATGGGGTCAAGGACTGAGACATATCTTGTCTTCTCTTCTTAGCATAAGACACAGTAGGGTTAAATGGAAATACTATATTATGAATGTTTTAAAAATACCTAATAGACTAGAAAGGCTAAGACAATATGAAGAAGTTGTTTTTATTGTATATTAGTTACACATATAATTTTTTCTCCCAGACAAAAGGCTTAGAAAAAAATAATTACCATTTTTATTTAGGTAGAGGATTCTTGGAAAACCACTGAATTTGTTACTATTCCTCATCGTGATTCTAAGGATGTGTTTATTCTTGGAGGAACAGATGATATTCAGGTAAGTTGTTGGCTGTAATAACGAGTACACTAGCTTTGGTTTTAATGCTGCAGAAATAATACCTTATTTGCTTGATTATAAGACAAGGTTTTTTCAGAGAAAATGCTCTGAAAAATATCCCTCATCTTAAATTCGAGGTTGTCTTCTACTCAGACCTCAAATAGTGCTGCAGTGCTGCAGGGGACCCGGATCCTCCTCTCTGGCAGCCTCTGCTGCTGCCGGCATTTCCTCTGGGGAGCTCCGGCATCACATGACCTTCCGGTGCTCAACCATAGAAGCCCCGGCAGAGGTGCCGGCAGCAGAGGAGGTTGTCTGTGCACATCCCGCAGCCGGTGAACATTTGTGGGATGCGCACAAACAACCTTCCGCCGGGGCTATGGTGGAGCACTGGAAGGTCATGTGATGTGGGCTCTCAGTCATAGAAGCCCCGGGTGAAGTACCGGCCAGCAGCAGCGGAGGGTTTTATTCACTAAGGTTTGAGTTTGTAATTTTTCACTCGCTGATTTTGCTATGCATAAAGAAAGGATTCATCCTGGCTAGTTTCTCTTACAAGAAGTGTTTAGCTGGAAAATTCATAGTTCAATCAGTGAGGGGACTAAACAAATCTCACTGATTTAAATATTCATAGTGAATAGAAGCGGTATCTCTTCTGTAAAGTCACCTTAAAACTCCTGCTATTTTTGCAAGAGCCAGTTGCTTTGTTCTAAATTTTAACATAAAGAGCATTTTGTGAGATTAGCATGTTGGACAGTGATAGGATGGGCTTGAAAATGTCTTATCCCACTCTAGAATTATAGTACTGTATAAAATGTTGAAATAATTCTTGGAACTTTATTAAGTCAAAAACATTTTTCCAGGTTCTACTTGATGACAGTACCATAAATATATCGACCATAGCATCATCTCGTTACGTTGGGCCCATCAAACCTCGTGTTGACGAATGGCAAAGACAACTGTCTTTGTTTAATCAGACTCTAGTAAGTATACCTTGTTTCTTTAATGTCTTTTTAATGTATTTTTTTTTATATTTGAAGGTTGTTGTGCCTTTCATTTTCTCACTTACTCCCTCTGCGTGTTGTCATTGTATTTTCTCACCTTTGGTTTTATTTTTCTCTTTCTAATCTTTCAGTTTCTACTTTTTATAACATGCATCTGACCGAAAGTATGTGGATATCCCTCCTAATTATTTCATTTAGGTGTCTTAGTCACACCCATTGCAGACAGGTGTATAAAAAGCACTTAGGTAGCCATCTCCATAGACAAACATTGGCAGTAGAACGGGTCATACTGAAGAGCTCAGTGACTTTAAACATGGCCCTGTCATAGGATGCGACCTTTGCCACAAGGCAGTCTGCCCTGCTAGATCTTCCCCGGTCCACTGTAAGTGCTACTATTTTGAAGTTGAAGCATCTAGGAGCTCAGCCATAAAGCGTTAGACCACGCTCACTCGCAGAGCTGCTAAGTGCTGAATGACATAACAGCTCAGCTATGATACCGGAGACCACGCTCACTCACAGAGCGGGGCTGGTGAAGAGCTAGTGCGTAAAAGTCATCTCTCTTCTATAGCATCACTCACTACAGAGTTTGGTGCAGAAGAAATGGACTGGCCCACACAGAGCCCTGACCTCAACCCCATTGAACACAATTGAGATGGATTGTAATGCTGATTGCCAGACCTTCTCTTCCAACATCAGTGCCTGACCTCACAAATGCTCTTTTAGCTGAAATTCCCACAGACACACTCCTACATATAGTGGAAAGCCTTCTCAGTTTACTGTTTTCTGTTTCCTGTCCTGTTCAGATCTCAGCCTATACGAGATGCAGATAAGTGTGATATATATATATATATATATATTTATTATAATAATATTTATATATTTTATATATTTCTAGGATGAGTGGCTGACTTGTCAAAGGAACTGGCTCTATTTAGAAAGCATCTTCAGTGCTCCAGATATTCAAAGGCAGCTCCCAGCAGAAGCTAAGATGTTTTTACAAGTGGACAAATCCTGGAAGGAGGTCATGAGGAAAGTAAACCGTTTACCTAACGCTCTTCGAGCTGCAACTCAGCCAGGTATCTTTATTGTCTCCTAACAGTGTTTACAGTGTTAATATGCTATGGGTGGCATGAGGGAACCTAGAGATGGAGCTTCAAGAACAATATTCTTTGGGAATACCAAAGAATACGGTTTTGTGGTGGCTTAAATACTCTGATCATACGTTTCATATTTGCATTAAGTAACTAATATATATTACTATACACAGGTCTTCTGGAGACATTTCAGAGTAACAATGCGCTCCTTGATCAAATTCAGAAATGCCTGGAGGCTTACTTAGAATCAAAGAGGGCTGTCTTTCCAAGGTCAGTATGTTTCTTTTAATTTTCTTCATCAATCCTAATAATGAATTGCAGGTAAGATATTAGTGTTCTATTTAAAGCAGTCTATTACCTATCCTGTAACACGGTTAACCATGTGCCTCTGCTCTTGTAATATAATTAAAAGTAATAATTATGATTAATGTAACTTACGTCTAAAGTGTCAATCATAGTGTGCTTACTTAAAGGTGACATAGACCCCCCCCAAAACAAATAATAACCAGAAAATAATTACAGCCCTATCTCATTCTTATAAAGCAAGTTCACAAGTTGGATGTAGTAGAGGTCAGAGGGAGTTATACCACATTTTAATATAATAATAATACTGAATAGCGTCTATAATGTCAATTTCTGTACCACTTACATTCTCTGATCAGTCTTGTGGAAACAGATCAAACTTATGAGAGTTCTATACTGTACTTCAGTCCTAAAAATAGACACTTTAGTGCCTATGAGAGCTGTGTTATCCCTTTTGGCCTACAGATGCATGGGGGGATTCTGCAGGGAGGGGGTATGTATGTTTGTGAGCATGAATGTGTATGTACACATGTATGCGAACATGGATGTCTATATATAAGTGTATGTGAGCATGAGTGTCTATGTGTAAGTGTGTACCAGCAAAAATGTGTGTTTGTGTTAGCATAGATGTGTATTTGTTGTGTTTGTGTGTGAGCATGAATGTTTATATAAAAGTGGTGTGAGAGGAAGTGTGTGTTACCATGAGTGTATGTGTGTAGTATGAGTTAGTGTATGGATAAGCATGTGTATGTGTGCTAGCGCGTGTAAATTTGTGTTGACAAAAGGGCAAAAAAAGTATAGACAAGTTTGGGGCGCTGTTTGGGGCGCTGGCAAGCTGGGGGCTAATATGGCACAGGCAGACTGTTTGGGGTTAGTATGGCACTGATATACTGCTTGGAGGCAAAGATGGCACTCACAAGTTGTATGGGGACAAGGGTGGTGTTGTGGGATTCTAATTATGCCCCTGCCACAGCATAAATGATAGAGGTAGGTGGAAGGTATAGTGGGCACATGCCTCCCCAGTGGGATTCATTGTTTTTAACCCCACGATATAGTTGGGCAGGCGATGGCACATAGGTTGTCTCCATGCTTCCCCACTGGACTTGGAATGGGGGCAGAGGGGGAGGTATAGGTGAGCTTCATGCCTCCAACTGGGTTCATTTATTATATTTTTAACCCTGTCATCCCATTCGAAATGGAAATTTTGCCCCAAGGTTTCAATTATTATATTCCCACCCATAGCCAAAACCTGGCAGAACCGTTACTTTGCTGTGTTAGAAGGACTTGACTGCTTCCGAGCGCAACTCTTCATTCCGTCGTATTGAGGCTAAATTGCAAGCTGAATCTAGTCAAAACAACTCTTAAAAAAACTCTTAATGCAACAAAGTTTAGCTTACGTGACTTACAATTATTTTTATACAGATTTTACTTCCTTTCAAATGACGAGCTTCTTGAAATTCTGGCCCAGACGCGCAATCCTCAGGCAGTTCAGCCTCACTTAAGGAAATGCTTTGACTCCATTTCTAAACTGGAGTTTGCGGTAATGCCATCACCAGGGGAGCAAGAAGTGGTATATACCAATGACATCTTAGCAATGCTGTCCCCAGAAGGAGAGAGGGTAAATGATTTTGTTATAAACTGTAGTATTATTATTATTAGATTTGTATATAATTTCATATGCATATTGTAGTTTTGCTCATAGTTTATATGGTCTTCTGTGTACTACTTTCCTTAGGTTAGCTTGGGCAAAGGACTAAAGGCTAGAGGCAACGTGGAAGACTGGCTTGGCAAAGTAGAAGAAGCAATGTTCAGTTCTCTGAGACGCCTAAGCAAGGCTGCTATTGCTGATTATCAAAATAAAAACAGAGTGGACTGGGTTGTCGCTGGACATCCATCCCAGGTAACTAAAACTGTAATTAAAGTGTTCTTCTCATGATGATCTGTGTGTTTTTTCTGTTTAGCACTCCTTCAGTTTCATGGTTACCTGTACGTACTCATTAGCATTGTTTCTTGGTCCATGAAGCTTGCAAACTTATTTTATAGTATAAAAGGTATTGGAACACTGATAATGTTTAGGATATATGTTTGTGTTCCTTTAAGGACCATTGCCTTTTTAAAACACTTTATACCTCCATGCACACCACATGCTGCCCTATCTTAGTGCAGATCTCTGAAAACCAATGGGAACACAACTAGCCATTCGATTGTGAAAAGTTGTAGATGTTTAGTTTGTTTCAGAGTCCCGAAAAAAATTGTGTGGTTCCTTTCTACCACTGTCCAATGAGTAAATACACAAATATACAAGTAAACTATACAAAAATATGGTATAGGTATGCACAAGCCGTCCAGATTGCGGCCAGAAGGGACACTATGGAGTGCTGGCCTACCATACCATCTCCCCTCCAATAGCACCCCCTGATTCCTGACCTCCACAGTCTACAACTATGTCTGTGGCAGCTGTTAACGAGAGCTTCAGCTCCATGAGCCCCTATGTTAATCCCACCCTGACAATTATTATACCTAAAATTTTCTTTTGTTTAGGTACATGTGCTTTTAAGACAATAATAAAAAAACGCACCCCAGACAAACACAAAAGCAGACACCAGCTTTACGCCAGGAGGAACCTTTGCTACAGATATAGTGACAAAACAGATGTTTTTATTTTGTTCACAATGTCCAGTAAGAACACTATGCCAGCCACAATTAGAGAGAGAGAAGATGCACAAATTCAAAAACCACAGTGCATCATTGATTACAACCACCACAGGCGTGTACATCTAGCTGATCAGTGCCTGGAGCCATACCTTCTGCGTAGAAAAAAAATGAAACACAAGTTTGCCATATACTTTAATCACATGATTACCCAGACAGGATTCCTCTTATTTCTTGCTAAAGAAAACCATAAAAGTGCTACAGAGCTTGCTACAAAAAAGTGTCAGCGCCCATTAACTTTGCTGTCCCTCTCTACCCGGCCTGTACATTGACAATTGCTTTCACGGCTATCATTTAATAATGTTACGTTGCACTGTGTATGTGAGAAAAACATTTTTTTTTGCCACAACCTCTGGAAGAGATGGATCCATACGGGGGACAAAATGATCTTAGGGATTTATGGGAGTAACCTGATTACGGGGCTGCTACACTGCCCCAAAATGAGGCATGGATATACTTAAATGCACATTCCACTTCTTGCGCAATGCAAAAATTGTCCTAGGGAACAAACAAGCCTTGGTGACAAGTAGATGGTTGCTAACTTTAAAAATGCCCATGTCTTGTTGATGGGCTCGGGTTCCCAAACCTTCCAGCTCCGGTTTCTTTACCACCAGCTTAGACACTTTGTTGTGTCTTTAGCGACACTTCCGCAGGCGGACAGGCCGCTTACTCAGTTGGAGAGATTTTGCCGAGAGCGGAAAGAACCCTCTCACTTACTGTCTAAATTATACGTCTTACTACTGGCCCCAGAGCCGTTGGCCAAACCGTATTACTTTAGCCTCTGGGAGAGGGACTTGAACTGCTCGTTCTCCCCAGAAGAATGGTCCAACATTCTTTATATTGTACATAAGGGCTCGATATCTAGCCGGATGCAGGAAACGACCTTTAAAATTGTCACGAGATGGTACAGGGTCCCTCTGGACACCCATAGGTTTGCGCCCCAGGTTCCACCTACCTGTTGGAGATGCGGCATCCACCCAGGCTCATTGCTGCATATTTGGTGGCACTGCCCTGATGTCAGACCCTTCTGGGACGCCGTCGTGTCGGCTATCCGTGCAGTTGCCAATCCAGACTTTCAGGCCTCTCCTGAATCTGTCCTACTCCATCATACCACTATTTCACCCGCCAGTTATAAACGCTCCCTAACGTTCCATCTGATCAATGCGGCGAACGCTGTTCTCCCCAGGCATTGGAAATCGGCCACCCCCCCCACTTTTACAGCCTGGATTAACCAGGTTGAATTTATATATCAGATGGAGGTTTTAGTATGGTCCGCTAGGGGGGCCGGACACAAAATCGAGCTCAAATGGTTCCACTGGAGGGAGTATGTGACCAACTTGGGAACGCAGCGTTCTTCTTTACTATCTTTGTAGGCTTTAACTGCCCCTAGGGTGGAGCTGAGGGCCACCTTCATTTACTCTGTTCTGTATTCCCTTACTTGAGGCTAATGTTTGCCCCTAATTGGGGGCGTTCTTCTCTGGACCCTGGGACGCCGTTGTTTGTATTTTCTTTTTTTACTTTTATATATGTTTGTTAGTAATATGCTTTCAATGACTTGCCTGCTCCGTACTACACTGTTATGTGGATCCTTGTGCGCTTGGAATTAGTATGGATCGTACATTGTTGTCACGCTGCTCCTTGTGGGGTAGCCATGTGCACCAACATTTTCTTCAGCTATTGTGTTCTGTTGAAGCTATATGTACACTGCTTGGATGCACACTGTGATTTACTGTGTGATACTCTGTATTGTGTTCCTTTTACCAAACGTGCAATAAACGGAGAATTGAAAAAAATAAAAATGCCCATGTCTGATGATCTTCATCCTAAAATAACCAAATATGCCCAGCTGAACAAGATATAATGAATAGTGTTGTTCAGTTTTAATTATCAGTTGATACATCACACATTGCATGGAGATAGGGGGCTGCTGGATGGAAATAAAACGGATGAATGAATCCAAACGACTGAATGCACTATTGTAATAACTGATCGTACCTTGTAGGAAATGATGAGAAGAGACAAGAAGTTTTATTCATGCATTTTTGTTCATTCTCTGTAGGTTGTATTGACGATTTCCCAGCTTATGTGGTGCAGAGATCTCACTCATTGTCTAGAGGGCGAAAGAGAGGACAACTTGAATTCTGTGGCAAAGTTTGAAAAAGTTAACTTTGAGGTGAGCTACCGCGGGCTTTTTTTCCTTTCTTGCTCTTTACGGAAAAAAATAAATACTCTTGGACTAAGAACAGTAAGAAATTGCTATCCGCATATTCATGACATGTTGACTGAGTGATTCTGGTGCACAGTTATCACCACAGCACACAGTAGAATGGTCTAGCCATCAGGAACATTCTATAAGTTACTAAGATGTTAAGACGCCTCAACAAACCCTGCAACAGGATGTATTTTCAGTTAAACATTATGGTATGCCTTCATCTGATTAGACCTTCACAAAATTAATTATAATTAATGATAATTAAATAATTAAAAAGAATATAGATCTTAAGTGTTAGTCGCAGATTCTACACGATTGTAGCCAACCAGGATGGACAGGCTCAGTGTTAGGAGTCACATTGGGCCAGCCTTGACTAAAGACTTTGGTCTAGCAATTGCCCCTACCAAAAATTTATAGCCAACTATTTATCATTTGCTATGTGCTAACATAGTGCATAGATATGTAAAAATATATTCCATATATTGATTCAGCATCTAAGTATGAAAGGTTTCAAAAAGAACAAAAGTAATGTTTCTAAATGTTTGTGTTTCGTTTGTTTTTTAGAGACTGAATGCATTAGCTGGACTTGTCCGTGGACAGCTTCCTAGCTTGCACAGAAACATCATTACTGCTCTAATAACAATTGATGTCCATGCCAGGGACATTGTCAGTGACCTCGTAAAGGACCAGGTAATCCAACTTCCATCTATCAGTGGTTTCAAAGCACTAGTGATTTACATATTTCTCATGTACTAGGCACTTGTACAAATCAGTTATTGTAGAACTCTCCGAAGAGTGAAGAGTGATAATTCGGGAGTGAAGTTTGTATACAATAGTAGGAAAACAAATTCATAAATGAAATTAGATTACAATTTTTTCATCAACCTGTCGTTCTAAATCCATTCCTTAGCACGGACTTGTCAGTGACCTTATTCAAATCTTGCTTGATCCAATAATTTCAGATTAGTTCAGGTTGATTTCATTCTGTAATCATTATGATATATATTGTGTTCATTGAAGGTTTTAGCACTACTAATCTGTGTGCGCATAATAAGATCACACTCCAGGTTTAAACACAACCTTGTGAAATGTGTTACATAACCATTCAATTTATGAATATACAAGTTGCTTTGAAAGTATTAGCATGGAAGGGCAGGTGACTTTGGTTAGTCGAATTAACCGTTGCTTAATGAATAAAGTCAAATAAGTAAGTCTGGTGAGATGCGCCTTGGATCATTAGTGTATGAGCCAGCTTCATATGTTTTTCCACCATATGGGATATTATGAAATATGTTTCTTCCATCCCTACACATTACATCAAACACATTAATATAAAATAATAATTTATTCTATGCTACAAATGTCATTGTCTAGCCAATTGAATCTACTTATCAACAATGTTTCAGGTCATTGCTCATTTCACTGCATCCGTTCTTAACATTACTTAATATCAATTATACCATTTAAAAATTATATATTTAGGTTAGCAGCATTGACAGCTTTGAATGGCAGAGACAACTTCGCTATTATTGGGACCTGGATCTTGACAACTGTGTGGCCCGGATGGCTTTGTCTCAGTATACATACGCATATGAGTATCTTGGAGCATGTCCTCGGCTGGTGATAACCCCTCTTACTGTAAGGATACCAACTGATTAACTGCGTAGAGTAAGCTTTAGTTAATTTACAATTGCCAGTGTAATAACATGAGTTTTTTATTTTGCTGAAGGATCGATGCTACCTATGCCTCATGGGTGCCTTGCAATTAGATCTCGGTGGAGCCCCAGCTGGCCCTGCAGGCACTGGGAAAACAGAAACCACAAAAGACCTTGCCAAGGCCCTCGCTATCCAGTGTGTAGTGTTCAATTGCTCAGATGGACTGGATTACAAGGTATGCAGCATGACTGAGATATGGACCATGCAAAAGAAATAACAGATGAACGTCAGGTTACTTTAACTACTCCCTACCCCTCTGTACATTGGTTAGGGGAAGAGATAGAGACAATTGAACTCACATGCCCTCACCTGTAACTCGCATATTTTAAAGTTGCATACCCTCTCTAAGAACTAATTAAATAATCTTTCTGTCTCCACATCACCCACTCTAGGATCACTGCTGAGACTCTAACACCATACATTCACACACATGCTAACACCATGCACTTATTAATACACACCCACTCTGTAAATCCATACACTCCCACCTACGTAAACATCCACACATACTTACCTACACTTACCTCACACGGAGCCCTGTCTTTATACAACTTGCACTTTTTGTGCAAGGTGCTGCTCTATTACTGCAGGGTCACATTATTTGTCAGCAAAGCTGCTGATTGCAGGACAGTTGGGATTGTGGAGCGTAGACAGGGGCTGAAGTAGGAAATGGCCGGCACTCCCAGAGTCCCCATTCCCTTCAGAGCCCAACATTAGGGCTTCAGTTCCCTTAGCCCACCCCTAGCAACAACCTTACTTAGGCTCATCGGCTGCCCTAACAACATACTGAGTTAGCCAATGAAACCTCCTGAAAGACTAACAAGAACAGGGCCTTCATCGCTTTCTGGACTAGGATGTCTTAACATCTAATTGCCATTTATACTATCTAGATCTATTGTGCCCTGAGCAAAATGTCTGTCTATTACTGAAATTGTTAGAAGGCTGCACCTCCCCTTTCATATACTGTAACATGTAAGTTGCAAAATAGATCTGTGATTAATAAATCAAAGTAAATCAATAAAGGTATACATACATACATATTACATAAAACAAAAGCTTTATGGCTTCTGAAAGACCATCTGATGTGAGAGCGTTATCAGATGTATATGGGGCCTTTAGTGAATATACCTTCACTGTCCTGATGCTTAGATTTTTTCCTGCAGATGATGGGACGTTTCTTTAGTGGTTTGGCCCAGTCCGGTGCCTGGTGTTGTTTTGATGAATTTAACCGAATTGATATTGAAGTTCTCTCAGTTATTGCTCAGCAACTGATTACCATAAGAAATGCCAAAGCTGCAAAGGTAACTTTTCAATTGATGAATCCGAGAAATCATGTGAATCAGCTAAGTGGGCGAATAGAAATAAAATGCTGCATGTTATGTAATGTTATATATATATATAGATTTATATATATACATATACTGTATATAAATATATATGTGTGTGTTTTTGTATCCATAGTTAGGTTTAGATACTGTACGTGTGTATGTGCATGTAGACATATGTAACGGTAGATTAGGGTTAAGACATAACCCTTGATAGAGAAGTAAGCTTCACTAATGGTTTTATGGTAGAGGTTGGTAAACGACTGATTGCCCAGTAGAAGCTGAGATGATCCACAAGTTTTGGTTCTGTGACAGAAGACACAATAAGAAAGTTGTAGGACGTACAAACATGAGGAGCCGTTTGAGCCAGCTCATCTCTAAGCTTGTACTTCTGCTCTTTTAAATTTAAATCACAAACAGTGTAAAAGGTTATTGTCATGATAGAAACAAGAAATGTAAAACAGAATGTCATATCTGTGCATGCTTTCCCTGTATTTCTCCTGAACGGATAGAAGGAAATAGAATAAGCATATGTCCATGAAAGGATCTCTGAGTGGAGACTTTACGTTTACATACGTGTATTCACTGAATTCATACAACATATTATGTGGGCACAATGGCAGCAGTTCATATATGTACTTTATACATTTCTAATTAGCTTTCAAGGTTTATGTTTGAAGGCCGTGAAATTAAACTGGTCATGACCTGCGCAGCGTTTATCACCATGAATCCTGGTTATGCTGGAAGGACCGAATTACCAGACAACCTGAAGGCTCTCTTCCGACCGTTTTCAATGATGGTGCCAAACTATGCCCTGATTGCAGAAGTAAGTGTAATGTGCTAAAGTTAATGGTAGTATGTTATGTTAACACTTGTGGGGATATTACAGGTTGTTGGCTAATAAAGATACACAAAAAACTAGGTAGAGCCAGTCCAAAATGGATGGGGTAATGTGCCCTATCCTCCCTTTAGGAAATCCAGCCTTAGGTGCACAAATGTAATTATAGCCAGTATGGTTGCTTATTTCTTGCTGTGTGATATAGTTCAATCTTATGTGGGCGCACATTTTAACATGTGTATTACTGTTGGATTACAAAACTAAACTTGCAAATCATACTTTGTGTAATTCATCATTTAGTCTTTACATTTGCTAGTAAGTATGGCACAGTTTTTTTTACCTGGCCAATATTTTGAGGCATAACAGGTGAATGTAATCAGAAGCAAAATTGTGCAGGGGTGCTTTAGTTTAAAGTCTCACAATACAATACCCTGATCTCGTCCTAAAATAAGAACGTGGATGCCCTATATAATACATAGTCCAATCAATTACATTTCTTCAAACTCATCTCACCGATTGAACTATAAATGATGCAGTCGCAACTCGGCCCGTAAAAGGGTTGTCCTGACAAATTCACACTTTGTTGATTAATCCTCAGTTGTTTCGAATAAAGTAGCTGCCTCAGCAGTGCTGAAAAGTGTTAATATGTACTTATGGTTATGAATATTACCGTATTTGCTCGATTATAAGACGACCCTGATTATAAGACGACCCCCCAAAATCTGAATATTAACTTAGGAAAAAAAGAAAAAGCCTGAATATAAGACGACCCTAAAGGAAAAAGTTTTACCAGTAAATGTTAATTCATGTAAACTATTTTTTTAATAAAAGCTATGATTGAGAAAAATATTTTTTTTTTTGTTTTTATTTCTTGTATTTTCCAACCTGTCCCCCAGTTACGCACATCTGCCCCCAGGCTTGCCACACCAATATGGCACTGTGGCCCATGATATGCCTTTTAACCCTCTATATGCCACTGTGCCCCATGGTATGCCTTTTGACCCCCTATGTGCCACTCTGCCTCCAGAAATGCCTTATACCCCTATATCCCATTCTGGCATTTAGGGGGTTAAAATGCATATTATGGGGCAGAGTGGCATATAGGGAGGTATAAGGCATTCCAGGAGGCAGAGTGGCATTAAGGGAGTTAAAAGGCATTGTATAGAGCACTCTGCCTCCAGAAATGCCTTATACCCCTATATGCCACTCTGCCATATAGGGGGTTAAAAGGCATATTATGGGGCAGAGTGGCATATAGGGAGGTATAAGGCATTTCAGGAGGCAGAGTGCACTATTAAATGCCCCCTTAACGCCACTCTGCCTCCTGAAATGCCTTATACCTCCCTATATGCCACTCTGCCCCATAATATGCCTTTTAACCCCCTAAGTGCCAGAGTGGCATATAGGGGTATAAGGCATTCCAGAAATGCCCTACACACACACACACACACTTACTTACTTACTTACCGGTGCTTCCAATTTCCTGCTGTATTGCCGGGGCAGCGGGTTGACGTTTGTATGCGTCCGTCGCAAATACCTTCCCCGGCTGTCAGAGATCAGAGTTCCCCGCACCGGGAAGGTATTTGCGACGGACGCATACAAACCCCCGCTGCCAACTTCACCTCCGGAAGCACCGGTAAGTGTGTGTGTGTGTATGGGGGGGCGTTAAATTGGGGGGGGGGCAACGACAGGAGGATCCAGGTCCCCTGCAGCGGTGCGGGGGATCTGGATCTTAGTCTCCTAATCAGACCTCTATTTGAGGTCTGATTAGAAGACGACCCCGATTAGAAGACGAGGGGTATTTTTCAGAGCATTTGCTCTGAAAAAAACCTCGTCTTATAATCGAGCAAATACGGTATATATAGACGGAGCAGAACATACACAGTGCACTGAAGTAATTCATTACTTCTTTTTTTTTTAGGTGATTCTGTATTCAGAAGGTTTTGAATCAAGTAAAGTCCTTGCCCGGAAGATGACACAGATGTACAAACTGTGCAGCGAGCAGCTTTCACAACAGGATCATTATGATTTTGGCATGAGGGCTGTGAAATCCGTCTTAGTCATGGCTGGGTAAGAAAGACAGAAGTATTGTTGCAAATGTGTTGTACTTAAGGTTAAAAAAAGTGAAACATTATGTATACATGCATATACCCTCCAAAGTTTAAGTGTTCAAGGAAGGACACCTTTATTGGGGCATGGCTAGAGGCAGGTGGCGGCCATTTTGACTCTGATGTATTTGACTTGATGCAAATTGGAACATGGATTGTTTAGTTGTTACAATAACTGTAACTACAGGCTTGATACTATAATAGGTGCAGATATTCTTCACTTACTGGTGTTAGAAGATTAGACTTCTGTGTCTTTTAACTCATCCCTGACTGCCTCCATTAACTAAAGAATGTCACACAAATTTGCAAGCAGTAAATTGCATTGGAGATCAGAATAGATGGATTCATATATTTGTTTAACGTGAAAAAGACTGGAGTGCTCCTTTAAGTAAAAGTATTACCTTAACAATGTAAGGTTATAGCTGGCTTTTGGTCACATCCAGCTTCTTAGCAATCTTTGAGATAGGCTGGTGGTTCAGACGTTGTCCATAGTAAAAGTCCGATCGAAAAGTCCAATTAGCAGGAAACATTCCATTGTTTGCTTTGGTAATAAGACCACTTTTCAGATTTTGCACCAGAATCCGTTTTTATCAATAACCTCTGTTATAGACAAAAAATATGTTTAATGTGCTGCTGTACAAACCGACATAATCATAACTCAAGATCTTGTCGCTACTTTCATGTTCATTGGCAATACGGCACATGCGAAAAGAGTATATTTTCAAGTACCAATCACAGCACGCCAGTGTGTTTGAAATTTAAAGCAGATAAAAGTAATGAGATGAGCTAACAGCTACTCGGTGTGTGGCTGGGAGAATCTTACAGGAGAACATCTCAATTATCCTTACTAAAGACTAGAGGACAATGGGTATTCACCATGAATCATCTTCATTGCTTTATTCATGAGGTCATGAGGAGAACCCTGCATACGGATCTCTGTTGCTGATATATTTTAACTGTTAAAATTATGATTACCAATCCAATCTCGCCCTCTGACTGTCATCAAGAATGATTATGGTTATGTATAAAACGATTCTATTACAAAGTTTGAAAGTCACCATTGCAACCAACACAAGCAGACGGCATATTTCAAGGTTGCTGCGTAGATTTGTACAACAATCATTGTTTTATGTATAATGTTGCTCACAGTGTTAAGGAATTAGTGGAATGGGCTTACTTCCCATAGGGTACCCACCTGTACAACAGCAAGCCAGAAAGGTGCCTAGTTAGTGGAGTTGGAATTTCATTTATGTTATTTTTTGCAGGTCACTGAAGAGAGAGAATCCTGATTTAAATGAAGACGTGGTTCTGATTCGTGCCTTACGTGACTCAAATTTGCCAAAGTTCTTAGCAGATGATGCTGAACTATTTAGGTATGATATATGGGTATATTTTTCTTCATTTATCTTCCAACTAGAGTGAATAGCAAAAAGCTGGACAAAAGTGATTTAATGTAATATAGCAAAGCACATTACGCATTAAAATCTCATTTGTTGGTGTGACTAGCATGGGCAGTCCAGTATATAGAAGTTTAGTAGATCATATAGCTTGTGGAACATTACTACATTTCATTGTTAAATATTGGCTTCCAAAGAGAATATTTTTGAAATGAGGGATATTTGCTCAAAGTAGCCGTAAACATATATGTTATAAGTGATAAGGATTTGTAAGGTCAGGCAAGCAGCATTGCTACACGATAGCCAAAGATCAGGAGTGTTCATATCTGAGACACTGTGGTCAACAAAAGTATCTTTGTGTTTGTTCTACAGCGGCATCATATCTGACCTTTTCCCAGGAGTAGTAATCCCTGAACATGACTATGGAACCCTGAAGTCAACTATCATTGATACAATGTTGGCACGAGGTTTGCAACCTGTACCCAGTATGGTGCATAAAGTGATACAATTTTTTGAAACAATGATTGTGAGACACGGTGTCATGCTGGTCGGACCGACTGGTGGTGGAAAGACAACAGTTTACCAAATTCTAGCAGAGGCACTTGGAACTTTATTTGAAGCAGGGGAAACCCATCATTTTTACCAGCCTGTTAAAACCTACGTACTTAACCCTAAGTCCATTACAATGGGGGAATTATATGGAGAAGTAAACAGTTTAACATTTGAGTGGAAAGATGGCTTGATGGCCCTTAGTGTCCGGGCAGCTGTTAACGATACCTCAAAAGACCATAAATGGATCATCTGTGATGGACCAGTGGATGCTCTCTGGATTGAAAATATGAATACAGTCTTGGATGATAATAAGATGCTGTGTCTGGCAAACAGCGAGCGGATCAAGTTCACACCACAAATCCACATGGTGTTTGAGGTAAACCTTAACAAAAAGAAGTGTGCTTCACTTTTGTGCACTCTTCCACACTAAGAATCATGCCTTGGTTACCAGGTGCCTGGGTGGCCGGCACGCGCCTCAGCCCACCCCCGCAGCCTAGCAGGGGTCCCAGCTTCCCTGCTTATGGCAGCCCTGGCCAGTGCTCCCCATGTCTTGCAAAGCCCTAGGCGGCAGGAAGTGATTGTTGTCATGGCTACTTGGCGTCTGGGGTTTGTCGACCCCTGCATTAAATGATCTATGTGAGACAAGGCAAGGCGTCTGGATCAATAATGTTTTAAACATTTTGAATATTACCTCATTAATAAACGTTCATCAACATTTTACATTTATGTATTACCATTTCAGGTCCAAGATCTAAAGGTAGCATCGCCTGCCACTGTAAGCCGTTGTGGAATGGTTTATATTGATTCTGAGGAACTGAAATGGATGCCGTATGTCCAAACGTGGATAGCTGGTCTTTCAACTAAAGTAAGTTAGTGAGATACATACCTGTGTATACACAAGGTGCTGTGGTTTTTTGCAGACTTAGGGACTGTAAATTTGCATTTAAAGATGTCATTTAGTAAAGTGCATAACAAATGTTTGCATTTAATTTTAATTCTATATGATACATCTCCATATGGTGTCTGACGCATAATTGTAGTTAAAAGAAACTCCTAACAAGTACTTTAGAAATATCTATATCGAAGAACTCTCTGGGTTTGCGCCCGGAAACCCACTTCCCTTCCAGCCACGGCAGGTTTTACCTAGTTGTGGGGCTAGCTCCGCACTCAACCTCAGTGGGACTGCCTGCAATGTCAGTGGGACTGCCTGCAATGTCAGCGGGACCGCCTGCCCATGTCCTGAAAAGGGATGGCTCCGGGTAGCTAGATGTTCCCAGGTATGGAAATAGCCCTTTACCTAGCCATGTATCTTCCGGCCATATCCCAATGCTTAACCTTTTGAGGAGATCTGGTGCTGGGAACAGCATGCTATGGATCAAAAGAGTAAACGTCTGGTAGGAAGCATTAAAGATCTCTCTTTTAACTGGGCCATTGAGCAGCCCCTCACTAGGGAGCCAGTACAGTGATTGTTTGCTGGTTTTGTGACAGATAGGCTGCTGCTCCTCAACTTGCTGCCCTACACCAGGGCCAGAATATGTTGATGTCTTTATTGGGAGAAGATCAAAATGTTCTATAGTAAAAACAAAAGTAAAAAAAAAAAACGGTATTTTGCCTACAAGAAGATTCAACTCTTAGAAAGTACCTTACAGGTTTATTTCATAGAATAGTCGCCCTAGGTTTTGGTAAATCCCGCAATCTATGACAAATTCATTTATTATGTTTCATAGTAACCATGTACATTATGTTGCATATCTTTAATTCCAGATGAATGTTGAAGCCAAGCAATACATACTAGATTTGTTTGAACGCTATGTTGAAGACGGACTTAGGTTTGTTGTGAAAAAGTGTACACAAGCGATCTCCCAGGTGGATATCAGTAAAGTGACGACACTGTGCTGTTTATTGGAATCACTGCTGCTCGGAAAAGGAGGACCTGATTTAAAAATGGTATTGTGATATTTTTAATGCTAGTAAAACCTTAGTATTATATAAATGATCTGAAATGCATTTGTTTGGGCGGCTTAACGCATTGCTTTGTTGTTTGCAGCAGAAATCTCTGTGATGAAATATGTTTTAAATACTGTCCCACTTAGACAACATATTTAAGCGATATTTAAACAATTTACTTGATTAACAAATTGCATTTGATGAGGGTTTAGGAATTTAACAGCACATGGTGGTGTTTCCAATGCTACATTGTAAAAGCGTTAAATTCAGCAGAGTATGTGGAGAAGGACCTTTAATGTAACCTTAAACACATTAAATAATCAGTGCCATGTTTTCAATTTGGCGTGTTGGGAAGAAAATAGTAATTACTGACAGTTCTAAGGAGAGAAGAGACTTCTCATCTTGAAGAAATAAATAGCAATGTTCAGGGCCACATTGGGATGTAAGATGGGCCCCGGCATGCTAAGTAAAGCAACTCATAGATGCAGCTGCAAACTACATTCATTAAGTGGCCATGATGATGGCTGGGAGGAGGAGCACTGGCCCACAGGCATTTGTGGTTTGTACTTGCTAGTCAGTCCAAATCCAGTGTTGTCCATGGGATGTTCCCATTGGTATTTCCATTAGTTAATAGAAAATGTGGTCTTTTGTTCTTGTAGATTCAGAGTATTTATCAGTATGTACATTTTGCTATTGCATTTATTGTAGAATAAAATACAACATCCTCTTCATTTATTAGCAAAACACACAAAATGATTGATTCTATATAGACTCGGAGACTGATTGCAAAATTGCCCTGTGGTTCTAAAGGGAGACCGTTTTCTTGACCCCAAGCCTTCGAGTCTTAAATGTGTCTCGAATGTGTTCTAGAAGTCTTCTGGTTTTTACTGTGAAACCTTTACACTAAGAGTAATCAATTAAAGATACCGCAGGATAATATTTACTGGAAATGTTCTGCACAAAATAAAGGGAATCATTTTTAAAATGTTGATTATGTCTTCTCCAATATCTCAGTTCAGCAGCAGAACTAATGGACTTTATTTATCTATGTAAAAACACAGAGAAGAGTGGTCATAGCCGGCCTTACTTTAACAGAAAGATGAAGAAATAATTGCCATGTGCTTACTGTCCTTAGGATCAATCAAGATTGAACAGCGTCATTTGTCAGACATTTGTTTTCTGTTATGTCTGGTCAGTTGGTGGAAATCTGACCGAAAACCACTGGGATGCTTTTGATACATTTGTCAGGCAACAGTTTGAAGACAACACTGATGCCAAGGTAAGAAATAGGAGAGGGTTCTCATTCCTACACATGGTGCTATCTTCTGTACAGAACGACCTTTGGAGATTAAAACAGAAACATTTTAAAAATATTGTTTTCTTGTTAAAAGATATAGTAATTCCAGAATATAGTGTTTTCAGTTCTAGTTCTGCCATTAGTCTTTGTCAGCCAGCCAGACACTCTTGGGCTATTCACCAAGGATCAACTTCACTGACCAGACTCATTTTCAGTTGCATGCTAACACTTAGCCCTGGGCATGCAACTTAAAATGTTGTACTCCCCTACAATACATCATAAAAAAGCAGCATAAATCATAATAAAAAAAACAGAAGTATTAGCCGCGGGGGGTTTCCCTTCTTCCCCATCCTTTGTCAATTGGGTATGGGGCGTTAAATACTAATTAGAAAAATTCCAAGCCATAAGGTTGACACCTAAAGGGTGCCATGTGTAATAAAAAAAGTCACTTACTCTTTTAAGGGCCCATCCAGCCATGATTTGCAAAGCCATCAGGTCTCCAAGGAAAGGGACCATCCAAAAACTATAGCTGTTAAAAAAAAAAAGCACAAAGAAAATGAAGACACATCTTTATTAAGTTGATTAAAGAAAATTCTGTTGGCTGTGGGAGC
This sequence comes from Spea bombifrons, assembly GCF_027358695.1. Taxonomy (NCBI): domain Eukaryota; kingdom Metazoa; phylum Chordata; class Amphibia; order Anura; family Pelobatidae; genus Spea; species Spea bombifrons. The sequence goes on from NC_071087.1 coordinate 55,785,448, forward strand.
CTGTTTATATACACTTGTTCACCAGTGGCTCCCAGTGTTAGAAGCTTAAATTGCATCATCCATTAACTTCAATAGGCTGCATAGACTTCCACTGATTTCAATTAATGGGGCTGCAGGAGTTTGGAGAAAATTGTGTTTTGGTTGTTCCCATAGCAGTCATTATAGACATCCATCATCTCTGTGACTAGAACTTACATTATAGCAGGGGCATGGTTTCAATCCTGAATTCCATTGGTAGGCAATCAAATAAAAGAGACCTTATAGATAACATGTTGGGTGTCATTAGGATCTTTGCCCTTAATACACACACACACACACATATATATATATATTTATATATATATATATATATATATATATATATAGTGTAACAATATTTGTGCAAAGTGGTGGGCAATGGTGTTTAATTGGTTTCCATGTTAATTGCTCAAAGATTAATCTTCATTAGTAGCAATTACTTAATGTTTTCATATGCTTGTTACATTACTTTCCTTTAAGCTTCCGGCCTCTGGAGACCTATGGAGTGTGTATATGGATTTTGACAACAAACGCTTGGATCCTTGGGAACGAATCATCCCGTCTTTCAAGTACAACAGCAGTGTGCCTTTTTTTGAAATGCTTGTTCCGACAACTGATACTGTGCGTTATGGCTACCTGATGGAAAAACTGCTGGCTGTCAGGCACTCCGTGCTGTTTACTGGAACCACAGGTGTTGGCAAGGTAAATGCATTATACCGTATTTGCTCGATTATAAGACGACTCCGATTATAAGACGACCCCCCAAAATCAAAATATTAATTTAGGAAAAAAACAAAAAGCCTGAATATAAGACTACCCTATAGGGAAAAAGTTTTACCAGTAAATATTAATTAATGTAAATTATTTTCATGTTTAATAAAAGCTATGATTGAGAAAAATATATTTTTTAAATTTCCTTTTATTTGCCAACCTGCCCCCCCCAGTTATGCCACTCTGCCCCCAGAAATGCTTTATACCCCCCTATTTGCCACTCTGCCCCATGATATGCCTTATACCCCTGTATGCCACTCTGGCATATAGGGGGTTAAAAGGCATATCATGCGGCTGAGTGGCATATAGGGGGGTATAAAGCATTTCTGGAGGTATATAGGCATATCATGGGGCTGAGTGGCATATAGGGGGTTAAAATACATTTCTGGAGGTCCAGAAATGCATTTTAACCCCCTATATGCCACTCAGCCCCATGATATGCCTTTTAACCCAGCATGTACTGGCTGCCTTGGCTTGATAGGAGTGTGATTGCTGTTAGCAGTTTGATATATATATATATATATATATCAAACTGCTAACAGCAATCACACTCCTATCAAGCCAAGGCAGCCAGTACATGCTGGAACCTGGGGATGATAGCAGTGGGATTACAGCCTCCATATGCCATGCTACAACCCCCACCCCCCTTACACATCCATGCTATCACACACACACTCACACTCATTCACAAACATTTAAATACTCATTCATTCCCTTAATCACACACACTTCACACATACTCAAAAACCCTCCCCCACCCCCTCACCTGAACTGCAGATCTCCCACTCGCAGACTTCTGCAGGGGACCGGCTGTAGCAACTTCTCTGGCCCCGCCCTCAGAGGAGGGAGGGGGGAGATAGAGTTCTGTGAGGACGCTGCAAGCTTCCTGCCCTGCTTCTAACAGAAGAGACGCTGCTCGCGACCGGTAAGCAGCATGGCGCCAGCATTTTTTTGGGGTCTGATTAGAAGACGACCCCGATTATAAGACGAGGGGTATTTTTCAGAGCATTTGCTCTGGAAAAAACCTCGTCTTATAATCGAGCAAATACGGTACCTTTAGATATATTATTCTGTGTGTGCAGCTGGAAAGCCAATGGGTTTAGCTACAATCTCAAGATTCTCATGGTGATACAAGCTTTAGATTGCTCTGATTTGATATACAGGAAAGTTTCATTGTTCTAGAACAGAATGATAAATATCATTAGAAAGAATAATACATTTCTATAGCACTACATTTTTGCTTATGCCTAACTTAGTCAGTGAAGTCACTTACAATATGTTTCTCTGATCTAAGTCTGAAGTTGCTCGAGGATTACTCAATAGAATACAAGAAGAAGCTGGCTATGTTCCTGTCTACATAAACTTCTCTGCTCAGACATCCTCTGCACGGACGCAAGAAATAATTGAGTCTAAGTTGGAAAAGAAAAGGAAAACCATCTTAGGTAATCTATTCGTATCTGTTATATACAGTGGGTCATAACTTGACATCATGGCTGGCATAAACAACATTATATATTTTAATGAACTATCCTTGCATGTGATAGGTATTACTCTTCAGCTGTAAATATTAACCAAAGACAGTGGGGGAATTTAAACATGCTTGGGGTAGACATAACTATCCTGAATTTGAGATGAGTACCAATTATGGTTTAAGTCTTTACAGCAAGAAAAGCAGGCAGACTAGGTGGGCCAAATTATTCTTATCTGCTGTCAAATTCTATGTTTCGGCATTTTTATTTGCGTTTACTGCATATACATGCAACAGTTTACAGTCCATTTCAGCTGTAATAAGTCATGTTAAATTGGGAGCATAGTGCAATAGCTGGTTTAATAGGTAAACCAGGGGCATAAGTAGAAACCACAGGGCCCTGGTATAAAAACTGCACCGGGCCCTCAACAGCTGGTCTGTGCCATCATTGCCCCCAAACTACTTGTCTGTACCTTCTTTGCCCCTTGCCCCCTCTTCCAACATACATTTTGGCACACATATATAAACACACTTTACACACGCATACTCATACTCACTAACACACACATACACAATTATTCTAGCACACACTGCATCTCACCCCACTTACACATACATGATCACACACACACACATACAATTATACATCCATGCTTACACACACAATTACACATATATGCTCACACACACAATTATACATCCATGCTCACACACACAATTATACATCCATGCTCACACACACACTTATACATTCATGATCACACACACAATTACACATCCATGCTCACACACACAATTACACGTCCATGCTCAGACACACACAATTATACATCCATGCTCGCACACACACAAAATTAGATATTCATGCTCACACGCAAGTATACATCCATTCTCACACACACACAATTACAAATACATGCTCACATACACGCACACACACAATTACATATTCGTGCTCACACACACACAATTACACATCCATGCTCACACACACATGCTCAGACATACACGTACACATCCATGCTCACACATATGTATATATGTATTGTAGAAAGAGCTGCATACATTTTTGGTGTTATATAAATATTATTAATAATATTACGTGTTAGGTTTGGGTTTAAAGTGAAACATCACAGATGTGAAAAAATTGGTTTATTACCTACATTTAGACACTAGGGAGCACTAGAGCACTAAATTTAGACTTGATAAGACTAAAATATAGACTTGTTTTGGATTACTTAAATATACATATTATTAAAATAAAGCCAGTCAGGATTATTCATTCAGAATGGAATTAGCTTGGAAATCAATGTTGAAACCTTATGGGAAGTATATGTTTTGTATTCTGAAATTTATCATTGTTTACATTTCTTTTGCCTAGTTTACTCTTTATTTACAGTATAAAATAATTTTACGTTAATATTGAATATATTATTGTACTGCGGAGATTATACATTTAACTAACATGCTTCCAAATAAAAAAAAAAACAGTTTTAAATAGAACTTTTGAAGTGTGAATGATGATGCAGACGCTGTTATTTTAACAAAAAAAGCTTTAATACTTTTTTAGTATGATAGAAATTACACTTTTATTATCTCTCATTTATGTAGTGGAAACTGCTTCTGCTGTGCTGTATGAAATTTTGAATCCCTCTAAATTATAATATTGTCTCTCATCTCCCATTTCTACTTCTATCAACAACAAAAGTGTGTGACTGTCATTACAAAATATATTGCTGTATATTTATGTATGTTCCTCTCTCATGCTTCTTACCTTGTGTCTCATAGGGGCTCCTGGTAACAAAAGAGTTGTCATTTTTGTTGACGATCTAAATATGCCAAAATTAGATCGTTATGGTTCCCAGCCCCCCATTGAACTACTCCGCCAGTATCAAGATTTCAAAGGCTTTTATGACAGAGAAAAACTATTTTGGAAAGAAATACAGGTAATTGATTACAACTTATTAGGTGTATTTTGTCACCATATTTAATGGGACCATATTTTTTATGATGAACATGTTAACAAGACAAATGAGGACCATGTATGGTTGATAAATATAAACATTTCTGTAGCTTCATGGTAAATTCAGTCATTACAATATGTATTCGCTCCTTCGTGGTCATTTTGGCCTATTACTGACACAAATCGTGGTGCATCCCAGAATATAGGCAGGTCTGATCCCTGTTCTATTCTGTGTTAGTTCTTCTAGATACACTGCTCCCCCTGTGCTCAAACAGTCTGAACCTAAGTGATGAGATAAAGTTAATAGAGTAATAAGGTATTCTACAAGATAATACCATTACCCAAAAAATTCCCAGCAGCTTTCTTTGCACGCCTCGTATCTCAGTGGCCAGCTAAGGTTTTGGTACCACATCTGCATGCTCTTTACAAGGCTTGTCATGGACACATGACAATATATATTCCAACATTTTGTGAGACCGGCTGTTTTCCCCAGGCAAATTTTATCTCTGAAAACAGATATTCTGGTCAGTGACCCTGACAACAGCGGGAACATTCATTTCTCTTGGTAATTTTAAAACTGTAGCAATTTTTTTAACAAAAAAAGTCATCCATTATATATATTTATGGATAAAATACCATTATTCTCAGTTTCAGTTTTTTCTGAAACCTTGATATTTTTTTTTTTGTATCATAAATTACACTACAATGAATGAAACAATAAATAAAATAATAAAAAATGCTAAATATTCTATTAAATCAGTCATAATATTATTAAAGAATAATGTTATTGTTCATTTTTATTTCTATAGCACCAACATATTCAACAGCCCTGTACAATGTGTTATACAGACATATATTTATAGCCTATATTAAGATCTATTCATTATATGCATAGAAATCTAAAATCATTAAACACTGGGTGAAGTATCTTTAGGTCCTTGAGTATATTCAGAAAGTGGATGTGTACTTGTCTATGAGTATACAATATTAATAATACTGGGAGCAATCCTACTTAGGATAGTTCCCCGTGTGCAGTGGAAGAGCCCAAAGAGACTCCATCGCCAATGCCTCAATGTAACATTAATTTTTCATAAAAAGTCCTTTTAGTATAGACTCATTGAAACATTGCATGATGGAACATTCTCCAAGGTAGCTTTAAACGAGGTTTCTAATAACGAATAACTGTGTTGTGAGCCCCTTTTAAAGTTAGCTAGAACAATGTACCAATGTCTCCAATGCTGTACATATCTTTCATCAAGTACTACAGGTTATTAATCTCCTTTAATTAAAAAAGGTAATTATTATATAGAGTGCTGTTGAAATGTTCTCAAATGCAATATATCAAATACAAGGTAGAGACATAGAAAAGAAACATGTGTTTATGTGAAGGAGATGTTTCAGGTTGAGGTACATGAATGATGCTCTTAAAGCTCTTCCCTGGCCGTGCAGCTACTTCTTCATACATCCAATACTGGATGTGACATTGCAGTCTATTTAAGACCTATGTGATGTATTGCCATCCCAACAATTGTAAAACAACCATATTTTTGGGGAGGGGAAGACATTTCACTTTTAAATCCATGGCCATTAAAATAATCTAAAATAAGCACAAATCTCAAACTGCCAGCTGAATGAATCATGTTCCATAGTCCAGTGAAGTTGCAGAGTAAATTCTCTTTAATGTGTGTTTGCCTTTGGAATCCATTACTATTGAAATGCCCATCCTGCGTTCCATTCTTTACACGCCCGTATCATTATCTGTTGTTGGCAGGGTGCTCCTGCCTCTTACTGTTTCATTTGACACAAATTGTGCATGATGGCTCTTTCTCTCCCTTAGGATGTTACCATTGCAGCTGCATGTGCTCCTCCAGGTGGGGGCCGTAATCCAGTAACTCCTCGCTTTATAAGACACTTCAGCATGTTGTGCCTGCCAACACCCTCAGAGCACAGCCTTAAACAGATTTTTCAGGTCAGTGGCTCTTTCATCACAAAGAGGAAGAATAAAAAAAATTACATCAATTACCGGTACTCTTAAGATGCTGCAGTTTGATTTGATTTTTTTTCCCCCCAAAGGAGAAAACGTTTGAACATTGACTGTGTTTTAGCAACTCAAGTATGTTTGGTAGCGAATTGCTATGGATGATTCAAAGTTAAGATTTTTTTTTTCCTTAATGGAAGAATGCAAAATGATAACATAGAAAGGAAAATGAAAATGGATGCAATTTTTCTCATACCATCAGCATACTTATCCAACAGTATCAACACATATAATTTAATGAAACTACTTACACTGGGTCGTGGAGTTAAATTTTTGCAATCAAAAAAGTAGAAAAATTAGTACCACAATGTTGGTTTCAACTTCACAGCTCATTAAAGGTGAAACTATAATACCTCATTTTCTATTCTGTCTCTGTGTACCTGGAACCAGATGGTCCCTCCTGAGCTCTTCATGGTCTGTACTTATCTGATCATTATCTGTGAGACAGATGGAACAAGGAATATGTAATTCCAGATGTCATAACCAACGTGAAGCAGCTTGGTTGCTATTAGGATCAAACAAATTCACTTTATATAATCCACGCTTTAGAATATTTATACATAACATAATTTAATTACGTGCTATTTGCCTCCAGAGAACATACTTGACTGATAGATGTCACCAAATGGAGCAAGTCAGCACTAGCTTCAGCAGGGTGCTAACAACTATTGTTATGCACAAACTTACTCTCATAAAAACTACATAACCCACCAAATGATACTATACATATTCCACACACATGTATTACCTATCCCATACAGTGTAGACGTTCCTCAATATTTGAGCCAATACACCAAAGATGATTAGGATTTCTTCTTGGACCAAAGCTCACAGAGTTACTTAGAGATTCACATAAGCATTCGAGACCACAGAGGTTCCTTGCACTGGTTCAATGACAGAATCACAGGCTTCTTTGGACTGTGTTTTCTGTTGGCAGGCCAGGTATATCCATTTTTTTGTGTACCAATTCAGCAATATCTATTTATGTGTCGCCCTACCTATGATACTAAATGCCTGATCATATTTCAGGCTCTCACAACAAACTTGAGTTTCTAGCGCTCATGCTTATATTTCGACATGTATTCCGGCTGCACTTGAACACAATGGCAGATTCATGTAGCATTGTTTGTTTACTGTACTGTCAATTGCAGATAGGCAAGCCTGATTATAAAATAAACTGACTAGGAACAAAAATATATATAAAACCTTGTTTTGTGGAGTATTTAAGGGTCTATATATTTCTTTATAATTTGGAATATATAATTTTTTTTGTCCAAAAATGTTCTCTTTTATTTGAGAAAATTTCACAAAAATAAATGAATAAACATGTTGATCTTCACGTAAGTCTACGTGTTTGCTAACAGTAGTTTTGTGCTTGTAGGCTATCTTAAATGGATTTCTGACAGATTTCACTGCGGCAGTGAGACAAAGCGCCACCAATATAGTGGAAGCTGCGGTGGAAATCTACCACAGGATGAGCATTGATCTTCTCCCAACTCCAGCAAAATCCCATTACGTGTTTAATTTGCGTGACTTGTCAAAGTGTGTTCAAGGTAAAACAAGAAATCGCCTGCTTTAATGGAATGCAGAATATTCCTGTTCTGTGCATTGCATGAATATTTTCTGAGCTTTATAAACAGACTTGTATATATGTGTATATATGTATATAAATAGTCAGATTTCAAGTATTTTCACATTTTTAAAGGCTAAAGTTCTTGCATTACTATATACTGTATACGGATGACTCCATTAAACATATCTTTCACTTCCTGGCCAGTTATACCAGTTCCGTCTGTACCTTGGAGTCTTTAGTTGACATTAATGGGACATCAGAGATCTGTTCCTCAAACGGAAGAGGGGGGAGACCTCTGAGGTCTGAAAGCATATGTAACTTTACATCTTTTTCTACATGGGCTCAAAAATAGTTATAAACTCCAACTAAGGACTCCATCTTCTCATGGGCAAATTGATTTAATATTTTAATATTTGTAATGAACAAAATAATACATTCTAAAATAATAAGATCTAAATACTATTAACTGAAGCTTCATAAATATTTTAAAGGTATCCTCCAGTGTGATCCAGGATCTGTGCGAGATCAAACACAGATCTTCAGACTCTTTTGTCACGAGTGTCAGAGAGTTTTTCATGACCGTCTCATCAACAGGGAAGACAAGCAGTATTTCCATTCAATGTTATCGGAAATGGCCAGTAAGTCTGTTGCTGCTATGTAGTACCGTATATGATCGTAGGAGTTGGATAACTTCACCAAAAACATGCACATCTGACAATTACATTTTATATCAACCTCTTTTGTGATACATTCTTATTATATAACAACCTTTTATATGTGTAATGCAATAGTAATTATCACTTAGATAGAATGACTACCTAAATGATAGGTAGCGGTCAGATTTTGGAGTTAGTGAGAGTGGTTCTTGGTTGATTAACTCTTGCTCATCTGAGACAATAAAAATGTGTACAATTGGTGAATCCTATTGACTATTAATCCCCTTTTTAAATCCTATAATACCCTGTATCATTTTTGGATACTTCACATGTACATGTCACACATCACAGTTGCCTCAAAGGTGTATGGAGTTTTAATCTTTACCTGTTATTGGAATGAAGTCCTATCTAATTGATATGCAATATGGTACAAGAGGTACTTATATAACTGATTGACTTATTGACTTATTAACCAAATGTATATTGATTTACAGGTAAACATTTCGCTGTACAGATTGACCCGGATTACTTTGTTACTAAACCAATTATTTTTGGAGATTTCATGAAGGTAAAACAATGTATAATATCTAATAATTTCTATCACATTGTCTTAAAATACACTCCTTGGCAGAGTAGTAGTTCTTTGAGTATACAGAACTGTAATGATGTGGTGACATATTAATGAAATAATAATGACAAGTATTAAAAGATATTTCTCAAAGTCCCCACTCTGGAGATTCTCCCAGCAGTAATGACCTTGTAGCTTGAGAAAGATGGTTAAGGGATGGGAGAACGGGTGAGTGAATAATTATGGAGTGAAATGTACAACAGTGCACATTGCTGAAATGAAATGGTCTCACTTTTAAAACAACTGTTAAATAAATAGATGCAGTGTTTAGAAATACATGAAAAAGACGATATTGTAGGTGCAATATTAAAGGTGAGAGATCCACATTACCAGAGCAAACTGTAAAGGAAATGACAAGTCTTCAGTACTGCGGAGGAGATCCCATTAGGCGATCCCATGTGCGCTGTCAGTAAAGAAAATCATTGATATATATACTGTCTGCAGCACTTATAGGTGTGCATGTATAATGTCCCTCTAGAACATGCATAATGCATGATATGGTGCCAATGTGGTTCATAATTTTATTGACACAGGCATTTATACTACAGTCTTATATCATTAAAGGGCCACCTCAATGATTGATGGTAGCAAAAATCAGTCCATGTTTTTTAAATTGTAATTTTAGGTTGGAACTGACAAATCGGAACGGGTCTATGAAGATTTGACTGATATGGAAAAATTAAGATCAGTTTTACAAGATTACCTTGAGGACTACAATTTGACCAACGCCAAAGATGTAAAGCTGGTGTTTTTTCAGGATGCGGTGGAACATGTTTCCAGGTACATTGCAGACAAGAAAAATTATTTTTGTATTTATGGTTAAAAAAATGTTAAATAGTTATTAAACATTAAATTAATCTTTATAAAAAATGGTCATTGGTATCTATTTAAGTCCAGTAAGCTCTAGGACACATACACAAGAACATTGAAGTACGAGCTATCCAAAGGATGTCACAGTTAAAAAAAATTTTGGCTGCTGGCATACTGCTTTCTTGACATTGGTAGATCTTTGTACTTTAACAATACGTTACAATTTCACAAATTAATTTTTAATGCAGGATTGCCAGAATGATCCGTCAGGAGAGAGGAAATGCTCTCCTAGTTGGTGTTGGTGGAACAGGGAAACAGTCCTTGACTCGGCTAGCAGCCCATATATGTGGCTATAAATGTTTCCAGATAGAGCTGAGTCGTGGCTACAATTACGACACCTTTCACGAGGATTTAAGAAAACTCTACAAAATGGCTGGTGTGGAAAATAAGGATATGGTGTTTCTCTTTACTGACACTCAGGTAAAAACTGAAGGACTCATACTGTTGTAATGTTCCACGTTCTAGCATTGCCAGATGTATGTTTTACTTAAGAAATAGTGAGGGCAAGCATGATCACCTGTTAAGATGAGGGCCTTTAACTAGTTTAAGCTTCCTAAGCTTAAACGATGTCGCTGAAATGCCTCAATAGCGAAAATGTGGCCTTTTACCTCACAAACAACCCAACAAACTCATGCATGGTTAGTATCACTCTACTCAGAAGATGTTGCTTAACACATTTTGGGGTGTTGCTTGACAGTGAAGTATACCAGGAGCTGTGAATTCATACTTGAAGTACAATTTGTGTGAAAAAAATAAAACATTCTACCACAAACGTTGGCAAAGACTAATGGTAGAAATTGTGCATGGAAAGCGTTAAAATTGCCAGCATTTGAAATACCTTGGGGTGTCTAGTTTTCTAAAATATATGTTTTGATGGGATGCATTGAATTGATTGGCTTCCAAGATGGCCCAGTTAGGACATGAGGGCAGAAGGACCAGATGTCAAAATTCCCAGTTGAAAACCTGAATTTCGCATGTCCCAAATGTGGCTTTATAGTCTCAAAATAACCCAACAAACTCATGCATGGGTGGCATCACTGTACTCAGGAGATGTTGCTGAACTCATATTGGGGTGTTGTTTTGAAGTGACATATACCTGGAACTGTAAATTTATACCTGAATTACAATTGTGTTTTTTAGTAAATCACATGACATGATCAAAAAAGGTATGAAGAAAGCCCCTCTTGTTCTGAAAAGAAAACAATATATAACTTTTGTGGGTACATCAAATGGTAGTGAAGAGATTTACAGCTAAACACGAGTACCGCAAAAGTGTTAAAACAGCCTTGGTCACAAAGGGTACAAAAAATAAACAAACAGCCCGGTTCTTAAGGGGTTAATATGTAGTACAAGTCATGTTTTGTCCCACTATTCCAAACCACAATGAAGTGGGGCTCTTCCTAATCCCTCTCCAAACAAGCAAATCAGCAAACTGTGGTAACACTGGAGCTTGTCCTTTATCCGTTATTCGAGTTTTGGGGTCTTAAGGTAATAAAATTCCATTTGCATATACTAAGAATTGGTCATTTTAAGCACGTCATTCTGGTAGTAAGATCATTGTCATGTTTTGTACAACTCTTTTTGCGTTTTATTTTAGCATTCTACCTCAGAATTATGCAGACTATGTGGAATACGTAAGCGTCTTACCTATCTCATTTGTTCTTTTCATCTATAGATTGTTGTTGAAGAGTTTCTGGAAGACATCAACAACATGTTAAATTCTGGTGAGGTACCTAACCTGTTTGAGAAGGATGAACTTGAGTATGTATTGGCAGCAACACGGCCAAAAGCCAAAGAGGCTGGGATACCAGAAGGAAACAGAGATGAGGTAAGCATTTGGGAAACATCTTAGAGCTGTACAATAACTCTAGCGTCTAAGCTACACACGTTATAATTTTCGCTGCTGTGTAAGATCTTTATTTATCCATTTCAGCCACAGTATAATGTGGGGAGGACAAAGAGTCGGCATTATATAACTTTATATAAATGCTTTGTTCTATAGTGGATAATAATGTTTCCTGCTTATCAAACGTGTTTCCTTTAAAGATGTAATGTACTAAAACTAGTCTGTACATCAGACATGTTTTATACGTGGGACGGGAAAAAGTAGGTTGTACCGATGAGTGTCCAAAATTCAACAGGTTAGTTCATAAATGTTAGTGATTACATCTTAAAAGAGCCTACAGTATTTGTTGTATTAAGAAATGTAGGTCAGCTGATGGATCACAGTAAGGAACATTGGAATATAATCAGGATGATGCATTGGGTAAAAAATAAAATAGATTAGAAAATGTATGGCATCACAGCCAATATTTAGCCGAACCGGAGTCGAGGTATCTCTAGTGCATAGGCTAAATTAATTGTACTTTAACACTGGCCAATATTCTACTATTATCCTCTGAATTCCACCAGCATCTGTTCTTATATACTGTGTCTAAAAATATTTCAGTGATTGAAAATATATACACATCCTTTTTATTATTTGGGCCCCAGTCCCAGATGGAGCTTTTGTATTTCTTAACACACAGATGCTTTAGTTCCTGTAGCCAATCTCACAGAAACAATTCAGAAGGCAAATAGCATTTTTTTTGGAACTGCATGAGCACAAAACCCTTTTACCCATCATTTTTATTGTATTTTGTGGATTGGTTCATTTACCTCAGGGATAGTGCTGTGTTTCCACACATGGAAGCCTTACAACCTTTGAGTTATCTAAAATAACTATCCTGACAAAACCAAATCAAAAGGATGCTTTATCTAAGAGGTCGATATCTGAACAGCCATGTGAGTATACGTGGGAATACAGTACTGTTATCATATAAAACAATATATTATCTTTTATCGTCTATATTATAATTTACTGACAATTGTATTCTTCCTAATACGCATGCTTCCATTTCTAATACTTGATACTCCTTTGCTGATGGTCTTGTTGTGCCTAGTAGGAGCCCACAGGCTCCATGACACCACTTTGGGGTGTTTTATTTGTTAGGACTTGGCTTCGTCTGCCAGTGACAACAAGGTTACAGGAAGTAGCGTCACATAAGACATCACTGACATCATATCAGACTCAACACTTTCTCAAATATTGTGTATGTGCTGCAACTTCACAAGTGGTCTTCCAAGGAGTATGCCATAAGTTGACTTTTTGCCTTCTTCAAATGTACTTTTTAGTTGAGTTAACAGTTCTCATGTGTTTTTTGTATACCAGGTGTTTCAGTATTTTATTAGCCAAGTGCGCCAGAGGTTGCACATCGTACTGTGTATGAGTCCAGTAGGAGAAGCCTTTAGAGCAAGATGCCGCATGTTTCCGTCATTAGTGAACTGCTGCACTATTGACTGGTTTGTGCAGGTAAGTGAAGGACATCATACTGCGAGTGTATTCATACACTAATAATTATGCTATCTGATATATGACGGATTTTCCATTTCATGGTACGAATTTAATTTAACCATTCTCAGCGCTATTTGAAACCATGCAAACCATGTGAAATATGGTTGCCATATCTTTTTATCAATAAGGGGTTGCAAATACCTGTACCTACAAAATAACTCACACAGACAAACTTATATCATTGTGGGTGTTAGTTCCCACTTAAATATACTTTTCTTTACACGTCTTCTTATACGCCCTATATTATTATATTTAAAATGCGGTTTGGAATCCTGTGTAAAGATGTTTCGAAGATTACACATGTACCGTACATCAAGATGCTTTTATACACATATTGTCTTTGAGAACTGAGCATCTGAGATCAATCTGAATTTCTGGTTTGCAGTGGCCCAGGGAAGCTCTGCTCTCTGTATCCCAAACATTTTTCACCAACATCGACCTTGGTAATGAAGAGATGAAGGAGAAATTTTCAGAAATGTGTGTGGAGATACATATGAGCGTCACTGAAATGGCTGAACGGTATTACGCAGAGCTAAGAAGGCGATACTACACAACGCCCACCTCATACTTAGAGTTAATTAACCTGTACTTGTCCATGCTGGGGGATAAAAGAAAGCAACTTGTTTCGGTAAGTTCTTAAATGAAAGAACATAAGTTCTAAAATAAAACTATCTGTAACAGTTTACTGATATTTATACCTGTACTTATTGGGATTGATTTACTAAAAATCGAGTTGTCAGTTGATGTGTTAAAAATTGAGATCGCTCACATGCACTCACATTCTACAATTTAAAAAGTAACTTGAATGCTTTTATGTTTTTTTTTCTTGTATGACCCTTTTTTATATGCTAAAATGAGCATTTGACAGTGCCGAATTCCCCCATACTGCCAATAGGTTAGTTTACCCCATAGATTCTATTGTTAATCCCCCTTGCATGCTGGGTATGGTCTACCAAATCAAGTTTGAATAGTAAAACGGTACATGTTTTTTCTAAGATTTTCAGTTATTCATTTCACTTATTTATCTGCCTATCTTTTATTTATGGCTCTCATACGGAATGTATTTTTTCACTTGACTAACTGTTTGCACTCAGGAGTAATTCTTTCCCATCTGTTGTTCCTTCAGCTGAAAATGTGTATTCCAAAAAGGGCTACAAATGGCAAAAGTAGGATAGAGATGGAGATGTTAGAGACAACATATTTATGATGCATTATTGCCATCTGAGAACTCTAGATATGTGTTTATTGAAAAAAAATCAGTTTAGTACGTAGTGCAGAGCAGCTATTGGAACTTTTGAAGTGGGCATTTCACTGATCTAAAATGTGCTGCAAATGATGAGATTGTGAGGTCTGGGCTGAGCTAGCTCGAAACTGACTGAAACATACGGTAATTATTGGGAATTATCCCACCGAGGCATTCTCTTAAGCTTTTGAAGATCACTTGGGAGAAAGAAGTCCTCAATCGAAGCTTCGAGAATCTATGGATAGTTATGGTAGACAGTGGAAAGTGCTTGCATAGCTGTATATTTACTTATAAAGCACAAGATTTTACAGTATATAATTTAGTTATGTTTTTCTGTGACATACAAATAATAACAGAAAACATAGTAAGTGAAGATTCTACAAGTTAGAATACTGTCAGTATTTGGTGTGTGGTAGGTATGTGTTACAGCATATGCCCTTGATACCCCACCATTTTGCCTGTGCGGCACATAAACCTTTTAAATACACTTTTGTGTCTAGGGACCCAGACCTTTATTAAAGTCTTCTATTTCCAAGAACTCTACTAACTACTATTTCAGAATGAATCAACCTTTTTTCTCTTCTTCCTCTTCTCTCCTGTCTCTCTTCTTTGTCTTCTTGCCATCTTCTTCAACTTCCATCCTCCTCTCTTATTCTTTTTCATCTTTTCTTCTATGTTTTCTTTATCATCTGTCTCTTCTTCCTCTTCTCGCTCTCTTCTTTTTTCCACTTCTCTCACTCCCTTTCCTCTTCTCCAAAATTCAAATTAGTTTGGCATGGTTACTCCCCTGAATAGTGGAACCAAGCATTAGACCCCAAACCACAAAAATGATGATGAACTAGAGCCATCGAATTATAGTGGTCTCTGTGTCAAAGTGCTAAGGGAAAACTGATTAATAATATATTGAGTGACACCATTCTTTATTATCCACTCCAGATATTTTAGAAAGGAGGTCTTTATTGCTACACAAGTGGCCATGTTTGAACTCATCTTTGTCAAGCCACAAGAACTGTGAAAAAAATATGTCTCTAAGTACAGCCTGAGATTTTTTCATACATGTATATAGGCAATTGCTTACCATAGTAAGGGTCAATATATGAAAAATCTCAGTTGCATCCCGGACGTAGTTAAAGACATGGCGGTTTCTCTGGACTGCCTGCAGAACATTTGATCTCTTTCTCCCTGTCCTGCCCATGTCAAGTCACCTTACAACCCCATGCAAATGCAAGGAGATATTTGCTGTTTGGAAGCTAGTTGGAACATGACTTACTGAACCTGCCTGCTGCTCGCTCTTTGCAAATCACATCCACTTGACTCTTTTGCAGGTATTTTTTGTGCAAGCACTAGTGGCCAACTTGTGTCATTTTGCTGGTGCAAACCCTTTTTTTTGCCAACTCGTAAACAACTCTCAGTTTAGTGAAAAGACCCCATTGTTTGTTCAAGAAAAGGTGGATTATCAGCTGTGCTAGATAAAACATATACCATCTTACCTATACATTATAAAGTGTCAACCCGCTGAGCTTCTCCTGCCAAAAGAACTAACCCATATACGCACCAAGTATATATATGGCTAGTGTACAACTGGTAAGAGATATAATGTGAAATGTATATGGGACTATTATTTATTTTTACTGGACTATTTTTCCATTTTTTATTGGACAACATTCTGACCAGAATTCGTCTTCCTTCTAGGCTCGTGACCGTGTGAAGAATGGGCTTACCAAACTCTCTGAGACAAATGTAGTCGTGGACAAAATGAAGATAGAGCTCTCAGCTTTAGAGCCAGTCCTCAAACAGAAGTCAATCGATGTGGATGCCTTAATGGAAAAATTATCCGTCGACCAAGAAAATGCTGACCAAGTATGTATTGTGAGATACAGTACCACAACTGGCATCATTGGTTCCTCCTTTTCGGAGGCTGTAGATTATTTTTAAACTAGATGCACTCCAACATGGGTGGCTCTTGCTTTACATGCCCTGTCTTTAACAACAGCAGTGGATGTATCTTTTTCTTGTGCCTTTGTAGGTCCTTATTTTGTATTTCTCTGCTTTTTAATTATCTCAGTGACTTAAGTAAAGAGATAGTAATGGCATCTGCCTGGAAACCCCAAGGATCATTTTCAGAAAATCTCTGAAATTAGAGAATTTGTGTAACTATCTCTTTTAGCAGAATCCTGTAAGGTTTCCACTCTACAAGACACTTGCTTTTTTCTTTCCTATGATTTACAGTAATAATACTAGAAAAGTAAATTTAAGCCCTCATAATGGTTTTGACATTTTTTTTATTGAAGATTTGAATTGTGCTGCCAATAAACTTACTTTATGGCTGCAATTTGTATTTTTCTGAAGAAGGTAAAATGAAACTCAGTTTGCAAGGGTGGACTTCAGTCACCCATGTAGCCACTTGACATTTTTAAAACACCAGTGTATGCTGTGGAGTACACTTTCAATAATGGTAAATGTTTCATTAGTCTCTGAGCTGGTCATGGCCGGCTTGGATTGAATATTTTAGCACTTAGACTTTAATGATCAAGAGAGGTACCCTAACTTGTAATGAGTTAACTACTGCATATCACCAAAGTCCATATGATAGCTGAGAGAGCCATTTCAATTTATGTTTTGTCCCCAAATGCATGGGAAGATTCAGCCAAATTCCCCTATATGCCTTTGCCCTCCAGCTATTTTCTGTGCAGGAGATGTACTCTGCTCAACACATCTCCTTGTGCGTGATTTACTTAGCTTCAATGAGCCTTAGACCCTCGTGCACATGCACAGAAAGCGTTCCCATTGATTTCAATGGGAGCGCTTTCCTGTAGCTTATTGACTGCTTCAACTAGCCAATCAATGGCAAGGATCATCAAGGCGGATGGAAAGTGCAGCTTCTACTTCAGGTAAGTGCTTTTATTTATTTTTATAGACGGAATGCAGAAAACTGTTCCTTAAAGTTGCTTGAATGGAACAGCAATGGATAATGATCATTTAGTATCATTTGATGAGCAGTTCTGTAACATTTATGGTCTCCCTGGGCAGGTGCGGCGCATTGTAAAAGAAGATGAGGCAATTGCCAAAGTGAAAGCAGAGGAGACACAGGCAATTGCCGACGATGCTCAGAGGGACCTTGATGAGGCTTTGCCTGCCCTAGAAGCTGCCAATAAGGCTCTGGACTCACTGGACAAAGCTGACATATCTGAAATTCGAGTTTTTACTAAGCCTCCAGATCTTGTCATGACAGTCATGGAGTCAATATGCATCTTACTCAATGCAAAGTGAGAGACGCACTGATTTTTAAAATATGTTTATAGATGTTATAGAACTTTTTTTAAAGTTGCAGACCATTTTCTTTTTTATTACAAGGCATACGCCCACCTATTCCATGAAAAAAATGCTTGTTCCTTAGCCTAGTGCCTTTAAAATATTGAAAAGGGTAAATTTAATGTTCAAAATTATTACTACAACTGCGAAAATAGTCTATATTCCCATGGGTACCAAAAATGGTAACTGGAATTACACACAGCAACATGCTTGGTCTAGTTCTCCATAAACCTAACAATTTGGCAGCTGTGGGTACAGATGCCTATTTTTTGTATGACAACACTGAATGTAATTATGGGCAAGGAAAAGCATCAACACTTTCAGCATGCCAGACTTTTGTCACTTTGTCTAACCCAGGGCAGTCCAAAGCACATTTTTAGTAGATGACTCCATCCATGATCCCCACATATTGCTACATTTATGGAAATTGTTATGCACCATTATTTTTAACTCTAGTCAGTGCACCTTCCATAGTCCTCCTTCTAAGTTTGTAGAAACATCAAGACGTATGTAAAAAGCATTCGTATGTAAACACCGAGTTCGCCTCCAGAATGAATGTGCTTATTTATAAGCTCCAAGTCCCCCATCCATGTGATGTGCGATTGCATAAGAATTGGATTTAGACCTGACATGTACTAATCAAACTAGCATTGTACAATAGTGTTATAAAATATATTTAATAAGCAGAGTATTTCTACATACAAAATATGTTTTCATCTTGATATATAAAGTCTAATTGTTTTCAATAGCTGCACTTAATTTTTTTTTTAGACCTGATTGGCCAACAGCAAAACAGCTACTTGGAGATTCAAATTTCCTTAAAAAACTTTTAGAGTACGACAAAGAAAACATCAAGCCTCAGATATTGTTGAAACTGCAGAAGTATGTCACTAATCCGGAGTTTGTACCCGAGAAAGTTGAAAAGGTGTCCAAAGCATGTCGTTCCTTGTGCATGTGGGCGAGAGCTATGGATTTGTATTCTCGAGTATTAAAAGATGTGGAACCAAAGAAACAAAAGCTTGCTGCTGCGCAGGTATGATCCCCTCCGTATTTTCACTGTATCCAGGGCTGAATATGGGTTTTTTAAGCACCCATTATGTATAGAATCTCTTGTATCTGTTACTTTGTTTTCATTGTCCCGTTCCGCTGTTGATTTCTGAACTTGCTCTCTAATATAGGAGACAACCTGACAGTGCTGGTCATCATTTTCTTGCCAACCCTGAGTTAAAGATACACAATAAAAGCAGGTTGTGTTTTTTGTATTGTGCCAAAGCTTTGCCATGGTTGGTGAGCAGGAGAAAATGGCTAATGATACAAAATTAATTGTCTTGAATCATCATTTTACTCTTTGCAAGAAATCTTGATCTGGAATAGGGTGCTTGAGCTTCCATTATCAGTCTTCCTAATTGTTGTTTTTTCATTTTCCAATCTTGTTTTTGTTGGGTACTCATGAAAAGTCCACCGGAACCAACACTGACATTTGTACACTAATACTGTCCCATTCTGACTTATTTGTGTATGGGGGAATGCACCTATGCATTCTTTAGAACTAAGTGGTGCCAGAGATCAGTGGCATGTGTAATGGACTTAAAGTACTGATGTCCACTTAATAACCTTAAGGTTTTTTAAGACGCCTGTACTCTATTCTTTTATTGTCAGTCTAAAGTTCCCATAATCCTATTTTTACTCACTGTTCTTGATGTAATATTACACAAACCATGTGAAGCCCCACAAATAGAGAACTAAGACATAGCCAGTTTGTGTCTCAATGGCATACATATGTTTCCTCAATAAATTAACTGTACGGGTTTTGTACATCTGGTCTGCAAGATTGTCTTTATTTGATTTGTGCTAAAAATATATGTTCTGGCCTTTATGAAATGTAATTGACATTTAAAGCTTGCTTTTATTCCACAGATGGAGCTGGATGCTACAATGGCTACCCTGCGACAAAAGCAGAGAAAACTGAAGGACGTGGAAGAACAAATTAAAGAGCTGCAGGATCAATATGACAAAAGCCTTGGAGAAAAAGAGAGCCTTGGTATTATTTCAATTGCATTGCTAAATGTTTTACAGTTTCTGCCAAATCTGAAAAAAGAAATGGCCCTATGTTATCACGCCAACCAACAAACCAATTACTTTACAGTGAATGTTGCATGTGATGCCTTCAACCTGAATTCTATAAGGCTGGTAAAGGTTTCCTGTAACAACAGTCCCTTCAGTTGGTTCCATACAAGACTCATAGAGGAACACTGAAACAATTTCTAAAATTTGAATTAACAAAGGAAATCAACAAACCCCAAGGCCCATATTGCCAATGCCAAATCACAGCATCCAAGATGGCCAACCCTTTTCCCACTGCCAACATCTGCCTGGAAATTTGGAAGAATAACTTTTGTGCTGCAGATAACAAAATGTAACACCCATACTCGAATAAAAAATAAAATCAAGACTACTGGAAACAAACCCAGAGCATCCTGCTTAAAAATATGCGCAATGTGTACAATGCCAACAAAAAGCGAAAAAAAGCTACTGAATTCATGACGTAATGACGTAAAGTGATACTTTCCATTGGAAATATGTCATTTCTTTACATGTGTTTTTTGTTTCTAGCTAAAACTATGGCGCTTACACAGGCCCGCCTCAACCGCGCTGGGAAACTAACCTCAGCACTAGGGGATGAGCAGGTCCGCTGGAAGGAGAGCATTGCCAACTTTGAGGAGGAAATTTCGAATGTCATAGGGAACGTGTTCATCGCCTCTGCTTGTGTGGCTTACTTTGGTGCATTTACAGCGGTCTATAGACAGCAGGTAAGCATGCACTACTGTAACATATTTTTTACTTCAGGGGTTTATTTACTAAAACATGAGTTTACAGGTTAGTTAAGGTAACACAAAGTATTTCAACTCACTAACTTGGCCCAGCACCACGAAGGGCCAAGCTGACCTTGCCTAATGTATAATGTAATTGATGTAGGGATTCCACTGGATTAGACTAGGATACAACTGGGTTCTTCCCTCAGGAGAAACAAATAGGTTGGTTCTTCTTTACAGTGCGTAGTCGGGTTGGTGAGATGACATTTCATCTTACTTCAACAAGTATAAAACCTCATGGTTTAGTGAATACATGCCTTTAACTCCGACAGGTTGTGTGACAGATGAATAAGTGTATAAATCATTCCTGACAAAGTTGACTTTTCTTCAGGGAAACAGACATTGAGCTTGCTTCTTATTCTCACTACGTATGCAGACCTTTTTTTAAACTCACTATAACTTTTAGAAAAAATGATCAACCAATGATATCTAGGTTAATCAGCGGTTAAAATCACATTTGAATTGCCACACTTTGAAAAAAGGATCATTTATACAGATTTATAGAGGTTTTATGTTTTGTGGTATGTTGGTTTATTTAGATATCTTCAGGTTCTGGTTGTTTTTGTTATATTGTGAAGTAGTAATAAAAGTTATGTTTGAATTATAATTATTCAAAATTATAAATGAATGAATCTGTTGTTGATATCTGATCATAGATTTAACTCTATCTCTCTTTTTTATTCTTTGCCCTCTTCCCCCCCCTACACAGCCACTAATACCCCCCTCACACATCACTATCCGTGCAAACATAATTTTTTTTCTTTATTATTGTTCATTTTAAAACTGTCATAGACATGCCATGCAGCTTACTTGCTTTAGCAGTTTATTCACAACATTTATTTATATTTTATTTTAGTTGGCTTGTTTTAGGATACTTAAAAACCCACTAACAATTTCTAGATTAAAAATATCTGCTCAGCAGTATATAGAAATGCTGCTTGTTCTCTGCACGTTCAGTTGGTTTACGGAAAAGTCTATTTAAGCGGATAAATCGGACTTAGCATTATCGAAGCCACCCTAGGCTAGAACAACGCCATCTCTTAGGGCTACATTCGCCAAGCGTTAATATCACGAGAGGAAGCAAAGCAGAGAAAACAAACCATGCTTATCGTAGCCTAGATTTTGAGTTATCATTCATAAACACAGAAAATAAATATTTCTGTCATGCTTAGACCTTTATGTTAATTTATGTGAAATCATCCTGCAAACATGAAATATATCTACAACCAAGACAAGCCAACACAGTCAGATAGAACCACAACATTGCGATGAATGTATATGTTAATGTGTATTCCAAGAGACATGCTGACATGTAAGAAATGGCACCAGGAATAGATAGCCTCCCCTGCTGTCAAGCTGATGCGTTCATCTAAGCATTATTTGTGATGGCTGACTGAGTCCTTCCTTGCTATACATCCATCCATGTCCATCAAACCTGCTGGTAGACAACCAGATAATAAAGCATGTACTAAGTTGCTATGATGTTTGTTTATTTGTCATATTATTATATATTCAAAGAGCTATCGTCAGATTGCATCCAAGTCTTGACAAAGTCGGGTAGCCATTAGGATTGGGAAATGGAAAAGTTTAGAATCAGCTTACTTTAGGAGCAAGACAGGCCATATGAGAGGCAGTATACGGACCTGCGTGGATTAGCCTAGTTTACCTGATTGCCAGTCCGGGCCTTATAACACTGGTTTTAGTGGAAAGCGACCAATATTTAAAAGATCCTCTGTGTATCAGCAGCCTTTAATACGTATGGACTAGAGCACCATTGTTTGTAATGGACTAGTGTTTTTTTTTTATGATTAAGTCAGTGGTTGACAGAAAGGTTAGTGACCTTCTTTGAAAAATGAAATTATCGTACTTATATGCATTCCTGAGTTTTAAAAGGCCTTTTGTCTTTAAAAATGCCTATTACTCAGTTTATGGTAATGAACTAGTAATCGCTTTCCATATCTTAACATATCTGGCGCAGCTGAACCATCACTAACAAACTGGAAATACCAACTGGTAACCAAGTGTTCATACAATTATTTGTTCAGCCTTAGCTAGTGTCCCTATTTTGCCATTTTATTCATCAATAAACGTACATATACATATTTCAATATAAACCTTAATGCTGCCTTATGATGTGTATCATATCAACCCCTAAAGCTGTATTGAAGACACTGCTGAGTTGACTATAGCAGTGTATTGTGTGTAGTTTGTGTTATTGTGAAAATATTGGGCCATTGCTGCTTCCTTAATCAAAGAATATTTTATCCACACATTAGCTGGCCAACAAACAAGTTTTGTGTTAACTTTCTAAAAGCTCAGCAAGGTCAGCTAATCTTAGATTTTTTTTCCATGGCGCATATTGACACCTGTTACTGCTTGGGTGTATTGCAATGCAAAGCCACAACGTGCAAGTCATAATGATAAGAACCATTCAGCCCATCTAACCTGCCAATTTTGACTGATGTAAAGACTCTAGTAAGACTTTAATAAATTCTAAAGAGCTAAGCTTTCTTCTTCTTTTTTTCTTCTAAAGAATGTTCATAACTGCTTCCAGGCATTGGAATTGATATATTTATTTAGGTTTCCATGTTGAGTCTGCCCAAGTACAAATCTTATCTAAGGTTTTTAAATGTAATTCATGTTTGAAATAACAAATGTATGTATCAGTCCACCCAACAGATAATCTAACGACCTTGAAGCTGCATACTGTCATGTTCTTACCTGCTAGGACTCTGATCTCTGATCTGCATAAAACTCTGATCTGCATAAAAGGCAATCTCCACCTCAACATAATTAGTTTCATAAATGCTCTCTTGTAACTGTGTGTTTTGATATTGTTTGTGATTCCATTATGAGATGAAGAAGCATCCTCTTCCTTCTTACTTGAGCTTCAGAAATATATATCTGGACAACATGGGTGCCCTTGTCGATTCTATAGACTTGTTCTCCATATACTAGGTGCACTTTATGTTACGATTTCTTGAGTACCAAACACTGCCTTACTTTTGACCTGCAAATGTACTCTGCATGTCCTAACCCTCATGGCTAGTTTTAGCGTCTCATCCCATGGTTCCCAAGCTCCCAAATTCAGCCCACTTCAGTATGTCCAGGGCCTCAACCTCTGGGAAAAGGGACTGTCACTGATGAAGAGCTATGCCTTGCTTCTAGTTTCAGTGTTCACCTCAGGTGGTAGTCCAATACCACCTGGTAGGTGGTAGTGTTGGTAGTCCAATAGAACCCAGTGGCTGAACCTCTTGGAAAAGGGACAGTTGTTTTAGCTAGTAGTCTTTCTCCTCAGTGAACCCATTACACATACCAATAGTATGACTGCTAACTAGAGCTACTTGGGCCCCAAAACCCTGTACTTTTTCTGTTTTTTAAATGTCTATAAATGGCTCATGCACCGGATGTGGTAAAACATTATATGCACAAATTAACCTGGGGTCTTCATTGAACTATACTACTCTACTGCAACATTATTATTTTTGTTTCTGTAATTCAGCTGTATGAGTGTTTGTCCAGTTACATGAAAATGTGCTCCTTGTTCATTGGACTTAACATATATTTTTTCTTTTTTCTATTACTTCAGCTGATAGACTGTTGGATCACAAAGTGCCAACATTTACAGATTCCTATCAGTCCTAACTTCAGCTTGATAAACATTTTGGGTGATGCATATGAAATTCGCCAGTGGAATACAGATGGCTTGCCGCGAGATCATGTCTCAACAGAAAATGGTATTTTAGTGACACGAGGCAGACGATGGCCACTCATGATTGATCCACAAGATCAGGTATAATTTTAAGCTTCAAGAATTCCCCAGTAGTCGTGCTAGGCTCACTATTCAGTTTGCATTTCCTAATTAAAATGTAACACAAATGTAGAAGGCTTTATAAAAAGACTATTTTCAAATACTATAAATGGTATACACATTACCCTCTGCATTAGGCTTATAGGTAAAAAGTGAACTCTTCATCTTTTCTTAACCATATCAACTGAAGAAATCTACTTGTTTATTTGACCATTCCATTGGTTGTTATGACAATGAGACCACTTTGAACCAAGATTACCTTTTCTACAAAGCCACCACTAGCAGAAAGAATGTATAAAACCATTCATTTGTATTTGTACATGTATGAAGAAACTGCAAAAACAATCAGTATGAATTATGAACCAAAATTGGATGTACATAATGATCACTGAGTAGGAACCACCAAAGAAAATTTATTATAGTGGTTCTGTTTTTTTACAGGTGTAAAAACCTCAAACTTCATTAGGTCATTGATTTTATTTTAAATTCGGGGTAGTATTATGCCTGTACCATACATGTTTAAGGTCCAATGTTTCCTGCCAAGGAGCTCATGGACTTTATGGCCCACATAGTCTGTGTCATCATAAATTATATAGTAAAGTTTGTTTATCTTGGCCTGCATTTCATAATGTCACTACCTCCTTACATAGTTGGACAGATTGCTTCAATAGATGTTGTTTAAATCATAATCTATTCACAAGTGCTCTAAAGCTGTCTTCTTCAACTGATCAATGCATGTTTCCATCATAGGCAAACCGCTGGATAAGAAACAAGGAAACCAAAAATGGCTTGAAGATCATTAAGCTTACAGATGCTGGGTTTCTGCGGACACTAGAGAATGCTATAAGGCTTGGTTTGCCTGTTTTATTAGAAGAGGTTTGTTTGGGTGTTTCTCTGGGGGTACCTGCCAGTTTCAAAGTATATGATAATATTTAGTTTAACATTTACATTTACTTCAGGAAAGTAGCAAAAGCTTATTTTTGCTAAAGTAAAAGCTATGTATGTGTGTTCTTTTTTATACAGTCACCCATCTACATTATATGTACTATCTACCACACTATATTATTATAATGTACAGAGTACATCACTATGCAGCTCTTTCATCTGTGTGTAATTTTAAATTGGTTTAAAGCTCTTAAAAGCCAGCGGATTATACAGTTCAGTTCACTTAGTTTTAAGGGTGCTTGTCAGCATTTACCACACATAGGAAAATGAAATCCTTGACTCGCAGTCCTCAAGTCCTACTGATGAGATGCTCACTGTTTTTTTTGGAAACCTGTGTACACAGATCAGTTAATTGTCTACAAAAATATCTCAAGAAAACAGAGCGTAATGATAGCACCAATAGTCCAGCTTTCAGTTCAGTTAAAGAGTTAACCGATGTTCCTAGACTTAAGACGCAAGCAGTTGCATGCTACAGCTCTAAAGGACACGCATATTTATTAACATTTATGTTTTGAACGTGAGCACTTGTGAGTGTCAAGTTTATGCTAGTTCAACCCTTGCAATTAACCATGTCTTTTAAATATCTTACTCAAAGTCAATCATATTTTCCATTGATCAAAAATACTTGAGGCTCAGGGTGGACCTTAGGGTTAGTGGCACCTGGGTGCAGCAATTCTTCATCGCCCCCCCTTAACTAAAACACATGCACATATGAACATGCAAACTCACTCTAACACCCTCTTCTCTTGCTTCTCTGCCTTTTGGCTAAGATCAGGTCAGTACCTGTGATAGGAAAGCTTGGTCCTCTGGTCTTTGGGCTGGGAATAGCATCAGAGAGCCCAAGACTTAGATCACCGATCCCCTTCTTCACTTGGATTTTGCACTGTTTGCACGAACTTCTGGCTCTAACGAAAAAGAAAAAAAATCCTCCTTCACACCACCAGAAACCATAGGCGCACACCTGACACTCCATATGCTGACACACACTAACAAAATACAATAACACCAAGCCACATATGATGACACTAAATACTAACACACTCATTTGTGCTAACAATATACAATAACATGCACACAAAGGCCAGATGAAGGAGCTCTAGGCTCTGGAGCAATAATACAGAAGGGACATATTCTATGAATTTTCTGCCTTTAGCAAGCTTGTTTCCTTTACTTTCTCCCTGTTGTTGTCTTTTTTTGCCCTCTGTTGTGTTATTACCTCTCTCTTTGGTCATTTCTTTTGCAGTATCACTTGCTGACTTTTCCTTACTTTTCACTATCGCCTTTCTCTTTTTTGTTTGGTATGCCCTTTTATATTTTTCGTCCCCTTTCTAAATTTTATCCTGCCCCCTACATACATATCCGCACACATGGGCACATATACACACACTAATATAATACGCATATGTACAGTACATACACACATACTGTGTATACATATGCAAGCACATACACATATATATACAAACATATATATATACACGGACCGGTCAGAATGCCTGAATCCTAGGGCAATTGTTCTGTGTGCTCTGCTGTTAATCTTGCCCTGTCTGATACGATATACACACACATGTGCTAACACCAAATTTTAACATATACATATATATATACATAAGAACACAAACGCCTTATAGGTGAAAAAAAAACAGATACCCAGCTAGAAAAAAGTGACCTATGCAAAACTTTCATGCAAACACTACACCTTCAACATGTGCATAAAATATCTTAAGTAAAGAAAATGTTCTAGAGTTGAATCAATATTTTATATTGCACATTGATTTATATTCAAATATTTTGAACGCAAACACCAGCATCAGTTTGAATCCCTATTTTTAATTAAAGTTAAAGGAAACCCTGGATCCTGCCCTGGAGCCAATTCTTTTGAAGCAGACCTTTGTGTCAGGCGGAAGAACGCTGATTCGCCTCGGAGACTCTGACATTGATTATGACAAGAATTTTAGGTTCTATATGACAACCAAAATGCCAAATCCACATTATCTTCCTGAGGTAAGAAACAGCCATGCTAAATGTATTAATGTGACATATTAAAAGGTAATCCTCTTTAGTGCCAACTTTTTAATATATGTCTTGCGGTTAACTTTCAAGTGTCATTATTATTTAGTATTCTCCAGAACTGCTCTCAACTTCTGACACATCCCCGGCCTTTGTGTTTTTCTAATTGTTGGCGAGTCTCGGCCAAAAACGAATAAATAGATGGCTTTAAGTAAACATTATTTAAAATTGGTTAAAATACTAAATATAAACGTAACCTGTGATAATGTCATATTCAGCACTTTTGCTAGAAAATGTACTTTGACCATAATTATGTATTATAGCGACAAGTGATATTAAAGGGACAGATTATATACTACATGCAGAGCACAGCATTTACCCCAATTGGCCTGATTTAATAACTTTTTGTTAACATTTTTTTATTTGAATTCTGATAAGTAGAAATAGAGGAAACTGTGTAGAGGTGTTATCAGATTAGGGAAATGTCAAGTGTGGCGTATTACTAATTGCTTTAATAAGCATTTTGTAAGAATATCTGTAAAAAAACACTTGTCAAGTAAACATTTGGAGTAAGTGAAATTTAAATAGAATTAAATGGAATTATACAATGGACTCTTCTGGTGCATATAATTATACACCAAGGTCAGCCTACAATATCTTTCTATGTTATTGTTGTTATTCCGTTATGTTTCTGCTAATGTACCACTATATTTTGTTAAACCTCATTAAAATAGTAGCAGGCAGAATTTCAAGCATAGTAATTAATACACAGGACATGTCTTCCCACAGTATGGGCCCCCGCTCAAAATTTTGCTTAGGTACACAATGGCTGTATGGGGAGGTGAGAAAAAAAGTGTGTACCTGTCATTCATGTTTGTTATAAATGAAAGAATAACACCAAGGGAACGGGTAAAAGCATTTGCATTCTGAATCTATCATCTGAATACTTTTAACCACATAATTTCTAATTTCATGCAAAAGTATGTCATTGTAGGCAATGTATGTAGTATTGCTGTGTAAATAGGTATTTTTAATAGATTTTATGTTAATTTAAGTTGTCTTGTGTCATATCTTTGTTATTTTGCCGTATGCATTAAAGTTATGTTGCCCTTGCTTTATCCTGTTGTCCTTACCTGTCTTTGCTGTCTAGGTATGCATTAAAGTCACTGTAATTAACTTCACCGTGACCAGATCTGGCCTGGAGGATCAGCTGCTCAGGTAAAATTTCTCCTCAAAATGAATAATTATCACAACATAATACAGTTTTTAGAGATTGTATTTAAAGAAGGAGTTCAAGTACAAGTATTTTGTTGAGATCACAGTGGCTGTGGTTTACCACTATTTGACCTGCGCATCCAGGCAGCTAAAAAGTTACTTGAATGGTTGAATCTTATGGATTATTTGTTTTACTTGCAAATACAGTACAGTGCTATATGCAGAAATGTAGGTTAGCATTTTCAAAAACCTAAACTACCTTTATCTGCAGAGTGTGCCTAGATGATCTTCAACTGGGTGATTGAGACTGATCCATTCTATTGTTTAGTACAAGTATGATAAGAAGCCAGGACACATAGAGATTACATGAAAACATTATATTTTCTTTTCTTTTGAAACCATATTCTAATATGTTGCTAGTAATATATTTTTAGTGGGATTACCCTTTGAAGCTCCCTATGCTCACTATTTATCTTTCTTCATTTTCACCTTAACATATCTTCTTGAAAAAGATGGTATAAGTACACAAAACAGTCAAACAGAGATAGGGAATGCCATTGTAATTCAAAACGTATGGCAGGGAGGAAGAGTGCGATACAGCTATGGTTGTCATATCAGCCACTTTTTCCAGGACACATCTAATTTTTAGATGTTGATGACCAATACCTATTTTGCTACCCTGCAGTAAGTTTTATATATCCCGTTGTTAAAAACCTCAAGATGTAATGCTTTAACTATGCCAAGATGATGACAGTGCCAGTGCCTTCATTTAGGGCCACAGAGGAAACTGGGATACACTCCCTGAAGGGTAAAAACGAGGGGGGGCACTGAAGTCCCCACTGAAAAGTTTTTGAGAGCCAAAAAGACAACTGCATCCCCCACCAAAGAAGCTGAATGTTGAGGGACTTGACTCCACTGTGGCATTTCCATAATCAAGACCTCAAAAACAATAAGTAGCAGACATGCATAAAAGAGCATTTAGATGTGTCATGAAAAAGGTGGCTGATAAGGCAACCATAGATACAATAGAGCAAGACACGAGTAAAAGAGTTTTTTTTAACAATTTGCTTAAGGTTATTTCAGAATCTCTATAAAGGTATCCCAGGCATAAGATAATTCAGATATCACTTTGTGGTTTCCCTTTCAGGCCAGTCTAGTACTTTCAGACCAGGGCAGTTTACATACTTCTAATGTACATACCTGGGAACTTCCCAGGGCAGGCTACCCAGATCTCTTCATTACCTTGGGGATTGGTTTTGTGAAAGATAGCCCCCAGACAGCCTTTAGTTTAGGAAAATAGTCAGGGAAAAGTGGTCCGAGATTGGACATGCCAAACCACTGCTCCCCTGCCTGGAGAAACAAGAAACCTGGAGACGATGCACAAAGGAGTAGAACGGACAAAAACATAGATTGTGAATACAAATACAAAAAGTTAGACTGCATTTCTTTTGCATAGTATGCATTTATCAAATATTGACAGTGCAACATTATTTTACAACCTTAAGCGATGTAGTAAGGATTGAGAGACCAGATTTAGAAGATCAGAGGAACCAACTTATCACGAGAATTAACTCAGACAAAAATCAGCTGAAAGCCATAGAAGACAGGATTTTAAAGCTGCTGTTCACATCAGAAGGAAATATTCTGGACAATGAAGAACTTATCAATACACTTCAGGAATCTAAGGTACGCATTAGCGAAAGTCCAGCACTGAGTAGTTTGTGCAGATCTTGCTTTAGAGTATCACTTTTGTGGCAAGATACACTTAGTTAAATTGTTATATATATAAATACTCCTTTAAGTGATGTCACTGTTTCCAGACTCTGATGGATTTACGATAAGTATTAAAGGAGCGTTCTCTATGGAAGTAAAATAAACATTGTTTATTTAAAATAAACACAGTTGTTGGTTGAATTAATGGTCGAATTCTCCTCAGAAAAAGTTATTTCCTTTAATAGATTATGCGCATAATCGAGACAAGGCACACAACACACAAAAGTCAAAGCGTTGTCTAATTACGTATTTGGATTACATGGTTTATATAACTTCTTATATTTCTTATCTGCTTCTAATTGCATGCATCATTCTGATTGGTTACTTTTTAAGCAGGTTACGCCTCTTAGTAGATATGTTGGCGCAACTCGTGATACATCATAGACTAGACATTTTCTACTGTCTTTGTCAGCAATAATATTTATGATAACATAAGCATTTTTCTAACAACAGTCTTTTAAAATTACCTGTGTGCAACTAAAGAATATAAGGACTCTGTCCGCTTTGTCCCCCTTACAGCTGGTGCTGTCCAGTTCAGTTCCCCTGTCATAGTTTATAATCAATAAGACCAGGGGCAGATTGATGCCCTCCAATGACTCAAGACATAGTTATGCTCCTCCATTAGACCCTACCCCACTAGGCCCTGCTCCCAACATTTAATATATATTGAAAAATATTGCCACTTGGCAGTGCTCACACATAACCGCGAGCCCTTGGCTCATGACCAAGCAATGGACCTCTAAGTCTACCCCTCTTGTAGTTCTACACACCACTGAAAAGCAAAGGGTGAGGAGCAGATAACTATTATACCTTATCAACAAAATTGGAAACATGTACCACTTTGTAAATTCAGTTTTGCCCCTTTTTCTTCACATAAAGCCCATTTGTATATCTTATCATTGTACAAAAAAGCCAGAGACAAAATACTTGAAATTCATGTTTCGTATGAAAAAGCAGCTTTATTAAGTGTTTTTTTTTTCTTGCTATACAATATAAAGACAGTTTGTCATTCATTTGTTTTATTCACCAATTTCCAGATTACTTCAGGTGCCATCAAAAATAGACTGAAAGAAGCTGAAACCACCGAAGAGAAGATAAATGCTGCCAGGGAAAAATATAGAACTGTAGCAACCCAGGGATCCGTTATATACTTCGTCATCGCAAGTCTGTCAGAAATAGATCCAATGTATCAGTATTCATTAAAGTATTTCAAGCAGGTAAGTAAAATCATTTTTAGTGCCACTGGGTCTCATTAAGACCCCAACTTGAACAAAATAGAATCACCTATGTAGTGTACTGAATGTGGTAATAAATGCAAACTGCCAAGCCGTATAATAAAAATCTTATTAAGAATAGGTAAAATTTGTCCAACTAAATGGTGCTATTCATGCCAGGATAGCACACTGCTTCCTGTTAGCAAGTTGGCAAGGACTGCAGTTGAAGGACATCAGTGTCCTTTCCCCAGAACGTTATTTTCTTGATGTGCTGAGCGACAGCCCAGAATCTGGCCACCTGATATCTTTCCTTTTACAAAGACCGTTCTGATTTAATTTGTATGTATACAGGAGGCAGTGGCTTGAAAATAAAAAGTATAGTTGGCGTCCTTGCCAAGCATTTAATGAAGTGGAATATACTATACTCCCAGAAAGCGCTGCACATATTAATAGAAGCATTTGGCTTAATCTCTGTCCTTAATATAATGGATGTCTATGCAATCCCACATACAATAAATTATGTTACAAGAAAAGCATGCAAGTTTTTTATCTTTACTATTTTATTGGAATTCAAATGTATAACAGATAATAATTACTAGTGATTGATTAAGTTTGTTTTGACCTAACGTCGCCATAATTGCCCGTCTGAATAGATATCCTTTTTGTTCTCTTCAGCTGTTTAACGTGACGATTGAGGCTGCCGAGAAAAGTAACGATCTCGACTCTCGTCTGGCAACACTTCTTAAGCAGACTCTTTTTTCATCTTATACCAATGTTTCACGGGGCCTTTTTGAACAACACAAGCTCATCTATAGTTTTATGCTCTGCATAGAGATCATGAGACAAAAAGGAGAAATCAGTGAATCGGAATGGAACTTCTTCCTTCGAGGTGCTGCAGGATTAGATAAGGTGGGATTTCGATGCTCAATGCTCTCAACACAGATAAATCCAGATGGTGTACATCTTAATCCATTCTAAATGGTATCCAAAACTGGAGCCGAAAGGGATAATTCTGTCCTTGTAAATGTAATGCTTTATCCTCACAAAGAGCCACAGACATGTTAATGTGAGACAGCACAGTTTGCAACTGGTCTGACATAACGGAAATGGGAATAGTATGTTTCATGGGGCTTTGTGTTTGGTAAACATAGAGGCTATCGCTGAATGGGTATGTTATACTCTTTAATTGGCATCATCCAATTCCTTCACCGTTGGAGAGGATCTGTGCTACACTACTGTTTTGTGCGTTTGTGGGAAAGTTTCTTGTTTTGTACAAGTGCCACAATTGTCAAGATTTCAGGACCCTGTAAGTATAATACATAATACCATATTTGGGGAAAATATTATTTGTTGACAGATATTTGACATTTGATGTTTCTCACCTGCCTATTTTTACGACCATATTGGTTCCTTGGTCTGTATTCAGGATGGCTTTATGCTCACCTCGCTGTATTAAATTCTACCACTTCTGCTTGAAGGTATTATTCGTAATCTTCATACTTTCCATATGCTGTTTAACCTATTATTAGGAACGTCCACCTAAACCAGAAGTATCCTGGCTCTCTGATGCCCTGTGGCATAGCTGCTGTGACCTGGAGGAGATTCTCCCATCTTTCAAGGGCATCAGAAATGATGTATTGTCTACACCTATTGTAATTCATCTAGGTATGGCTAAATGCAGACATATTTTTCATTTACGATCTTGAGAGAAAACAGTGCATTCTTTAATGATTTATATGAAGGGATTTGTTAATACAAGCGATCACAGGGAGGCAAGTCATAAAAATGGCTAACCTACCCAAAAAGAGAAATCAGAAGCATTCAGAAGCAGTCATAGGTGAACTCACATATACATGGCCAAGCCCAGAAGCATCTAACTGTTGTACACTGTGATTTAGTTTACACTTTATAGTTATATAGGGTTCATATCTTTGTAAATTCATTTTTTTTTATATTTTATATTGTTATGTATTATCTATTTAATTGTGAATTTGTAGTCCGATTCAAAATGCTTTTTGCTTTTTAGGAAATCTTGAAATTCTAGTTAACCCCAGTTCTGGTGATGGTTATAAGAAACACACAGAAAATGAAGCAATGAGTGTCCTTTGGGATGAAACGCTTAACCTGTTCCAAAAGTTAATACTTATTAAAAGCACAATGGAAGAAAAGGTAAGTGTGTATGCTACACCCCAATGTTATCTTTAAAAATGATAAAATACATTGAAACACCTTTTTTCTTAAATATTGCATTTTTTAGTTACTGGGATCATTTAAGTGTTAGTATGTAGTATGGGATGATCCTACATGGGAAAACATGTACTTTTATAGGTACTGTTGTGTAAGCTGTGAAGAACTTACTTTCCCCTAGCAGATTTAGCTAAAATGAAACATTACCAAAATCTTAACATAATCCTTTTTATGTAATTTGTTCAAGACCATAATGGGTTATCTTGATGTAGGATGTAATTATCATTCAAGTCAAAGCTGAAGTTGTCCCCTGGGTTTTATGTGTCTTTACTTCCAGATAAAGAGTTTTGTTTAATTTTATTATTTTTTCACATACTTGCTCGAAGGTATTTTATATTATGCATTGCTAGTTCCAGAGCTAATCTGCTCTAAATTAAAGAAAGAAAATGCTATTTGCAGAAAGCAATTTGCAATAATTAAATTAAAGCAATGGTATGTTTGTTGTACTTGTAAGAGCGACAGTGCTTTCTGAAGTTGCTCACAATTCCCTGGGATTTGAGGCTGCTAAAACTCAGAAAAGCACTTAAACTAACCAGTTATGGACTATTGCTTTATTTATATTGGCACTTTGAGAGGTTTGTTTTAAAGGCAAAGTGTCCATAAAATATAGGGTGATGTTGTGGCTTATGTCAAATGTTATATGTGCTGACAATTCCATTTTAAATTGTAGGTTGTATTTGCTATGACAGAGTTTGTGATTATGAACCTTGGGAAAGAATTCATTGAGAACCCTCCAGTTGATCTGCCTACTCTATACCAAGATATGTCGGTTTCGACCCCTCTGGTTTTTATTCTGAGCACTGGATCAGACCCAATGGGAGCCTTCCAAAGATTTGCAAAAGAAAAAGGATACTCTGAAAGGTGCACATTCTATATGTTAAAATATCCTACAGTAATTTATCCTATTTGTTTTGAGTATTTGTTACACATGTGCGAATGGAATGAAAAATGTGTCTGTATTGTTTTTGGTCCATTCATTTTCTTGCAATGAATTTTGGTCCCTGCCCATTCTGTTGGCCCCCCAAAAATAAGGGGCATTTTTCATTCAGGAACAAAATTCACTCAGTCTTATTCTCTCACGTTCTCATTCTCTTCTCGTTCACTCTCTCACACCCTTCAAATGTTTCACTACCTTCTCTGCTGACTACTTTCGCCGACCACTTCTGCTTCCGCATCTTCTTCGGGATCTTCTTCTTCATTTTCTATCTTCTCCCTTCTCTTCTATCCTCTACCTTCAATCTGTTATTTTCTATCTTCCGCATTTCCACAGACATAAACTCACGGGAACTTCTGCCAAAATGGCGGAGTTTGCAGTGACGTCCTTTCCCCGGTCCTCCAATCTGGGAAGAGGACATCATCTAAAGCACCTACTGAGGGGAATATGATGACGCTTGCAATAACATCCCTGATCCTCCAATTGGTGGAGAGGACGTCACTGCAAGCATCGTCATTTTACCTTCACTTGAACTGAGGGCAATTTGGTGGCGTTTGCAGTGACATCCTCCCCCTATCCTCCCCGTCCTGTTGTGTCTGAGGAGATGGGGACGATGATAGCAGATTGAAGATAGAAGAGAGTAGAGAAGATAGAAGATAAAGTTACACGTGTAACACTCATGTATAATGTGTAAACCTTCTCTAAGTGTTCTAAAACAAGGGGAAAAAAGCATTATATCTGTGATTTTACTAAATTACCAGCCACATTTATTCCTCATTTTCCTGACCGCTGTAATAGGTTGGAATTTTTTTAAGGTTTCATAAACCTGTCAAATTGCCATAGAATCTGATTCTTCTGAACAATATTAATGACATGGTGGGCACATTTCAGCTAGTAACATAGCCGCAGGTCCCATCATTATTAAAATGTTACATTTTTGGACAGTTAGACATACCAGCCAGTGTAGATGCATATCTGCCCAGCTTCATTTATAAAAATAGCATGTTCTTCTGCCACACTGTCATTGGTTGGAATACCATATAAGCAAGGAAATCTATTCTATAGTTGGGATAGATGCCTCTGAATCTTTAGTGAGATAGATAGATAGAAAGATAGATGGATTATATATATATGTCTATGCTCTCATTTTCCACTTGCCATATGTCCCACTGGAGAATGGGAAAAATATGGCTTAGATAGGCCCACAACAACAGAGTTTGTATACAGTCTCAAAAACAGTCAACATTGTAACAATTATAAAAATTACCATTATGCCCTAAGGGGCAGTCAGAACCACAGGTTCGCTGCATGTTCCCTTCTCACTAGAATTATATATACCATATCTGAAACAGAAAAAATAAATGAAAGAGATGTGTGCTGGCCTCAGTAAACCCACCCATAATGAAGCATGGTCCAAGATGGGTAATGGGACTATACAGTATGTAGATGTCAGTGAGTTAACCTCTTGTTACAGATTACATTTCAGATCAGACTAAATATTGAATTAATATTTGTGTCTGTTTTACCATTTTAAGGGTACAATCGATTTCACTAGGACAAGGACAAGGACCGATTGCTGAAAAGATGATAAAGGAAGCCATGAAGACTGGAAACTGGGTATTCCTTCAGAACTGCCATTTGGCTGTATCATGGATGTTACCTATGGAAGAACTTATAAAAAGTTTTACTGAACCAAGTATGTAAAGAGTTTAACGATATCAAGAGTGTATATAATTGCAAATAAAGGCAATTAATAGTAGCTTCTAGAATTTGACAGCAGATTCCGCCCCTCTAGTCTGCCCATTTTTCCTGATGTAAAAATTCAGACCTTGTTCTTGTCATAGATAGCTTTATGCTTATCCCATGCATTTTTAAATTCCCTCACCGTATTAGCCTCTAACACTTTTGATAGGAGGCTGTTATGCACCATTCATCTACCACTCTCTCAGTAAAATAAAACCCCTTGCATTACGTCTAAACCTGACCCTCCAGGCTTAGATTGTGTCCTTTTGTTCTAACATTTCTTCTCTGAAATAAACGTCCCTCCTATGCTTTGTTGAACCCCTTTAAGTATTTAAATGTCTCACATCTCCCTTCTCTCTTCTTCCTCCAAGCTATACATCAAGATCCTGGAGTCATTTCTGATCGTTTTTATTCTGCAAACCATTTACCATTTTAGTAGCCATCCTCTGAATTCTCTCCAATGTGTCAATATCCTTCTGGAGACCTCTAAGTGGCCTCCCTGGAGTCATACATACTTATATTATTTTTCTTTAAATCAGAGTAAAGAATCCAAAGCTCTTTTCTAGATTTATTACTTCAACGTCAGATGTTAGAATCTACTCCAGAAGAGAATGTTGTGTGTGTATTCTTTGATCTGAAATGAGCCTGTTCTAGACCCTATTGTCTTACAGACACAATCCAGTAGCCTCATAGATCAGCATAAACATGAAACCTTTCATCAGTCTCCAATAATGTCCAAATCAGCTCTCAGAAGTTAAAGTTACTAAAATTGGATTTCTTAAAATGACTCACTGGCCGAGTGAAGCAGAAAAGGTCATTGCACATATTAGATACATGCCTTGATTTACAAACTACATAACTCCAAGGCCTAGATCGGAAGTCTGTAATACAAGCACACCACTCCCCTTTTAGTTATATGTCTTTATTTATTCCATTTTTTCTTATTTAATTATTAAAGTAAACAGTAGGCATTAGCTGCCCTATATACATTTGTTAAGGAGTAGACTGCCCTTGCGTCTAGTGTTATCTGCTTATGGGGGTCACAGGTGGAGAAAATGTTTTCTTATTTAACAAACTAAGGAGAAAAAAGATAATATGCATTATAAATAGCCATCCAAGAATTTGCAGTTGTCAAGAACATTGGAGGTTATGTATAAAACATGGTCTTATTACCTTATATTATCAACCATTGCAAAATCTCTTGCTTATTCATTGCTTATAGAACCATTCGAGTAGTTGCTATGGTGATAATTGCGAGTAGTGCTACAAAGAAAATATAGCGTCTCTTTAAAAAAAGTAACTTGAGTGAGGTTTGTTGCTGAATAAGTATGCAAATGTTAATAAATTTGCCCCACATTTGTTGTTAATCATGAATCTCAGCTTTATCTAACAGGAAAGTCAGAATTGGTTACATAAACTAGAGATTCCATCATTTTCATACTTTCAAGTTATTTGCAAGATAATTTGACATACTTTTTAACTTATAACTTGTTATATCTATATACCCAACTCTTGCAGGCGTCGTGCTTGCATAAATAAGTACTTTATTGTAGTTGTAATTCCATTCTTGCTTATCTGTATATCACTCCAACAAGGCAAAGACTTAAGAACCTAGATCCCAAAAGCCACATTTATTTAGTCAGTATGGCTGTCATTATTTGTAAGTTAAGTCCCGATTTTGACTTAAATCACTGCCTGCGGAACAAAGGTCCGCATAAAAGCATACTGAAATCACACAGGCCTGGTCTGGCTTTTATAACAAAATCAATTTTGGAAAGTCCAAGTAATTTTGCCCTCAAACTCCCTCTTGTTGTGAGAAAACCTTGGCACAGGTCCCCAGAACTAATGAAATGTCGGCAATGTCTGCCATTATCATTATAGTTTCACCGAAACTTGCAAGAGGAGATCCAGCCATTCCATTTACATTTTAAAACACCAATTAATATGAAACAAAATGTTCGCTTTCATCATGGTTCGATGGGTTTTTAGTTTTATATATGACTAATAAAATAACTGAATGCACTGGTTTTGAGACCCTTGTTTAACAACGAACAGTGACCAGTACAGAGTTTCTGAAGGCAGACAGGACTGTGGAAGTAAAATGACCTGTGCCTTATCTTCCAAAAATATATGGCCTATTATCAAGAACAAAGCAGGTTCTTAAATGTCCTTCTATTGGTTTCCATGATTGTTTCACATTTAGAACTTTGCCATGGAATTTTAAGAACTTATTCTTTAACACAGCGTTCAGTTTCAAAGAGATGAAAAAGCTTGATCTCTGAAGCACAAGGTTGCTGGGGAACCTATGTCAAATTAAGGCAAATACCTAAAAAAAATCATCTTTGTTGATGGCATACACCAAAATCAAATATTGCCTACATGCTTAAGAACCCCAGCATCATGTAGGTGGAATTCTCCACATATGTGTACCCCCCTTTAATCCTGGTTTATTGCTATTATATGTAATAACAGTTCTTCGTATTTTCTTTCTATGGTCATAGGGTAATTCACAGGTTAATATGTGCATTTGTATTCTAGATGTTTCCATCAATGAAAACTTCAGGCTGTTTTTAAGCTCCATGCCATCCAGAACCTTTCCCGTTACCGTTCTTCAGAACTCTGTGAAGGTGAGCATTTACTTGATGGTAGTGACAAAGACATTAGGTCATTAAGAGAAAAGAAAAAAAATCTATTCATTCTTACACATTCTACATATATAGAAACATTAATGCCGGAAAAAATACAAAATCAGCAATTATATGTATTTGCTATTTTTCACAACAGTAGAAGATAAAAACAACATTTTGGTAATTTTTAAAGGGTTAAAAATACATGACTTGAGCTATTTAATAGCAGGGTAAACTGTATCCTTCCCTGGATCGTCACTGGAATGCCACTGTGCTTAAAATGCTTTACACCATCACCATTTCATTAGGAATATTATAACTGTGTGTTTCCTGCAAATGTTGATCCAGATCCCATTCCAGAGACATCTGTAGCTCAGACGTTCTACTTGGCACAAAGCTTTAGCTGTGGGAAATCAGTACAGAATAATTGTATTTACAATTTTTTTTTAACATAAAGCGCCTTTAAGACCCGATGTCGTACAGGTACGTCCACAAAAGTTGTGGCTAGATTACCCTTAGGACGTTCCTGTAGGCCATGCGTTTTTCACATCAGGCTGCCTTTTGAAAATATAGTTTAGGTGTTTTAACTTGTAAGTGCATATTCTTTACAAAAGGTTTCAATTTTATTATCAATGTCACGCTATCATATTGTTCAGGCATCACTAAGTTTACTTCGCTGAATCCTAAGGAGCAAAACATTGTTTAAAAGCATGCTATTTTGCCTCAGGGTTTTTAAGTGTGTTGATTTCAGAAAAGTATTGTGATCTCTGTGAAGGGCGTTGTTAAAGGTTTGTCATTTGTTATAACACACAGTGTGATTACATTGAGTGTTGCTAAGAGAGACGTCTAAGAGGGTTTCATGCATGGAACTTCTGAATCACAGCTGAGCCCTGGTCCTGCTGCATATCTTCCTTTATCCAGTCTGAATTCAACTTCTAACTCACACTTATAAATGTATGGTTTTATATATATATATATATATATATATATATACATATATATATATATAAGCATTATTAAACAATCATCTACAGACACCAGACAAGCCAGAAGGCTTGTTTTTCCCTCAGAAATCTCATGATTCTGCCACAATTTGCGCATGCAAATAAGGTCAACAATGATCACCTTTTGCCTCTATATATACTGTATATGTATATGACATAGAGTATGTTCGTAGTTTAAGATTAGTAATTTATGAAACCAATGGATTGGGCTTGTATTCCAAACCCTTGTCAAATTACTGTGAGCCAGTCTAAACATATTGAGGGTCATGGCCAGCAGTGGATAATGAGTTGCTGCAAACAGAAAAACAGTTTTTCTAAAGCCAGGTAAAGTCCAGTTTTTCCCTGGACAGTCACTGTTTTCAGGCGCTGCCACTCTGTCCCGGATAGCGGTGAGTTGGGGAAATAGGCTGATCTCCACTGATCAAAGCTCCCACGTGGCCTCCTCTCAACGCTCTGAAGGTGAGCGCTGCGAGGAGATCCACTTCCAGTACGCACTGATGCTTTTCTCAACACATCATATATCTGCTTCATGTCAAAAGAACTCCTCGCCAAGTAGATTTATAGCATTCTGTTTCCATTCAACAAAATATATTTCTTCATAACCCAAGTCCTTTTTCTGCTACGGTATTTCTTCCTATAATAACTTGTCCTTACACCTTTTAAAGATGTGCAAAGAAACCTGAATCTCAATTATCCAATTACGTTGGGAACGCACACATATTAAGGCAGATTGGACATTTTATTATTTTTTCCTAGAGGCGATCAAAAAAGGCATTTTTCACACATAATAGGAAAAGACAAGAGAACACTGCAGCGCCAAGAACTTTGTCCGACAAAGACTTCGTTACAGCATGACAAATTAATTTCTACCGCAGGTTACGAATGAACCTCCAAAAGGTCTCCGTGCTAATATCCGACGTGCGTTTACTGAAATTACTCCAACATTCTTTGAAGAGCATCTTCTTGGAAGGACGTGGAGAAAAGTAATTTTTGGGATTTGCTTTTTCCATGCCATCGTTCAGGTAACAATAATTTATTTATCATTAGATTTATTCTATATAATTTTAACATACTGACATAGATGTGTGTGATGTATGTTATTTAAGTAAGAATCAGAGGATTACCGGTACATATTTTGTACAAATGGAAACCTAAACAGAAGGTAAGGCTGCATTATTGAGTGGTAAACAATGTAGCCTAGAATTTTGTTTAGGTTCTCCCTTATAAAGTCTTATTTTGCATTGATGACTGCTCAAAACTGTAGGATTTTAATTGGTACGTGTTTTGACCCCTTGTTGTTATGTTGTTTTTTTATTAGGAAAGGAAAAAGTTTGGACCCCTTGGGTGGAACATCTGCTACGAATTTAGTGACAGTGACAGAGAGTGTGCCTTGCTCAATTTAAACTTGTATTGTCAGGATGGGAAGATACCATGGGATGCACTTACCTACATTACAGGTATCGTATTAATATCGTATTGGTTAGGTTTACAAACGTATGTCATATTTATAAGAGGCACATTTAGGCCAAAATTGCAAAAAGAGGTGCATCCAGCAGTATTATACAGTTGGTGGCTGAGCCATTTTATTGTGCCAGAGAATTGCTATTGATAAAGGTGGTCCTTTTTAAGCCATGTGGGGACCAAATAAAGTTTAGTTTTTAACGTAAGCCTAACATTAAACCATGTGTGTTAGGTTAGTAAATGCAACTGATATCACTGTAAGAGCTTTGAGAAATCCAGAGCATGAAGCCATATCATTTAATACATTGTCCGTTCCCATCTTATCCGCCCTGTCCTCTTCTGACGGCTTATCACAGCACACATGCCATTGGTATGAGAATTGGATGTCTCCTAAACCAACATGGACACCCACGCGTTGTCAGATCATTTTTATATATTAAATACTGTCACCGCATTCTACAAAACAATCACCATAAAAAATTACAGATGTCATGTGCACGCTTTGCATCAAATGTTAGTAAGATTTTAACCATTTGTTGTTTCCTTACCCTAGAAAGGTAGTATTAATGTCCCTGCAGAAAGCAAGCCTTTCAGTATTAGTGAAAAGTGTGTTTCTTTGTGCTGCTGTGTGATAGAAAATGTTACATATGTACAATGATGTCTCGCAGGCGAAATAACATATGGAGGAAGGGTAACGGATGCCTGGGACCAGAGGTGTTTGAGAACGATCCTTCGAAGGTTCTTTTCTCCAGAGACCCTTGAAGAGAATTATCGCTATTCAAGCTCAGGTAATGGCATTCCTACGATAAAAGAACACTGCATTTGTGTTATTAAAGACAGCAATCGCAGAGCTACTAAAACCTTGTGATTCAGGTATTAGGGAATCATAGGGTTATATGCTTTGCGCAAGAAAAGAAAAAGATTTGTTCCAGTTTATTAACCAGACATTTTTGTTTTAATGGCTTTATCAACATCACTATATAAAAATTATTTTTGACTTACTGTGCCATAGGATTTATTCTGTATGAGCAGAACGCGTTTACTAGGTTTTTAACACCTTAAGGTCCAATAGTGGTTTGCTGTTATAACCACGTAGGCTTTTATATCTATACGCTGATGGATATTTGATGCTGAAATATCAATTAAGGTCCAGATTGCTGAGATGTAACGCCAACTGCCCCTTCAACGCACATTGTCCTCACTGTGCAGGGCCTTTTAATGCAGTCTATAGTGCAAATTGGGAGTACATTGGGGTCCTGTTTCATTAATCTGTCAAACAAGCCCCCCTGGCGATCTTTCTGTGGCGGAGACTGCTGGCCTTCCCGGACCTGCAGGCCTATGTGAAAACACATCACTGCTAAGGCATATACTGGCATCAGTCGTGAAGGGGTTAAATGAGAAAGTGGTAAGATAAAAAGGGAGAAAGAAACTAAAAAGTAAATAAAGGTGGAGTTTGAAAAGGGGAGAGAGAGACAAAACAGGTTAAAACACAGAATGAAGAAGGAAGATAAATGAATACATAAAGCAGCATTAAAGAGGCGCAGTGCCTTATAATGCATAGTCTTCCGTAGTATAAATACTCTGGCTGGTGTATTCCGCCCTCCAGGTTTGCACCCCCCGGAGTTTTTATCCTAGGCCAGAATAAATCGCTGAATACATCATATATCTCAAGTGATACTGGCATAATGGCATTGTATAAATACTAATGTGTCCATTCCCCAAATAATGCAAAGAACGCAGCATATGGAGTTTGCCGTAATTACCATACGTTAACTTAAATGTACGTTTCCCTGTTAAGATCCATTAACAAATGATTTACTTATATCACAACTATATAACATATGTAAAATATGTTTTATTATGGTCTATGGAGTGTGCAACATCACACGATTTTTTTTTATTCCCAATACATGGACCACTGGATCAAATAATGCCATTACCATGCCACATGTATCTCTTGTTTTGCATTTCACAACTCTGCTGTATAAATGTAGGGCATTTACTCGATCAGTATAAATAATGGATTATAAATGACTAAGAATTTTGAGTTCATTTGCCTCAAGAAGGCATTTTAGGCTTACTCACTAAGTCATTTGGAGTTTGTAACTCGTCAGGAGTTTAATAATTCAGTATACAATTTAATGTGTGTTATTACCACTTATGGAAGCAAACTTGAGGTTTACCAGACTGTTATCTGCTAAAGTAGCACTACACTTTTCCCTAGAGGATGGAACCAAGCAGTAAAACTTATAGTTTTACTCACATGGTGTGAAACTTAGAATTAGTTGACACAAATTTTGTAATACAGCCAGCCATAATCAATATGTAATGAATTAATTAATTAACATGAGCTACTCTGATTTTTCCGAGAAATAGGCTTAGTGACAGGCAGGCTGGGCCGGGGGTGACAGGATGACAAAACTTTCTAGGCCCAGGAAGCAATAAGAGGAAAAGTAAAGGTTTTGTGTTTTTTACCCTATTTCAATCTGCATATTTTATTTAAAAGGATTAGTGGCAGTAAATTGTGGCTTCAGACATCCCGTGTATGATGACTTTTTTTAGTGTACTGATGTACTCCAAATCCCATCAATCCCAATCCCATAAAATTCTATACTATCTGCCTCGCACTGATGTTCTCTTTATCCAGTACACATGGAT
This sequence comes from Spea bombifrons, assembly GCF_027358695.1. NCBI lineage: Eukaryota > Metazoa > Chordata > Amphibia > Anura > Pelobatidae > Spea > Spea bombifrons. Next base: position 55,829,897 of record NC_071087.1, read on the forward strand.
GCCGAGGAGTTCAGATTCTGTCTATTCTGTCCATTTTATTTATTTCCATGAAAAAGCCCACCAAAATCCTCAGCACCAGGCCCAAGATGCTCTTAATCCAGCCCTGCCAAAAGGGTTAAATATAGAATTAAATGATAGATCCTTTCTATGATGTATTACCGTCACTTACATATATATATTGCTAGTTTGTAAAAAAAATAAATACAAACAGCCAGTAATAAGTAAATATAATTATTTCAGTTAGAATTCTTCCAACATTTACAGTAATATATACTTTTTAGTTAAACAATACAATATATACACATGTAATCATTATATATATATATATATACCGTATTTGCTCGATTATAAGACGAGGTTTTTTTCAGAGCAAATGCTCTGAAAAATACCCCTCGTCTTATAATCGGGGTCGTCTTCTAATCAGACCTCAAATAGAGGTCTGATTAGGAGACTAAGATCCAGATCCCCCGCACCGCTGCAGGGGACCTGGATCCTCCTATCGTCGCCCCCCCCCACACACACACACACTTACTGGTGCTTCCGGAGGTGAAGTTGGCAGCGGGGGTTTGTATGCGTCCGTCGCAAATACCTTCCCCGACTGTCAGAGATCAGAGTTCCAGAGTTCCTGATCCCTGACAGCCGGGGAAGGTATTTGCGACGGACGCATACAAACCCCCGCTGCCAACTCCACCTCCTTCCGGCTGCCGCGGAATGAGACGTCAACCCGCTGCCCCGGCAATACAGCAGGAAATTGGAAGCACCGGTAAGTAAGTAAGTAAGTGTGTGTGTGTGTGTGTGTGTGTGTGTGTGTATGTATGTATGTATGTATGTATGTATGTATGTGTGTGTGTGTGTGTGTATGTATGTGTGTGTGTGTGTGTGTGTGTGTGTAGGGCATTTCTGGAATGCCTTACACCCCTATATGCCACTCTGGCACTTAGGGGGTTAAAAGGCATATTATGGGACAGAGTGGCATATAGGGAGGTATAAGGCATTTCAGGAGGCAGAGTGGCGTTAAGGGGGCATTTAATAGTGCACTCTGCCTCCTGAAATGCCTTATACCTCCCTATATGCCACTCTGCCCCATAATATGCCTTTTAACCCCCTAAATGCCAGAGTGGCATATAGGGAGGTATAAGGCATTTCAGGAGGCAGAGTGGCGTTAAGGGGGCATTTAATAGTGCACTCTGCCTCCTGAAATGCCTTATACCTCCCTATATGCCACTCTGCCCCATAATATGCCTTTTAACCCCCTAAATGCCAGAGTGGCATATAGGGGTATAAGGCATTTCTGGAGGCAGAGTGCTCTATATAATGCCTTTTAACTCCCTTAATGCCACTCTGCCTCCTGGAATGCCTTATACCTCCCTATATGCCACTCTGCCCCATAATATGCATTTTAACCCCCTAAATGCCAGAATGGGATATAGGGGTATAAGGCATTTCTGGAGGCAGAGTGGCACATAGGGGGTCAAAAGGCATACCATGGGGCACAGTGGCATATAGAGGGTTAAAAGGCATATCATGGGCCACAGTGCCATATTGGTGTGGCAAGCCTGGGGGCAGATGTGCGTAACTGGGGGACAGGTTGGAAAATACAAGAAATAAAAACAAAAAAAAAATATTTTTCTCAATCATAGCTTTTATTAAAAAAAATAGTTTACATGAATTAACATTTACTGGTAAAACTTTTTTCCTTTAGGGTCGTCTTATATTCAGGCTTTTTCTTTTTTTCCTAAGTTAATATTCAGATTTTGGGGGGTCGTCTTATAATCAGGGTCGTCTTATAATCGAGCAAATACGGTATATATATATATATATATATATATATATTATCAATGTAAATTATACATAGTATGATATGGTTTCATTCATAAACACAAGTGATGAATGGGCAGGATACTTGTTACAGGGAAGTGGTTACAATGTAGCACAGCAGTGGTTAATGAAGAAGATCATTCAGTTTGGTGCCAATGAATGAGTGACACCTAATAAAGACGCTGGCAACACAAAGAGTTTGAATTCTTCGGGGAAGAGTCATCAGGTATTTGCACCTGATAAAGCCGGCACCTATACTGGCGAAAAGCACAAATATACTTCATATAGGGATCAGCAGATGCTTTAGCATTTAGCTTTAAGACAGTGTTATTGCTTCCCGATTCTCTTTGTACACAGAGCCTGGGGTGGGAAGCTTTCTGGAGGACCTGTTATTCTCGGCTACTGCATGCGATTATTGTTTAAAAGTTACATTTTAGAAATCACACTTTCTGTCTGCTATCAGTTCAGTTTCTTGGTTAACCCCTTGTATAACTCTTTGGACAAGTTGCTGGTATCATGGGTTTGAGTATTTACAGCAGGAAAGACAGGCAGACTAGACGGGTCCAAATGGGTCTGATCTGCAGGCAGATTCTATGTAACAATTGCCCCAGGGTTTTTATATTAAATGTATTTTCTGTGAAGAATTCCTGAGTAACAATGTAACGGATCGCATGTAACGGATTCCTGCTCCCCCTGGGTGGGAAAAGAGTTTTTCTCCCACAGTGCGCGGGTGCCACAGCAGTAAGCTGCAGGCTCGCGTTAGGCGGCCACCGGTCGGGCCACATAGACATCTGCACTGTTGGCCCCCTGACCTGGAAGCACTCGCTGTCATTAACCAAATGTTTCTTAGCCTCTAGTTTGGGTATAAACCAAGTGCCAAGTGGCCAGTCCTGGGGTAGGTAGGTGACATTTATGATTTCTCTGTGATTTAAGTAGGCATAATGAAGGGTCAGCTCAGCTACTGTTGCAAGAGAAGCTCACTGCGGTTGTCCCTTCATAGCACTCAGTGACCCTTCATAACCCCGTCTTTAACCAAAGATTCAATTTTCCCTTTTAAGGTATTAATAGAAATGACTATGAGTTTCTACTTATTTATTAAGCTATAACTAAAAGGTAAGATGTGTCGGGAATTAGACACACCAAGAGGAGGTGTAATTTCCTCAATCTGTCCCGGTCTCACTCATCTCATTCAATAAAGTGAATTGAAGACATTGCAATGTAAAGTAACCATTTTTAATACGTTGTCTGAATGAAAGGAAACACTACAAGACACCTGGTGTGACACAAGACGAGACATTTACCAAAGTCTGATAAATTGGATGAGATTTTGCCCCCATAAGAAGACGTTTTCACTTTAATTAAATTGGGGATATATATTTAATCCAAGGCTTCCATAGTTTTCTGCAAAATACTAACACAAAGACATGTTTTCTATAAATAATAAAATATGCAATGGCTTTAAACAGAATAGGTCATTAAACCATCAGATATATCATCAATCCTATCTTAAATAAACGCCTGTGTTATACTGGGTGCACTTATGTTGTTCGTGTAATTCAGGATTGAGCCAGTTTTTTTCTTCTTTAAGAAAAATCATCTCTCAATGATCTTTCAATCGGGCTACCTCTCAACTAGTATTATGCTCACGATTTAGGCTGCAAACTAACAAGCTAGGTTTTTTTTTTGATCCTTTATAGGCATATATTTCAGTCCAGATGCTGACAGCCTGCAATACTACAAAGAATATATTGAAAATCTGCCCTTGACTGATGACCCAGAAATTTTCGGAATGCATGAAAATGCCAATTTAGCTTTCCAGGTTTGTCAGCTTTTGGATGCTTACGCTCTTATAATTGTATCAAGTTCGTCAATTCAGGGACCAAATAATGATTTTATCATTATAGTTGGTTAAACATGGATAATAAGCAAGAAGTGGCGTTTTCAGCTTTTACCTTAATTAGTAGCTGATATTGTTTGTTTATGTAAAACAAGGTCAAGAATGTTATTGCTGCTGCTTGGTTTCCTGCAATATCCAAACTAGCTTATTACATTATTCCAGACATTTGGCAAGAAAATACCACTGCATTTCCAACTAGCTTTAAAGACACTATAAAAGGGATGACAGAATATTCTTCCATGTCCCATGCTGCATTTAACTCAAGTGCCAACTAAGTATGTGGTGTTTTTCAGCGCAAGGAAACCAGCACTTTAATCAATACTATCTTGGATGTCCAACCAAGGTCAGCTGCCCGGGGAGCAGGAAAAAGTAATGACGAAATTGTGAGCGAACTGGCAACCTCAATCCTTTCCAAGCTTCCAGGTAACTCAGCACATATGGTTATGTCAATGAGAAGTCTATTGCGAATGAATGTAATCTACTTGGATATTAATTGAAAAATTGACCAATTGGATGTACTATTCACGGGAATTTCTCTAATTTGTTATACTGTTATCATGTTGTGATGTAATACAACAATTCCATCCAGTGTCATATTTTGGCCTAGGCCAACTAGGCATAGGACAAGGGCAGCAGGTCACTATGCTGAAGATTGTCAGGTGATCAGCTCTGTTGTGTTGTGCGCATTTTTAAACCCCCAACCCTTTCAGCAGGGGATGGTGATGAGGGAGAGGTATATTTTGGGTGCCATACAACCCCAGATTGATTAAATTACCCCTGCCTCAGCACGTGCAGGGTGGGGAAATGGGGGTGATCCAAAATGGCCGCAAAATAGAAAGTTTAGGGCATGTGCACTAGGAAGTACTAGGGCAATAGAATGAATGAAACAATTGTTTCAGGGAGAAGCATAAAAGTTAAGTACTAATACCTGTATTTCTGTATACAGATATCCCAGAAATGTTCATGTTTAATGCATACCAGGATCCGTGTAATATGGACTCCAGTGAATGTTTAGTTACTTAGAGTTTATGACTTCTATCTCACCATCTGCTGTCCCCGGAAGCAGGAAGCATACCATGGTATGCTTCTTCCACATGCTCATTAGAACTCATGTTGAAATCAATGGGCGTAGCAGTAACCAATCACGTTTGATAGCATACGTGCGATTGGCTTCTGCTTCAGTGACTTTTTGTCACACATTAGTAATACCCTAGTGCTGCGCAAGCGATGATGAATCAGAGGCATCTTTACACTTTGTGGTCTCTTCTACTTTTGCACACCCGCCTTTATTCCCACATTACAAATCCAGGCAATCAGGTTAATAATCATTCTCTGTGATCTTAATTTTATAGATAAGATGGATATGGAAGCTGCGTCTGAATTGTTGTTTACTAAGGACTCCAAAGGACGTGTTAACTCTCTAACCACTGTGCTTGGACAGGAAGTAGACAGATTTAATAATCTCCTCAAAGTTCTTAAAGTAAGTTACCATGGCACGGTGGTGTGATTCTGTTTTTCAATGGAAACATTGTGGAAGAAAAGAAAATAATGGCCAAGAAATATCTCACAAGTGTGATTCTCATAGTATAACATACAATTTCCAGTTGATATATGATTAGATTTATGAATAGCCTGACCTGAGAAGCAGTTCTCATGTATGCCAATCACAGGGCAGGACAGAACACCGACTGAAATTAATAGGAGCGTCTGCACATATGTGTCGGATTTGGCCATTCAGATTAATAGCCTCTTACCAGGACTTAATTTCCTTGACCAGTATTGAATTTCAGAATACTGTATAAATATATTGAAATGTTTTATGTAAAGATTATACCTGTTCATATAAATCATCGTAAGCGGACTTGTTATTTATAAAGTTATGATTCCACAGCTATCTATCTTTCTATCTATGCCACATTGAACTTGAGTAATCCAGGCAGCGAGGCTCACCACATGCTAAATATTACATGTTCATTTTCTCCTTTAGACCTCTCTAGAGACGCTTAATAAAGCCATAGCGGGTTTTGTGGTAATGTCTGAGGAAATGGAGAAAATCTACAAGAGCTTCCTCAATAATCAAGTGCCTTCATTATGGGCTGACGCTGCATATCCATCTTTGAAACCCCTGGGATCCTGGGTAAAAGATCTTGTGCTGAGGACAGCATTTGTAGATGTAAGTGTTTCCTCTGTGTGTCCTTATCTTATCAAAAAATAATAACTTTATCTCCCATGAGAATTTTTTTATCATGTATATATTTCAAAGATTTAATTTTTTTGTCAAAATATAAAGCTATTTATGTTCACTTTCAATTACTTTGGTATTAGGAATACATAAAAAAATATAAATTGTGATCAAATCCTGCATGACAATGTCACAGTTTAATTAAAAAATCAAAAGCACAAGAAATAATTTAATCAAGAAATACATAGGTTCAGTTTAATAAATGCACATTTTAACAAAAAAACAGTGCAATTGAAGTGAGAAAGATGACCCATTACTGTCATCTAGAATGTAAGCAATCTGAATTGAATTGTTTATCACAGGTACCATGAATATATAGTTCTGTGTTAGGAAAAAATGTGAACTTTATATATATATATATATACATATATATATATATATATATATATATATATATATATATATATATATATATATATATAGGATTGGGAATATGAAGCGTTACTATAATGCTAGATGTATTTTTTTGGTTATTTTTATATGTTCTCTGTTTTAGGCTTGGATTCGAATAGGGCAACCGAAATCTTTTTGGATCTCTGGTTTCTTTTTCCCCCAAGGTTTTCTGACAGGTAAACATCTAAAAATGATTTCTCCATCTCTCTTAAAAAGTTTCCCGTCCATCTCAATTTTTAAAAAGCAATTATTTTGATACACTTTTAATTTTATAGGATAGGGACACGTGAAACATGTAATCAGACATCTTGCAATGCTCATCACTGAGCCGTCGGTTTTAGATCTGTCCCTTCCAAAGTCAAATTCAATTACATCTACATCGATTCATAATAACATATGCTGTCTGAAGGATCTGCTCCGTCTTATAAATCAAAAAGCGACATAACACAACAATAGAGCAAAAATAGTAATGGCATCATATGATTTCTACAAACTCTACAAACTGTGTCTCTAAATTAAATGGCTTTTTTATACACTGAATAAGATTACACTATAAAGGTTACTTCTGACTTCTCCAGACTTTTGAATGAATTGATTTCTAAATTAATTTTATTGTGAAATTGAAATTGAAAGTCCTAAATGATTGTTTGCTAATGTTAGAAATGGGCCAGTAATAGTCTTACTTTGGCAGCAGTTAAATTTACCACTGATAAATAGTTACAAATTTTAATAGATTTTTAAACTTTGTGTTTAATTGATTTTAATAAAACTGCCAGAAATATATCAGAGAGCTATAGACAAGAAAAATCGTGATACTAATTTCCATCAACCTCATATTTTTCATTTGCAAATAACTGAGTATAATTTAAAAAGATACATGCTTAATTTATGTAATAATTATAATAAAAATAATTATATATATATATATATATTTGCTAATACTGTTTACTTAATTATACCTATTAGGAACCCTACAGAACCATGCTCGGAAATATAACTTGCCAATAGATGAGCTTAGCTTTCACTACAACGTTCTACCATACTACAGAGATCAAGCAGCTGTAATAGAAGCTTTGAAGACTATGAAGTTTGGAGAAGAATTACCAATGGATTCACAGGTACAAATTAACTTTGCCTTTAAAAATCACATCCTCGCGCTGGAAAATTCTTAGCTGCCAATGGATAGATCAAAAGTATTGTAAAGGTTAAATCAGGAGGGATGTAAGCGCTGCTCAAAACTTATTGTGGCCTGAGGAGCCCAATCCTAATGAACACCTGGGATGCAAAGACAGCTTATTTTCTAGAGTCATTGTAACAGACAATACCATATGACATTCTGTATCATTTCATTCTTCCTGTCTCGAATACTGAGGAGGATTACCTACGGGCTGCTGCTCGTGAATGTCTCTTGGCTAGCAATGTCTGGAACTGTGTATTGACCCACTCAATAAAACAGCTTCAGAACACCTGCTACCTGAAGATTGATTTACCTCTCTAGAAGAATACATGGTGCAAAACCAAAACAGTTTGAAGCTGTGCTTTTCTTTCTAACTGAGAATTTTCTAATTTAATGTAGGAGCTCAAGTGCCGGGGAAATTAGAAAGTAGCTTTTACTCACTGGTACAAAAAGCATTTTATCTCACTTTTTTTGCAGTGGGACCAGATTTGTTTGGCTTCCAATAACTTCAAGAAAATATTAGCCACACAAAGCTCTAGACAGGTCTAAGATGTAGACAAGGAGGTCTGTTAGCTAAACACGTGAGTTGTCAGAAAATATCTGTTTGCAGCAGAAAACTCACACCAGTAGGACTAGGCAATTCACTCTTGTCAACTAGCATTTAAGCTTGCAGAAAGTCGCGCTTGACTGCAGAAGAGTCCAGTAAATGTTAGTCGAAAAAAGAAAGCAACTGATGGATTTATTAACCCTTAAGGTTGCTTGTGAGTTACAGTTCAAGTATGTTAACCCCTGCCTCTCCTCCTTCTGTCATCCCTGCCCTTTGGGTTGAGTGACATTAAAAATATAAAAATAAATGCCTCAACCTCTATATACACCAGGTAGAGGGATTAGGTCCATCCAGACACCCTTTGGGTACCATTAAGGGGGGCAGGGGAAATCACTGTGCAAAGTGTCGGGGAAAAATGTTTTTTGCTTACCTCTAAGGTGTCATCTATTCCATTGTCAAGTGAAGCAATTATGCCTAATTGTTGTACCAAGATTGTCAAAGTAGAGCCATATTGAAAACTAAAATCAATACAGCTGGTAATGTGTGTTTTCAGTTTAGCCAGAGCTCTTTCAGTAACTGCCAAGTTTATGACTTTGACTTTGTTTATTTGCTTTACTGTTTTATATGGAACTGGTAGGTATTTATAAATGTAACTTCTGATTCTGCAGTTACCATCACCGGAAGATGGTGTGCTGGTGCATGGGATGTACATGGACGCTAGTCGCTGGGACAATGAGGAGATGGTTATAGAAGATGCTTTACCGAGGCAAATGAATCCAATGTTCCCAGTTGTGCACTTTGAGCCACGGCAGAACTATCACCCGAGTCCCGCATTATATCAAGCACCGCTCTACAAGACTGGTGCTAGGGCTGGCACTTTGTCCACAACAGGTATTAAAAAATAAATACACCATAACTACTACTTTGTTTGTAGAAGTGAACATAGCAACCTCAATAGTTATATGTTATGTGGAATCAAAAGATGAGAATGCAAGATGCATTTAAAACCAAGTAGAACATACGTGCATTGTCCCACTGGGACAAGATTATTTGATGCATACAAATCTGCATTTGGTAATATGTAAATAGAAAATGTATGAACATTAAGAGTTAAATTCAACTTTGTTACTCAGTAAAGTAAACCAGAAGTGGTAGAGGTTAATAAAGTGACGGGATTTAGAAATGTTTGGGATGGGTATATGTTTGTTTTGAACATATGACAAGACCAAGAACTAGATGGGATTTGAGGTTTTTGTAGACTAGATGGACCAAATGGTTCTTATCTACTGTCAGCTTCCATATATCGAGGCTCAATAATTGAAGTCAAATACTGGTTGATACTATAACAGCTTTGATTAGTCTTTGGATAGTATTTCACTACTGAATGACAGGTTTGATAAATCCCTGAACAGCTCCAGGAACTAAGAAAGTAATTTGCTGCTGAATTCAGGCAGACAAACCAATTATCTTCTGAGCTCTGTCACAATTGGGCCAAAGTACAGTATACTGGGCTTAGACGTCTCTGTATTTTGGTTTTAAGCCACTTTTTAATGCCAGGACAATTCGGTGGCCTTTTCCAAATATTAGTACATGTTTAATTATCCAATTATCTTATTGTACCTGGCCTGGTCGTGCAGGGGGGCCTGGCACGTGCGCTCTCATCTAAGAGAGCAGAGAGGCCGGGCCACCCTGCTTGGAAGGGAAGCCACTAATACCAGCATCCTCAAACCCCCGGTCATAGGGCTAGGTCACTGCTGCAGGCCATCATTTCCCGGCACTCAGACATAGTGTGCGAGGACCTTGAAGGAGCATAAGAGCTGTGTGTGTGTATGTGTGTGTATGTACGTATGATACTTTTTGTTTGTGTGTATATGTTACTGCATGTGTATGTTAGTATGTGTGTGTAAGTATGTCAGTTCATATGTGTTTGTGTATGTCAGTATGTAAATTTTTGGTAATTAGGTTAGTTCATGTGTGCTTTAGCATGTGTGTGTATGTTACTGTATGTGTGTGTTAGTATGTTAGTATGTATGTACATATTACATATATTTATATAGCGCCAGCAGATTCCGTAGCGATGTAACAGCAGAGTCAGTAGAATACTTTTAAATCACAAACTGGCACAAAAGGAAAAGAGGGCACTGCTCTTGCGAGTTTGCAATCTAGTCATATGTTAGTTTGTGTGTAAATATGATTGTTTAAGTACTTTTACTGTGTGTGTAAGTATGTTAGTGTGTTTTACTGTGTGTGTAGGAGGAGGTTGGGGGTCCCAACCGTATGTCTTGCAGGGGGCACTAGCATTTTTTGTGCATTACTGTGCACTGTTCTGCTGTGTCAGTATGTATAGGAAATGTTAGGTCAATGTGTGTATAATATATATATAATATACATACAGAGTCAAAGCTGAAACGTCTAAGAATATTTTCCATTAGAGCCACGTTGCATAAGATATATTTTAAATTCACTTTTTATTCTTTTTTCTTTCCAGGACATTCTACTAATTTTGTCGTCACTGTGCTTTTACCATCAAAAAAACCCAGCGATTACTGGATATCCAAGGGGTCAGCCCTTCTTTGCCAATTAAATGAATGAGCTCACCAGATGATGTACCAACAGGGCCAACCAAAAATCTGCTGTGAATACAAATATGTTTTGTTTTACTTTTAAGTATACATTTTAATTAAATAACTTATTTTGTTTTGTGTCATTTCTTGGTAAATTATTTTAAGCCATCTAGGAAGAACTGGAGATCTGCCTTTGGACCTTCCATGTTGTAAGGGTAGACACTGGGGTGAACAAAATTGTCCGTTAAAAGGGATGACGCTACCTTTACATTTACATATTTTAACTTCAAGAACTGCCCAAAAGACGATATTGTACAATTGATGTGGGGTGTGTAGGTGAATAACATTGGCTCTTTAGCTTTATATGAGGCTACTGTTCATAGCATGGTCATGTGGGCTCACCATGATGGGTGTGTGTTCATGTTACATATGGCAAAATTTAAACTAAGGCTAAGAAATGCACAGAGGAAACAGGTATAGACAATGTCACTCAATAGAGATAAAGTATCTATGATATATGAAATCAGATATGATCTATATAGGGCTCCACAACCTTGTGACAGTTAAGCTGTATTCTGTGGTGGTGCAACAACTTCCTATGAGGATGAATCTATATGACTATATCATAGAAGCTATGAGAAGATGCCACCGAGAAGACAAAGGACTAAGCTAAGGTCTGCAGAAAAACAAGACATGTTCCAAGTGTAGAAAGGATCACGGGCTGACACAAGCAAACTCAAAGAAACCCAATACTATGAATCACTCAAAAATGATCTATTAATTTGTGCGTATGCTCGTTAAACTGAACATCCCAATGTTTACAAACCTATTCTCTACAGTCATAAACATTTTGAATGCAAAATGCATAGATACAAAAAAGTCCATGAAGACAACAGCTTGCCATAGAATCCTTGCAGGATACTTGCCCTGAGCTTGTGACAAATGGTGCTTGAATAAGGCAACTTTTAAACCACACGTTAGTATCTTTGAGCAAAATAAATAGTCCAGATGTTAGGATGTTGTAAATGCAATCAAGCAATGCATGGAATAGACAAAACTATACAAGGTGAGCTCAAAACTGGACAGTAGGAACAGGAAGAGTGTTGACATTGCCAATGTTTGGTGGTGTGTAGCTAAAATACAGATCCCCTCGAAGGTATGGTCCTGTTTCACCTGTTATGTTCAAATCTCGCTCTTTTTGCCTCACCTGACATCAGCCCTACTTTTTTCTTAAGAGTTCTTGAGATTGCAAATCTGATCCAAAGCGCAGGATTAGCCAATGGCAAAAGGCCCTCCACCACAAAACAAGGGACAGGGTTCCAGGCACACTGCTACTCAATGTGCCAGTAGCAAGGGAGGTCTCTCATTTCCCCAAACACCCCATTTATACTACCGAGCTGAACGTCAGTATATGACATCACATTCTGGCCCTTAGTAGAAAGGACAGCACCTGCGGAGTTATTCTTTTACAACTTTAGTTTGTCACACGCTTACGAATATCCATACAATGTCACGTGTGTGACACCATAACATCTTATACCCCACTCCTTATGTTCATATGCGTCACCCCAATTTTCTCAGACCATTCTAAGAGCAGACATATTTTAAACCAATAGTATGTTTAAATAATAATAATAATAATACGCTACTCAAACTAGATTAGAGGTGAACTAAACAGTCACCATCTGTTCCTTGTATTTGTCTGTAAGGTTTAGTTTTTTTTTATTGAAACCGTCCTTTCTGTCCATTGTGTTGGATTTACTGCACATAGATTATTTTTGGTGGCAGCTGTTTGCTTTTCCTCTTTATGCTGCTAGCGAATGTTTATCACAAAGATGCTCCCAGGGGATGCAATGTATTATCACTAAATATGAGATATTTTTTTATGAATAATAGCAAATTCATTTGGTGCTTAACTTTTTTCCCCCCACTTTTCATGTTAGTTATGAGAGCAAAAATAAATAAGTGACTTTTCAAGGATATGCCAACAAAAGTTGTATGATGATTTGTGTAGCAGTTTTTCCACTTTGAAAGGAATAATGTCTACATCTGGTGTAACCGTACAGTAGTTATATTGCAGTTTGCTCCTATTAGGAGGAATGTGGTCTGCTTTTAGTAACAGAGCTCAACATTATAGTCGATTCATGGCTTTATGTGTCTTCATTAGTGTGACGGATACCCAAGCAGGAACAGGGCCAGAACGCTCTCATATGGTCCAGGGCAATGTAGAGCAAAGGGGAAACCTGGACAAACAGATGGGACTGTCACAATTGGCACACTTGAATACCTAGAATCTAGGTTAGACATATAGCTATCTCCCCTACTAATCAAGCCTTTGGGGGGGTCATAATTGACTTACATACAATAACTCACCAGCGCTGTGAAAATGGGTGCTGTATAAATAAAAGATAATAAAATGGATAGACATACAAACATACCTGAAAACTCTACTACTGTGACTTAGAGTCCCCAACTAAGCTATGCTTTCGTGGGTCTCTGGGTCAGTTTCTTTATCTCTGGACACCACCTCTGCCACCCTACTCAGAACAATTAACATTTTCTAGGGATAGTCTCACCCCTTCATGAAGCCACTCCACCAGAAGAGGGGGACCTCTGGATATCCTTCACTGGGAAGTATGTAGATACATAGATGGTTAAGTAGATAGGCAGGTAAGTAGACTGTAAGATAGCTCATTGCAGTTTTATACAAGCACACATAAAATAATAATAATAATATATGTGTAAAATCTTTGCTCACATTTTCCTTACAATTCAGACTAAACTAAATAATGACTATAACTAGAAACAGAGAAACTAGATTTTTCTCAAGAACAGTTACTGCATGGCATAGTCAATTCATTTTGCTCTTGGACTGGCAATGATGTGGAAGCCCTGGGACTTTAAGGCTGGTGGTTGCCCGATGACGTGAGAGTGGCGGAAGGCTGGATAGAGAGCACCCAATCTGCAGCTGGAGCATTTGCCAAATGACCTGTCCAGGCAAAGTCTTGGCAATGGTATATTCACTTTATACATATGCATCAGTAGCTATATTGTATTTAGCAGACAGTTTTAGTCATGTTTCTTTCAAATTTGCAGGGGGACACAACATAAATTTAAAACAGTTTATATGATGACTAAAGTGTCTCGAATTCCCAAAACACCTTTAAGTCAAATACATACTCCCTCAAGCTATTTTAATAATTTTATTATAAAACTAGGTATAATTACGAGACGCTCTAAAAACAAGTCTGTGAATGTTTCAGACATCCAAGACAAATACTGTCAGAATAATTAGTGCTGGTTTTAATTGGAGAGAAAACCACAGTGAACCATAATTGGTTACAGTTCTGTTGAAACCAACTTCATCATTGTAACATAAATTATATTCTGGATCCTAAAGCTTATATAACGTATCATTAGCCCTGGTAAATCAATGCACATTAAACACAATCATTTCTAAAATAGAAATGTAGCTTTAATAATTAATGTATGTATGAATATACCATATGACCAAATCTACGTGGCCACCTGACCATCACACCTTTATGAGCTTGTTGTATAATACAGAGTTGCCTCCCATTCTTTTAGCTAGTCGTTCTACAATATTTTGGAGTGTGGGATTTTGGGAAATTTGCGCCTATTCACCTAAAAGAGCATTTGTGAGGTCAGGCAGTGATGTTGGACGAGAAGGTCTGATTGCCAATCGAAGTTCCAATTTCTCCCAAAGGTGTCCAGTAGGGCTAAATTCAGGTCTCTGTGCTGCTCACGTGACTTCCTCCCAAACCCTGAAAACCACCCAGACCATTAACCCTCTTCCACCAAACTGTACCATAGGGACTATACAATCCAGGGGGTAGCATTCTCCTGACATCCACCAAACCCAGATTTGTCCATCAGACTTCTAGAGCAGGGATAGGCAAAGTGTCGGTACAAGGACAGCAGTCTCAGTGCCAAGATTTGTGAAGGTGAATAGAACATAATTAAATTGTCTGCCACAGACCCTGTTAAATATCCACCATGAGCATGTTGATAACTACCCCTGCTCCAGAGAACATGTTTCCCCTGCTCCAGAGTCCAGTAGCTCCAGAGTCCTGGCATTGCATATATTGATCTTTGGCTTGTGTGCAGTGAAGTTCCCGATGCATGGTGATTGCCTCCAGACGCAGTTTGAAATTCTGTTGTAAGTGATGCTACAGAGGACAGACAATTTGTTACGAGTTTTTTCCTGGCAGCTCGACTCTGTGGGTATGCGTGGATTACTACTTCATGGCTCAGCTGTTACTTCATGATTTTACTTCACAAAAATATCACTTACAGTAGACCCAGGGCATACATTTACCTGACTTGTGACAAAGCTGGCATCCTATGACAAAGCCATGTTTCAAATCACTGAGCCCATAAGTACGACCCATTCTACTGCCTATGTTTGTCTATGGAAATGGCTGCCTATGTGCTGGATTTTATACATCTGGTTATCATGTGTGGCTGGAACACCTAAACTCAATAATTAGGAGGGGAGTTTTGGTCATATAGTATATACAACAATATTTATTTCTTAGTTATCATTAGCATTTTTGTGACTGTCCTTACTGATTATGGGTTGTTTAACCATCTTTCTGGAAGTAGAAACTTTTATAGCTAAAGGTACATTAGTATTTGATCTTCAAACACTTGCCAGAATTTTTTTTTAGACGTACAAAGGACCTGGCAACTCTATGGGTTTTGCCCGAAGACTCTGGGTAAAGTATCACCCGGTGCTTCAGCAGCAGGTTGGGTACTGCAGTGTGTGGCCAATGGCTGACCAAGGCTGAATGGTTTTCTTATTGATAGAATTTGATTTAATTTTCCCTGTGAACTGCACAGCCACTTTAATGCATATGATAATTACGTAATCCCTTTCATTGTTCGTGTTGTCCATTTTCAAATTCCTGGGGGATTCTGCATAATGTCCCCATATCCATTTGCCCCTTTCCCCACCCCCTAGCTAAATGCCATACAGAAGATGCATTCAGCCAAACACATCTCCCTACCCTGGCGTAACTACAGGGGTAGATCCTTCTTCTTGTGTCCTCATACCGTTTAAAATTGTTTAGAAAGGAACGTATCGGGGTCACGTGACCCCGTGGTGAAACCGAGGCAGTCAGCACAGTGTGTGCAAGCAGCCAGAGGGAAAGCTGCAGGAGCGGTGAGAGGTAAGTGGGAGCGGGAGGGAGGGAGGGAGGTGAGATGTATGTATATGTGTTTTTTACTTAAAGCAAAACTGTTGTAGTATTTATCAACTAAGTGTATTTATTGAAACTACCTGTTTTCCTCTTACCTCAATGAAGCAGAAATATGTGGTTAGTGGCGGTAGATATAGCATACCAATATATATTCCCCCTCACGTACTTATATATATATATACAAATATTTTTTCCATCTCCTTTATATGGGACTTGTATCTTGCATTTATTTACCTTTTTATTTTTCTAAAATTGAATGACATAAAATCATTAATGAACAGTGTAATTGTTTAATTCTTGTTCTTACCTTCAAGGTACAAATTTAACCTTTTGCCTGACAGAGTGATGTGCAAAAGACTGAATTATGTCACTCCAATTTATCACATAGTGTAGGCTAATAAAGGTAAAATTGCAAGAGTAAAACAGGTGACCTCAGGTCCATGTGCCAAGCGACTTGGCAGAGCTAATCTCTTGATGACTATGGCAAGGGGTGTTAAAAGAAGCCACAGGGCCCTGGTGAAAAAATTACCCCAGGGTCCCCCAAATTCACCAAGCAACATGTCTCACGGTGCCACCTTTGCCCCAAACAGCTTGTAAGTGCCTTTCCCCCCAAGCAGCTTATCAGTGCTAACCCCCAAAATGTCTGTTTGTGCCATCTTTGCTCCAAGCTTGTCAGTGCCCCCAAACAGCTTCTTTTTACCATATTTGCCACAAACAGCTGGTCTGTGCCATGATTGCTCCCAAACAACTTGTCTTGCCACTCGCCCTCCTCTCCTAACATACACTCTGGTAGATATATGTAAGGACAGTTACACAAATTACGCACACTTACTCATACTCATTAACACACATGTACACATTCATTCTAACACACTCCAGGTCACCCCATCTACACATATGCTCACTAACATACCCCTACACATCCATGCTCACACATACATACACACACAATTACACATCCATGCTCACACACACAATTGCACATCCACGCTCACACACACAATTACACATCCATGCTCACACACTTGCACATCCATGCTCACACACATATACATAGACATTCATGATCACATACATACGCGCATATATACAAACATTACTATATACTAAACTATTTGAACCAGTACGAGGAGATAGAAACAAGTGTGAGCCCAGTACTTATGCAACTGTCCATGGTCATTTACACATGTAACCTCACTGGAGATTACAGTAATTGCAGCTGTGTCATTGGCTCCCCTGCAGTTCTTGTACAGTGTTGGATGTGGAAGGTGACACACAGTGGTTGAGGCCTGTCCATCAAGGTGTGCAGTGGGGTGTTGAAGAGTCTATAAAGAGGAACTCTGCAAACAGCTGAACCAGAACAAGATACCTAACCCCTCTACCTGAGATTGCTGTGAGCAGTGAGGACGGCCAAGCAGTAGTTGAAGGAGCAGGCACCTGACAAATTGATTTGGTTACCAATTGGTGGAGTGGTAAGAATAAGATCTCTCCCCCGTCACAAAACAGGGCACCTTGAACTTATTTTCCACAAATAGGAGACCAGTTTACACTGACTTACTTTAATGGTGAATGAACCTGAATAACCAAAGCCTTTGTGGATTGCTAGCTTTTATGGGCCCCAACCATGTGCACCAACTAAAAATATCAGACTGCCACTTGGGTAAAGATTAGGGTTGATTCGCTTGTGAGTGAGTGAAGTTATTTTGATTCTATGTTTATTACTGTATTCTGAATTGTTAAACTGCATTGAACTATAATCTATGGAATCATTTTGCAGATACCAAATACTAGACTTGGGCACCAGGGGGCTCTTCGTGTTCGTCTTCGTGCTCGTCTTCGGGGAAAAAAAAATCTTCGTATTCCGCGAATATTCGCCCGTTCCTGTCTTCTCTTCGGGCGAATATTCGCGGACATTCTTCGTGCTCGTTTAATCTTCGTTTTCCTCCTGGTTGCCTAGCAGGGGTTAATACGGGGTTAATAACACATCACAGCAGCAGCAGCTGCCGTGAAGGTACGTGTGTGCAGCTCTATTGGTCGTTTCGGCAGGGGGCTGGTCTGGCATCAACGAGTGAATTGCAGAACTGCAGAATGCACTTCATTCGTTGATGGCAGGCGAGCCCCCTGCCGAAACGACCAATAGAGTTGCACACACATACCGAGGTGTACTGTCCATAGATGTTTAATAAAAGAATAGGGAATATTTTACATTTTTAAATTGATTTTGGACCACTTTACATGCCTAACATTTGCTACCTATTTACAATGGCATACTTTGCAACAACCCAACTTACTTATTGGACAGGACTGGAAAATAGCAGGACTGTCCACCAAAATCTTGGGTGTGTTGGCAGGTATGCTGATGGAAAAATGTTGGACAAGAACTAAAAAATAGCTTAGGGTTAATGTACGGTTATGTTTAAGATTAGTAGCAGTGCACTGGTTTGGTTAAAGATGGATTATGTCTAAATAATAATAATTTAATTTTAATGTTTTTTTTTTAAAAAAAATAGGGGTTTATTTAAATGTATTTTAAAGTTAGATTTATTATTTAGTACTTGATTATATTTATTAAATGTTTATAGTAGCGTTACCTACCGAGCTATACCTACCTATGTGTATTTGCATTTTGCATACCTAGTTTAGCTAAATTAGATGGGACAGGACTGGAAAAAAGCAGGACTGTCCCTGAAAAAGTTGGGTCTGTTGGCAGGTATGTGGATGGAAAAATGTTATAGGGTGAAGTGTGAGTTATAGTGTTAATGTAATGCTATTAGTGAGTGAAGGCCAGGGCAAATAACAAGGAAAAGGTCCTTGTGTTTTGTGCATTGTAAGTGTGTGTGTATGTGTGTTATGTGTGATGTCACTGTGTGTTATATGTGTTATATGTGTTATTGTGTGTGTTATGTTTGGTTGGTTGTGTATCAGAAGGAAAATAATGAAATGGAAAAGGAAATGGGAAAGGCAAATGAGTGGGCAATTGGCGACCCGCTCACCTGTTTCACCCCAGGGCAAAGCACCCAAACACTGTCAGTCTTAGACGTTTGGCAGCAGACTTCCAGAGCTCAGACACAAGGCCCTAGCGTAAGCTGGCCACTCCGGCGGAGGTAGCAGGCGTTGCCACACCGCAGACAGAGGCAGCCAGGGGGGAGAAACTGCCCTTACCATTAGGGACATTTGATTCATGACACTAGCCAGGAAGCGAACTGGCATCGAAGAGACACTGGCACCACCAGCAGCAGCAGCAGAATTGGGAAAGGCGAATGAGTGGGCAATTGACGACCCGCTCACCTGTTTCACCCCAGGGCAAAGCATCCAAGCACTGTCAGTCCTTGGCGTTTGGGAGCAGACCTACAGAACTCAGACACAAGGCCCTAGCGTAAGCTGGCTACACCGGCGGAGGTAGCAGGCGTTGCCACACCGCAGCAAGTGCAACCAGGGGGGAGAAACTACCCTTACCATCAGGGACATTCGAGGCATGACACTAGCCAGGAAGCGAACTGGCATTGAAGAGAGACACTGGCACCACCACCAGCAGCAGCAGAATTGGGAAAGGCGAATGAGTGGGCAATTGACGACCCGCTCACCTGTTTCACCCCAGGGCAAAGCATCCAAGCACTGTCAGTCCTTGGCGTTTGGGAGCAGACCTACAGAACTCAGACACAAGGCCCTAGCGTAAGCTGGCTACACCGGCGGAGGTAGCAGGCGTTGCCACACCGCAGCAAGTGCAACCAGGGGGGAGAAACTACCCTTACCATCAGGGACATTCGAGGCATGACACTAGCCAGGAAGCGAACTGGCATTGAAGAGAGACACTGGCACCACCACCAGCAGCAGCAGAATTGGGAAAGGCGAATGAGTGGGCAATTGACGACCCGCTCACCTGTTTCACCCCAGGGCAAAGCATCCAAGCACTGTCAGTCCTTGGCGTTTGGGAGCAGACCTACAGAACTCAGACACAAGGCCCTAGCGTAAGCTGGCTACACCGGCGGAGGTAGCAGGCGTTGCCACACCGCAGCAAGTGCAACCAGGGGGGAGAAACTACCCTTTCCATTAGGGACATCTGAGGCATGATTTCAGCCAGGAAGCGAACTGGCAAAAGATACTGGCACCACCACCAGCAGCAGCGTTGGAAACGGAAAAAGGTGAATGAGTGGGCAATTGACGACCCACTCACCTGTTTCACCCCAGGGCAAAGCATCCAAAGACTGTCAGTCCTAGGCGTTTGGGAGCGGACTTACAGAGCTCAGACACTAGGCCCTAGCGTAAATTGGCTACACCAGCGGAGGTAGCAGGCATTGCCACACCGCAGCAAGTGCAACCAGGGGGAGAAACTACCTTAAACATTAGAGAGAAAAAATTTAACTTTCCAAGCTAAGAGCTGGGTAACCCAATTTGGGCAGATTGAATTTAAGAAAGGCAATCTGCTCCATGAGATGAGGTGCCATGCGTGAGCGCTGTGGACTCAGTATGTTTCCAGTCATAGAAAACACGCGCTCACTTTGAACAGTGGTTGGCGGACATGATAGAAGCTGCTGCGCAACCCATGAGAGTGCAGGCCACACACTCTTCTTTTCATCCCAGTAGCTAAGAGGATCAACATTAGGAGCAGAAGGAACTTCACAGAGGTAAAGTTTGACCATTTCAGCAGCACTACTCTCCTTTCTGCTGCTAGCTCTGTCAGATGGTCCAACTATACTGCCAAGTGCCTCTTCCCAAAACGCAGCTGCTCCACTCAGCTGTGTTGTGCTGCTTGTGGCACTGCTGCTGATGCTGCTGCTAGGGGTAGCAGACCACATCATCTCTTCCTCCTCCTGCACCTCACCCTCCTCGGACAGCATTCCCATTTTACGCTGCCAGTCACGCACCTTGTTGACCAATTGCTCCCGGTAGCTACTGAGAACATTGAATTTCAAAGCTAGCTTTCCCTTAATTCTTGGATCACAAAGGCACGCTAGCATCATTTCGGGACTCTCTTCCATTCGCTTGCGAAGGTGTACTTTTAGCAGATCCTTCAGCTTCCTGACTATGGCTGCTACGTCAGGATGTAGAGTGCCACCTTGAACAGCCTCACGGTTTCCAAGGAACACATCCATCTTGCTGCCTAGATGGGAGAACACTGGGATTACCTGGGCCAGACTGGCAGTGTTTGAGCTTAAATTTTCTGTGGCATCCCTGAATGGTTTAAGGACTGCCACTAGCTGGGCGATCACTGTCCAATCCTCCCTATTCAATGGAGAGGTAATCCCAATATTGTGCTCTGAGGCAAGATTATGGATTGCCCTCTGCTGCTCCAAAATCCTCTCTAGCATGTCTAACGTGGAGTTCCACCGTGTACTGACATCCTGACGTAGGCAGTGTACGGGAAGACCTGACCTCTCTTGCTCTTCCCTCAAAAGTTGGCTAGCCTTAACACTATGGTGAAAGTGCCCAGCGATCTTTCTGCAGCGGGACAGAACTACTGCTGCCACATTAGTTCCTTCTGACATTGCTGCCTTCACTACAAGATGGATGATGTGGGCTGCACAGCGCACACCAACAATATGACCATCTCGCAGCGCTTTCACCATATTGGCACCTCCGTCAGTTACCACAAAACCAACTTCAACATTGGTGCCCGCCTCTGCTCCCACCCAAAGGCTAAACATTTTCCTAATCGCATGCAGAATATTTTGGGAAGTGTGCTTTTCATCCATCACTTCTGCATGGAGAAGGAATGATCGGTAGCCTGCTGCAGCAACTTCCTTAGACACACCGGGCTGCCACCAGTGTGCTGTCAAAGAAAGAAAGGCATGCTGGGCGCTAGGTGCACTCCACAAATCTGTAGTGAAATGAACACACTGACCAGCAGCCTTGGAAAGCTCCTCTTTCACTGCTGCAACACAGGACCGATACAGCGAGGGGACAATGTTCCTGCTGAAAGTGGAACGTGACGGAACTGTGTATTGTGGAGCCACAGCCGCCATCAATTGTTTGAAAGGCTCCCCTTCAATCATGGAGAAGGATGCCCCTCCAACAGCAATGAACTGACCAATAAGTCGCATTACTTTATTGGCCTGCTGTTTGGGCATCGTTCTCTTGGAGTGGAATGCCCCAAATTCTTCCAGGGTGGGCTGGGCATGCAGTGCTCCAACCTGCCTTGGTCTCTGGCTGCCAGCACTAGTTGCTGCTGCTGCTGCTGCTATTGGCTCAGAAGAAGAAGCTGTTGGGGTTTTTCCACGGCCACCAGCTATGCTGCCTGCACTAAGTTTTACCTCTGCATCTTTCCCCAATAGCACAGCGTTGTGTTGAGTGCTGAGGTGATGCTTCATGCTAGCACTGGTAAAATGGCCAGACACTTTCCCTCTGCTTATTAGCTTCCCACAATGTTTGCACTTTCCATAGCGCCCTTCTTCAACATTTTCAAAGTGCTCCCAAATTGGGGCGCGCATAGCCTTGGAGTGTGCCTTGGGTGCTGCTCTTACTGCTCGGGGTGGATGAACAGAGGCAGAACTAGTGGTGGTGGGACTGGTGGTAACAGTACTGGCCATAGTGGGACTGCTAATTGCTTTAGATTTGCTAGGTTTTGCTGCTGCTGCTGGTGGTGGTGATGGTGATGATCGTAGCGGAGAAGGTGGAGGCTCAGGGGAAAATTGTGCACTAGTCATTTGGACACTGCTCCCTGAGGAATCTGATTCCTGACCACTCATCTCCTCTACTTCCTCTGGCTCATAGTCTAGCTCTTCATTAGCCAGATCGAATGGAATTCCTGCTAGGCTGGAGCTAAGACTGATATCGTCGTGAGACTCGTGACTAGTAGTAGTGCGAGCAGGAAGAATAGACTCTGCACTTGGCCTCTCAGTCTCAGGCTCCTCTGCTACCTCGCTAGGTGGAGTTCCACTATGTGTAGCCCTCTCTCTAACTGTCTTTACAAAAATTTTGTAAGGACTTGGTGGCTTGCTAGAGGTACTAGGAGGACATGGCGTGGCGGTACCAGTGGGAACAGTAGGCGCAGCACTAGTGGTGGTAGAGGCGGTAGAGGTGGGGGTGGTGGTGGTGGTGGTTTTCCCTACAAAGGAATGAGATCGCTTTGGTTTGGGACCCCTCTGAGTCTTGCTGCTAATTTGGCTCTGCTTGGTACCTTGCATGCTGCTGGTGGATGGGGAAGATGCTGCTTGGGGCAAAAGGCACTTCTTTTTAGTCACTGGGCTGGTACTACTTGTGCTACCCTTTAACTTTGAACGTGCTTCTGGTGCTTTAGGCTTTCCGTAAAAAACCATAGAGCTTGTGGGCCTAGCCGCACTACTACTGCCTGCTTTTGGTGCCTTTCCTTTACTTGATGATCCTTCAAGCAATGCTTCCCCAAATGATAAGCGAGAGCTTGGCCTACTTGGCCGACTAGACTGACGCAAAGGCTGCATCTTAGAACTGGTGGTGGTGCTGGTGGTGGTGCTGGTGGTGGTGGTGGTGGTGGTAGATGGAGCTTGTCCCTCCTTAGTCCCAAAAGGAGGATCCATTTCAAATTTTGTGTTGTGTGTGTAGTGTAGTGTAGTGTAGTGTAGTGTAGTGTAGTGTAGTGTTTAAAAAACTATAAAAAAAAAATAAAAAAATAAAAATAAAAAAAAGGAAAAACGAATTAAAGACAAAAAAATTAGAGGAAGTTCTCTTCAGTGCTACTGCTTAAAAAGTAAAACTATGCACTACTGCACTGTGCTGTGTGCAATCTGCCAAAATCCTAAAGTTATTTAAATTATTAACTCAAGATTAACTATTTAATAACTAGCAGTATTTTATTTTTAATTTGAATTTACACGGGCCTAAGAGCTTAGCCTACTACTATGCTAGCCTAAAGCTATATTTCCTTACTATAAGTCTACCTCTAGGCAGACGCTCTCAAACCCACTAAGCTAAAGTGAGGTTAAATCAGATTCAGTATATGATTTATTAATTAATATTAAGTTATATAATATTAATAGATTAGAACTAATTTACTTATATATTATGTATTATAGATAGAAGAATATAGATTATGAATTAGAATTTAGAATTAGAATTACTTATATTATAGATTATGAATTAGAATATTATTATTTATAATATATTATAGATTAAGATTAAAGAAGATTAGAATTATTTTAGTACTACAGCTAGTAGCTTGAAGCTTTGCTTAGTACAGCTCGTCACAGTCAATTTTTCTTGAAAAGAATTAGAAATAAAATAAAATGTCACAGCAAAACAGTTATCTTCACTGCTTGCTGCACTCACTAGCCCAACAAGTTCACTTCACTGATGGACTGAGGTGAGCAAAACACTAAGGGTACTTTTAATAAAATTGAAATAAAATGTAAAATAAATGAGAAAATCTTTGCAAAACAGTTAACGTCACTGCTTGCTGATCAAAAAAAAACACAGCACTTATGCGGCTGCACTCACTAGCCCAACAAGTTCACTTCACTGATGGACTGAGGTGAGCAAAACAAATGAAATAAAATGAAAGATTAATTAAGAAAAATTGACTTGGTCTCTTACTGTTGCTAAAACAAAGCACAAACTATAGAGCTGCAGCACCAGTACTAATAAGATTAGCTGAACTATACGCTAGTAGTAATTAATTAATATTATTACTGTTATTTATAGCTAATTTAATTAACTATTAAGATAAGAAAGAATTAGAGAATTATTGATATTACTGATTTTAGATTAGACACTAGTAGATGTTCTGAATGTCTACAGTACACTCTACACTAGTATACTATTACTAACTATAACTGACAAATATATATATTTTATAATGAATTCAATTATTAATTATATTAATTAATATTACTGATTTTAAATTAGACACTAGTAGATGAATGTCTACAGTACACTCTACACTAGTATACTATAGTATATATATATATATGACTGACAAATATATATATATATATAATATTATAATGAACTATTAAATTATAGATTCTATTAAATTGTAATTTATAAATTCTATTTAATTTATTTAAGCAGGACAGGCAATTATTATTATTATTATTATCTTTTATTTATATAGCGCCAACAGTTTACGCAGCGCTTAATACAATACATAAATTCAAGGGATATGACAAGACAAGAATTGACAGACTAAGACAAACCGATACATTTGGTGGAGAGAGCCCTGCTCGCAAGCTTACAATCTAGAGGGAAAATGGGGTGATAAACAAACATAAGGCATAGAGAAAGGGTGAGAGGAATTGTGGGGGTATCAATGACAAGGATGTTCTAGCAGCTAAGATGGTATGCTTCTCTGAAGAAATGGGTTTTTAGATGTTTCTTGAATGTCGGGAGGGAGGGTGAATTCTGAAGGTTCCTTGGGAGCAGATTCCAGAGATATGGGGCAGATCGAGTGAAATCTTGTAGACGGGAAAAGGAAGAGGTGATGAGTGAGGAGGAGAGCCTTAGCCCATGGGAGGAACGTAGGGATCGAGTAGGAGAGTATTTGCTAATGAGGTCAGAAATGTACGGAGGAGCAGTATTGTGGATGGCCTTATATGTCAGTACCAGGATCTTAAATTTAATTCTAAAGGTAATTGGGAGCCAGTGGAGGGATTCACAGAGGGGGGAAGCAGAAGAGGAGCGACGTGCAAGGAAGATGAGCCTAGCAGCGGCATTAAGGATAGACTGTAGTGGAGAGAGTCGAGACAGTGGAATGCCAACCAAAAGAGTGTTGCAGTAGTCAAGACGGGAAATGATAAGTGAATGAACCAGAGTTTTTGTGGATTCATGGGTGAGGAATGGGCGGATACGAGAGATGTTTTTTAGGTGCAGGCGGCAGGATCTGGCGAGGGACTGAATGTGAGGGATGAAGGAGAGGTTTGAGTCAAGGATGACCCCAAGGCATCGGGCCTGGTTAGTAGGAGAGATAGTTGTGTTGTTAATGGTGATAGAGAATTCAGGTAGTGGAGTGGAGATGGAGGGAGGGAAGATAATGAGTTCCGTTTTAGAAAGATTAAGTTTCAGGTAGTGTTGTGACATCCATGAAGAAATAGCAGACAAGCAGCTGGTGATCCGGGACATGAGAGATGGAGAGAGATCAGGAGAAGACAGGTAGATTTGGGTATCATCTGCATATAGATGATACTGGAGGCCAAATGAGTTGATTAGTTTGCCAAGAGAGGAAGTATAAAGAGAGAACAGCAGAGGACCAAGGACTGAACCTTGGGGGACACCAACCGAAAGAGGAAGGGGCGATGATGTCTCGCCAGAGAAGCTGACAGAGAAGGAACGGTTAGACAGATATGAGGAGATCCAGGAGAGAGCTGTATCTCGAATGCCCATAGAAGCAAGTAGGTCAAGAAGAAGGTGGTGATCAACAGTATCGAAAGCAGCAGAGAGATCCAGTAGAATTAGAATAGAGTAGTGACCTTTAGCTTTGGCAGAGAGCAAGTCATTGGAGACTTTTGTTAGAGCTGTTTCAGTAGAGTGAAGGGGTTTGAAACCAGACTGTAGATGGTCAAGGAGGGAATTAGAGGAGAGGAAGTTAGTGAGGCGATTGTACACAATCCGTTCAAGCAGCTTAGAGGTAAAAGGAAGCAGAGAGATAGGGCGGTAGTTAGTCAAACAGATGGGGTCTGAGGAAGGATTCTTTAGAATTGGTGTGATTAGCGCATGCTTGAAGGCAGATGGTACCGATCCAGATGATAGAGAAAGATTAAATAGGTGGGTAAGTGATGGACCAAGGGATGGACATAGAGACTTTGTGAGGTGTGAAGGGATGGGGTCAAGGGGACAGGTTGTTGGGTGAGAGGAAGAAAGAAGAGTGGCTATCTCTTCTTCGGTTGTAGGGGAAAAGGTAGTTAGTATAGTAGGAGTAGAGAGGGTGGTGGTGAGTGGTGTAGGAGGGAGTTGTAAGGAAGAGAGGTCTTTTCTAATAGTCTCGATCTTCTCTTTGAAGTAGGTAGCAAGATCTTGGGCAGTGAGAGAGGTTTGTGGTGTGGGTGTGGAGGGACAGAGAAGGGAGTTGAAAGTAGAAAAAAGGCGTCGTGGGTTGGAAGAAAGAGAGGATATGAGAGTGGAGAAGTAGAGCTGTTTGGCGAGAGAGAGGGCAGAGTTGTAGGTGTGAAGCATGAATTTATAATGAGTAAAGTCTTCGCTGGATTTTGATTTTCTGAAGTAGCGCTCAGCTGTGCGGCAGCACTTCTGAAGATACCGTGTGGTTTTGGTATGCCATGGTTGGCGTTTAAATTGTCGGGGGTAGCTTGTAGTAATTGGAGCTATGGTGTCGAGGGATGAAGCAAGTGTGTTGTTGTAAAAAGAGGCTGCTGTGTCTGGGCAGGAAAGGGTTAACATGGAAGGTAAGAGAGGTTCGAGTGAGGCTGACAGTTGGGTAATGGTATTTTCTGGTAATGGCCTACAAGTATGAGGTGAGCGCTGTAAGTTTGTTTTGTTAGGGGTTAGCACTGGAGAAAAGGATAGGAGGTGGTGGTCAGACAGAGGGAAGGGGTAGATGGAGAAGTCTGAAAGGGAGCATGATCTGGAGAAAACCAGATCAAGTGAGTGTCCCTCGGTGTGCGTAGGGGAATTAGTCCATTGAGAGAGACCAGAGGAAGATGTCAGGGAGAGGAGTTTGGAACTTGCAGAGTTGTTAGATATATCTAAAGGGATGTTAAAGTCACCCAGAATAAGACAGGGAATATTAGTAGAGAGGAAGAAAGGGAGCCAGGCAGAAAGGTGGTCAAAGAACTGCGAGGTAGGGCCTGGAGGGCGATATATGACAGCAATTTGAAGAGAGAGTGGAGAGAAAAGACGGATTGTGTGAGCTTCAAAGGAACCGAATGAGAGGGAGGGAGGGCTTGGTATATTCTGGAAGGTGCAGTGAGGTGAGAGAAGGATGCCTACACCACCACCCTTTCTGCCATCAGGCCTAGGAGTGTGGCTGAAGTGTAGTCCTCCGAAGGAGAGTGCAGCAGAAGCAGTAGTGTCTTGGGAGGGGATCCAGGTTTCAGTAAGAGCTAGGAAGTTAAAAGCATGAGATAGAAAAAGGTCATGTATTCCAGCGAGTTTGTTGCATACCGAGCGGGCATTCCATAGGGCACAGTTAAAGACGGGAGGGAGTTTATGGTTGGAGATGATAGGAATAAGATTGGTTAGGTTGCGCATGTTGATTGAGTTTGCTGGTTGAGAATGATAGGAATAGGACAGGAGTGGTAGAGCAAATGCAGGTAGGTTTCACATATACAGGTTGAGTGTAGAGGTACTGGGATAGCTTTGACAGCAGAGAGATTGGGAGGGATAGGATCTGGAATGCTTTAATGGGGAGTAGTGGGTAATAAAGGGATCCACAGTGTGGTGCCCCCTACTGGCGTGATCCAGTAGATCCGGTACTTAACTGTCTATATATTAGAACAGCACTGGGGCGGGTGGGAGAGGGGGAGAGGGGCAGGGGTGGGGGTGGGAGAGGGGCGGGGGGGGCGGGCAAAAAACCAGTTGATTGTGGGGAACATGAAGGTGGGTATTGCAGGTTGTGAGAGCTGTAATAGAGAGTGTTAAATAGTGTTAAAGTGGACGGGGGCAGTAAGAGGGCAGATATAGGAGATAAGGGGTCAGTAGAGCAGAAAGATAGAAAGTAAAATATAACACACTTAAGTAGTGACAGGCATGACATAAATTTTACCAAATAAAAACAAATAAAACAATCAGTGGAGAAATGCTGCAACTCCCAGTAAAGGCATTCCTAGGCCATAAAGCATAGATAGAAAAAAGGGTAATAGACAATTCAGGCACAGAAACAGGAAAATGATAATAACAATACAGAAAACAATAACAGATAATACAGGAGATCTCTTCGTCCACTCTGTATACCTTGTAGCAAAGTATGCAGGTTTGCTTGGGCTTCAGTTGATTGTGGGGAACATGAAGGTGGGTATTGCAGGTTGTGAGAGCTTGTAGCAAAGTATGCAGGTTTGCTTGGGCTTCAGTTGATTGTGGGGAACATGAAGGTGGGTATTGCAGGTTGTGAGAGCTTGTAGCAAAGTATGCAGGTTTGCTTGGGCTTCAGTTGATTGTGGGGAACATGAAGGTGGGTATTGCAGGTTGTGAGAGCTTGTAGCAAAGTATGCAGGTTTGCTTGGGCTTCAGTTGATTGTGGGGAACATGAAGGTGGGTATTGCAGGTTGTGAGAGCTTGTAGCAAAGTATGCAGGTTTGCTTGGGCTTCAGTTGATTGTGGGGAACATGAAGGTGGGTATTGCAGGTTGTGAGAGCTTGTAGCAAAGTATGCAGGTTTGCTTGGGCTTCAGTTGATTGTGGGGAACATGAAGGTGGGTATTGCAGGTTGTGAGAGCTTGTAGCAAAGTATGCAGGTTTGCTTGGGCTTCAGTTGATTGTGGGGAACATGAAGGTGGGTATTGCAGGTTGTGAGAGCTTGTAGCAAAGTATGCAGGTTTGCTTGGGCTTCAGTTGATTGTGGGGAACATGAAGGTGGGTATTGCAGGTTGTGAGAGCTTGTAGCAAAGTATGCAGGTTTCAATAGGCACTAGTGCCAGCCCAGGGCAAGGGCACCCCAGTGCCACTGAGGCACTGGGTGCACTGTCAACTCAACAGCACTTACACTAAAGTTGATGACAAATTAATTTTAAAAAAATTAAATTAATCAAATTATTATTATTAAATATATTAATTAAGTAGCACTGAAGTGAGGATGAAGTACACTGTGAGAAATGGCAGGCTAAGGCTTACCAGTCTCACACAGAACAGAACAATCTCTCTGTAACGCTCGGATGCAGCACAGCAGTGTTGCCAAAGCAGTCACAGCGAAAAATGAATGGATCTCTCAGGCAAGCTCTGGTCTTATAAAGGCGCCTTCAGAATTCAAAAAACAGCAGCACAGGCATTGGACGAGACCCTTAGCGTTACGTCACAAGAGTGAGCTGATTGGACAGACGAGGATCAGCTCACTCCTGTTTGAAATTTTGGCGGTTGCGCGGCAAAAACGAAGACGATCACGAAGAATCTTCGATTCTTCGTGATTGTGAGTCTTCGTCTTCGCCTACGGTTTGCCGGCACTGTATTCTGTTCTACGTTCCTTCGGAACGAACAAAAAAACGGCCTCTTCGTGCTCGTTTTCATGTTCGCCCGAAGACGAATGCACAAGTCTACCAAATACCAATTGTATCTTGCTACTTATATGGACAATGCAAAGGTTAAATGTCTATCACTTCTTTTAACACCATATCAGCTTTCCGAAAGCATAATATCTCGCTATAGTGTTTACTGAGTCCCTTTCTACCGAACACAACTTGTAATTGAGCCAATGTGACACATTCATGGTCTTTTCATTACCCTAATGTGAGTGAATGAGCGGATTAACGCTCAGTTCTTGATAGAAATGTCTAATTTATTCATGGATGTAGTTAATTGTAGAAGTTTTTAATACAGATTCTTTTTAACTGAGGTTATTAGTTAAAACTTTTCTACAGGAAATAAGAAAATATCTTAAGACATATTTCACTTACAAACACTTAAGTAATTTATTGCAGTTAGCGCTATGTGAAGAAAAGTAATTGCATTAATGTTTTAATTTACATTATTATTGGATTGCTTAAATGTAATCTATTCACTGTGTGTTGTTCATAAATCAAAAAGTAATCAATGTGTGTATGAAAAAGCATTGGAACTTCTAAAATGCCACGATGCATTGCATACGAATTCTACAGGGTAGATCAAGATCTGGAGGGGCAAAAGATACTGGATGTCAAAGTCATGGAACCAAAGCTCCTGCGTCTTTCCTTTCACTGCAACATTAATATAATGTGTATACACATAGACATATATGAAGCAGTATAGTATTCTGCCCTAGGACAACAAGGTGCGACGACAGTCACCAGGTGCTGCTCAATGCGCTGGTTACGAAGGAGATTTCTGGAGAAACTTGCGTCCATACTAAGCATTAAGGTACTACTTGCCCCTAGAACACAGAGCCCTGGGATGTGACTAGAGCTGAAACAACGAATCGATAAAATCGATAATAATCGATAACGGAAATCATCGATAACGATTTCCGTTATCGATTAATCGAGTGATCAATTCGTTGTTGGAGCACTCGGCTCCTTTTACTTACCTCCGCGAGCGTTCCCCGCTTCTGCTACACGCTCTGCAGTCTCCGCCTTCTTTTAGCTACGTGACGGATGTGACGCGTTCCGGAGGTAAGTATTCTTCATGTCTATGTGCACGGATCGCACAGAGCCACTCGCACAGAGCGAATCGCTCTGTGCGAATGGAGCCACTCGCACAGAGCGGTTCGCTCTGTGCGAGTGGCTCCACTCGCACAGAGCGGTTCGCTCTGTGCGAGTGGCTCCATTCGCACAGAGCGGTTCGCTCTGTGCGAGTGGCTCCATTCGCACAGAGCGGTTCGCTCTGTGCGAGTGGCTCCATTCGCACAGAGCGGTTCGCTCTGTGCGAGTGGCTCCATTCGCACAGAGCGGTTCGCTCTGTGCGAGTGGCTCCATTCGCACAGAGCGGTTCGCTCTGTGCGAGTGGCTCCATTCGCACAGAGCGGTTCGCTCTGTGCGAGTGGCTCCATTCGCACAGAGCGGTTCGCTCTGTGCGAGTGGCTCCATTCGCACAGAGCGGTTCGCTCTGTGCGAGTGGCTCCATTCGCACAGAGCGGTTCGTGAGTGTGGGTGCAGGGCAGAGTGGGGGTGGGGGTGCAGGGCAGAGTGGGGGTGGGGGTGCAGGGCAGAGTGGGGGTGGGGGGTGCAGGGCAGGAGACTGGGTGCAGGGCAGAGTGGGGGTGGGGATGCAGGGTGTGAGTGTGGGTGCAGAGCAGAGTGGGAGACTGGGTGCAGGGCAGAGTGGGGGTGGGGATGCAGGGCAGGGTGTGAGTGTGGGTGCAGGGCAGAGTGGGTGCAGGGCAGAGTGTGAGTGTGGGGGCAGGGCAGAATGTGGGGGCAGGGCTGGGTGCAGGGCAGAGTTAGAGACTGGGTGCAGGGGCACAGTGCAAAGTGCTGGGTGCAAAGTGCCAGTGCTGGGTGCAAAGTGCCAGGGCTGGGTGCAAAGTGCTGGGTGCAAAGTGCCAGGGCTGGGTGCAAAGTGCAAAGTGCTGGTGCAAAGTGCTGAATGCTGGGTGCAAAGTGCTGGATGCAAAGTGCCAGGGCTGGGGCAAAGTGCTGGGTGCAAAGTGCTGGGTGCAAAGTGCCAGGGCTGGGTGCAAAGTGCTGGGTGCAAAGTGCTGGGTGCAAAGTGCTGGGTGCAAAGTGCAAAGTGCTGGGGCAAAGTTTCTTGAACAGTAATAGTCCACCTCTTTTCAGAATGTTTGGGGTTATTTTGTTTCATAAATATTGTGTTTGGGTTCTTGTACTTTGAAAATATTGTTTTTTATTACATCATAACAAAATAAGAATGTTAATGTAAATTTTAAGTTGTTTTTTAACATCCAGTTCATTAAATTCTTTTAAATAAACGAAAAATTTGCATATTGTTTTTTTTTATCCGATTAATCGATTAATCGAAAAAATAATCGGCCGATTAATCGATTATTAAAATAATCGTTAGTTGCAGCCCTAGATGTGACATCATATAATGCTCAGCAGTGAGGATGGTAGAGGGACAGATTGAATGGTCTGCCCTGGGTCAGACCTATGGCAGCACCCAAGGTAAATAAGGAAGCCAATTAGGAGGCACATGCATTTATACAGAACATCTACATAAATGCATACATGCTGATTTCCATAAAGTTTCATACAATTGTCCAATCTCGTACCCACAGGCCATCTCTGCTCCTTCAATCTAATGTCTTGGTGGATCCTTATACAGCAACTCTGAGCTTTGACTTTTGCTTGGAAGCAGAAAGCCATCTAGATTCCACTCTGACTGCAATAGGACTTAAACAAGAGTCTTTTTATTGGCCAATTATGTCACATGACAAGGAAGTAAGAAACTCCCTCTACCATCCCTCTACCCTCTACCATCATTGACCATGCTCAAAAATTGTTGTGTATCTGCAAATACCCCTGCTGAAGGAGAGGGACCCCATGCACCAAGTGGACAACAATCCAAAATGTGCTCTTGTACACAATTTGCATTAAAACAAGCTTAAAATATTTATTAGATTAATATATTATGGCACCAACATTGTTATTTTTATTAACACAGTAACCAAATATGTCCATATTAATATATACACATCAAACGTTAATGACACACAACCATATGCGACATATAATGGTGTGACTTGTTATAGTCCATTACAACGGCAGAGATAAAAGAAGATTCTGCCAATAATTTCACCATGTAACAGTTTACAGAAGAAACATTATATGCTGGCTTGTGTTTCTTTTGTGGACTAAGTTTACACATTATATGGATATGTTGATGTACATTCCCTTACTTTCTATACTATGTTTCCATAGAATGTTTTTCAATTTAATATCATTAGTGTAATGTTATTTGAACCTTTTCCATTGAGTGTCATGAAGAGAAGAAAAAAGATGTTTCCTTTAACACTGAAATATTTTAATACTATCATATAGAGGATGTAGTTGATTCTTAACAGTATCCGTTTCAAAAAAATAGACAGCTAAAAAAAACCCAATAAGTTCAATTTTAGGTACATTTTAATGTTTGTATAGAGGGGTTTTTTTTCATTCTTTATTTTTTCTCATTTTCACTATGATATAGCTGAATAGACATTAAAGGCAAAAACATTGATCATTAATTTAAGTCTGGAGTTTTAACACTAGTAGGATTTTTGTCTAAGTAAAATCCTTGGAAACTGCTTCTACAAAGTTCGGAGCTGACATCAATATCGTGAACGTACAGATTATGGCAAAGAGTGAAAACGCAACAAGACACAAACGGTCTATGACAGCAGCAGCAAACTTCCACTCACTGCATATTTCCTCCCCTTCGTCCTGCTCTCTGAATCGCCTTGCAATATACTGGACTTCCTCTAAGATTTTGGCAATCTCTGGAATACTTTCTTTCAGAGATTTCTTTTGTATAAGATCACCGTCTTCTAGAGACAAGCAAGGTACTCTTCCAGACGTAACACTGGAGTCACTGCTAGGCGGACAACATGGACTCTCAAGTGTGTGGTACCCACAGTAGGTTGTGTTTCCATTAGTAGAATGGTGCCCAGTAGCAACGTTCATCTCGATGCTGCTAATGCTAGAATGATGGTGCGGGTAAATATATTTACATGGACTGGGCCTTTTATTTTCTCCAGGTTTTCTCATCCTTAAAAACCAGGCACACCAGTTTAACAGAATCACTCGAACCTGAAACAGAGAAGAGGAGCGATGATCGCTGATTTACAGGAGACAAAGAGATATGGACACCCAGACATAGCCAGTTATATCCTCTGAAAAGTCACATGTAGAGCTGAAACAACGAATCGATAAAATCGATAATAATCGATAACGGAAATCATCGATAACGATTTCCGTTATCGATTAATCGAGTGATCAATTCGTTGTTGGAGCACTCGGCTCCTTTTACTTACCTCCGCGAGCGTTCCCCGCTTCTGCTACACGCTCTGCAGTCTCCGCCTTCTTTTAGCTACGTGACGGATGTGACGCGTTCCGGAGGTAAGTATTCTTCATGTCTATGTGCACGGATCGCACAGAGCCACTCGCACAGAGCGAATCGCTCTGTGCGAATGGAGCCACTCGCTCAGAGCGATTCGCTCTGTGCGAGTGGCTCCATTCGCACAGAGCGATTCGCTCTGTGCGAGTGGCTCCATTCGCACAGAGCGGTTCGCTCTGTGCGAGTGGCTCCATTCGCACAGAGCGGTTCGCTCTGTGCGAGTGGCTCCATTCGCACAGAGCGGTTCGCTCTGTGCGAGTGGCTCCATTCGCACAGAGCGGTTCGTGAGTGTGGGTGCAGGGCAGAGTGGGGGTGGGGGTGCAGGGCAGAGTGGGGGTGGGGGTGCAGGGCAGAGTGGGGGTGGGGGGTGCAGGGCAGGAGACTGGGTGCAGGGCAGAGTGGGGGTGGGGATGCAGGGTGTGAGTGTGGGTGCAGAGCAGAGTGGGAGACTGGGTGCAGGGCAGAGTGGGGGTGGGGATGCAGGGCAGGGTGTGAGTGTGGGTGCAGGGCAGAGTGGGTGCAGGGCAGAGTGTGAGTGTGGGGGCAGGGCAGAATGTGGGGGCAGGGCTGGGTGCAGGGCAGAGTTAGAGACTGGGTGCAGGGGCACAGTGCAAAGTGCTGGGTGCAAAGTGCCAGTGCTGGGTGCAAAGTGCCAGGGCTGGGTGCAAAGTGCTGGGTGCAAAGTGCCAGGGCTGGGTGCAAAGTGCAAAGTGCTGGTGCAAAGTGCTGAATGCTGGGTGCAAAGTGCTGGATGCAAAGTGCCAGGGCTGGGGCAAAGTGCTGGGTGCAAAGTGCTGGGTGCAAAGTGCCAGGGCTGGGTGCAAAGTGCTGGGTGCAAAGTGCTGGGTGCAAAGTGCTGGGTGCAAAGTGCAAAGTGCTGGGGCAAAGTTTCTTGAACAGTAATAGTCCACCTCTTTTCAGAATGTTTGGGGTTATTTTGTTTCATAAATATTGTGTTTGGGTTCTTGTACTTTGAAAATATTGTTTTTTATTACATCATAACAAAATAAGAATCTTAATGTAAATTTTAAGTTGTTTTTTAACATCCAGTTCATTAAATTCTTTTAAATAAACGAAAAATTTGCATATTGTTTTTTTTTTATCCGATTAATCGATTAATCGAAAAAATAATCGGCCGATTAATCGATTATTAAAATAATCGTTAGTTGCAGCCCTAGTCACATGACAAAAAAAAACAACAAAAAGGAGTCACTGAACAGTCAGTAGCCTCAGTTTGCTATCATTATCCATCATCCTGGGATCATTAGCTGCCTAGTCATATCTCATCTCACTGCAAGGCTCATGAAGAGACTTATGAGATGTGTTGTCAGTACTTGGGATGGAGCATATGTTGAATACCTGCTTTATGTCCCATCAGTTATGCCCTGTCCATTCTTTGCTAGACTTTATGTACTTTGCTTTCCAGTTCACTAAAGCATTATAAGAAAAATGACATCTCTAGCAGATACCCTATACCATCTATTTCGACTCTTTCCCTGTTGGAGGTATCTACATAGAACAGAGACAATTAGAGTAGCATCGTCAGCTGGATATGAGGTCAAGCGGCAATTGTGCCAATAACCAAAAATAGTGACTAGGACCATGTTTTTAATGGACCTGCTATAATGGGTAATGGTCTCTAATGATGCATGGAAATAGTATCTGGAGAGTGAATAATTAGTACAAAATCACATTTAGAATAGTTCTAGAGAACAAAGATCAAGGAAGCGTGGGTAGTTTTAAAGATGTATGAAAGAAAACTTAAATCAAAATTCATGCTCTATAGAATGTGGCGGAATTCTGTATAGGAACACGATCTTTCTCTCCCTTGAAATAATTTTATTGGAACACCTTCTGTGCCTTTAGAAAATATACATGTGGTACATACAGGCAAAAGGCAATCAGATTTTACTATTTTTTTGATGTAGGGAAAGCCATTGATCTGTCTGTGTTTTGCTTATGGTGGGTCAAAAGTGACAAAGCATACAGCAAGCAAAATACAATACACTTATGCCAATATGGACTTGACTAAGACATGAGCACAAAGTCATGATTTATGTGGAACAACAGGAGAACGTACCCATCTAGGCATTTTTCCTGCTTGTGGATCATGGTGGTGAAATTGCAGCACCAGGACAGTAACCACTACTGACAGACCAACAATGACCATAATGCTTGCAAAATACTGAGCTGTAGAGAAAAGAAAAATATTTATTGTAACATCTGTATACATTTAAACCGCAATATCAAAAGACAGTGTCACTTATACAACTTATATTGAAATATTGGCACATGTACACATTGGAAAACCATTGATATTGTGTTTATCCTGATTTAGGCAATGTTAACCATGAAAATGAATTTTGGAAATATTTCTCAAGTCAGTCAAATGGCAAAACAAAATAGCTTCTGCAAACCATGCTTTGTTGATTCATATACTTCAGCCTAAAGATTTTTTCCATACTAACTTCTTATGCCCCTTTTGTCCACCCTCTTCCACGAATCAGTTACTGAAAGAAAAATAAAACCCATTTTTATACAACACGTGTACATTTAATGAAAGTGCTGGTTAGCAGCACATAGGATGTATAACTGAATAATTGATGCCCTTCTGTTGGTTTATACATCCTGCACACCGCATGGGAGCACTTTATGTAAGTTGGTCCTGAATCTAAGGCAAGACCAAAGACTGATTAAGGTTTGAGTCTTTTCATAGGGAAGATTGTGCAGACTAGATGGGACCTAATGGTCATCTGGCATGAAATGTCTATATTTTCTAGAAACAAAAACCAAATGGCAACTGTATTCTAATACTGGAATAGATCCAAAAGCATTTAGTACTGTAAAGCACAAATGTCCATTACTTAACCATAGGTTGTCCTAAAATAAAGAACAACAAGGAGCTTGAAGACATTATCAGCTGTTAAAATTAAAGGGGGAAGTACCCCTTATTTCATTGGAGTGTATTAACTATGATGTCAACTGACCGGGCTCGACTGAGGTTGGGTGCCCTTGAATGATAACATTCAGGAGATGGCAGGCAAGATAAAGAAATAAAATAAAAACCCTTTCTATCCCCCACACCTAGGAAGGGGTGGTGAGGTGCATCCAAGCACCCTTTGGATTCCAGAAGGACAAGCGGTGATAATCACTGCTCACCACCTTGGCACTCAAAGAGTTCAACTTGTGGGGAAAAAAGCTTTATCAATTACCTTTTAAGGGCTCATCCATCATTGTCAAACTACTCTCTCCACTACAGTCTATCCTTAATGCCGCTGCTAGGCTCATCTTCCTTGCACGTCGCTCCTCTTCTGCTTCCCCCCTCTGTGAAACCCTCCACTGGCTTCCGATTACCTTTAGAATTAAATTTAAGATCCTGGTACTGACATATAAGGCCATCCACAATACTGCTCCTCCGTACATTTCTGACCTCATTAGCAAATACTCTCCTACTCGATCCCTACGTTCCTCCCATGGGCTAAGGCTCTCCACCTCACTCGTCACCTCTTCCTTTTCCCGTCTACAAGATTTCACTCGAGCTGCCCCATATCTCTGGAATCTGCTCCCAAGGAACCTTCAGAATTCACCCTCCCTCCCGACATTCAAGAAACATCTAAAAACCCACTTCTTCAGAGAAGCATACCATCTTAGCTGCTAGAACATCCTTGTCATTGATACCCCCACAATACCTCTCACCCTTTCTCTATGCCTTATGTTTATCACCCCATTTTCCCTCTAGATTGTAAGCTTGCGAGCCGGGCTCTCTCCACCGAATGTATCGGTTTGTCTTAGTCTGTCAATTCTTGTCTTGTCATATCCCTTGAATTTATGTATTGTATTAAGCGCTGCGTAAACTGTTGGCGCTATATAAATAAAAGATAATAATAATAATAATAATAATATGCCTTGGACTCCTGATCTTGCATC
The DNA here is from genome assembly GCF_027358695.1 of Spea bombifrons. Classification (NCBI taxonomy): domain Eukaryota; kingdom Metazoa; phylum Chordata; class Amphibia; order Anura; family Pelobatidae; genus Spea; species Spea bombifrons. The sequence goes on from NC_071087.1 coordinate 55,868,217, forward strand.
CTCCAACCACATTCAAATACTTTAATAACCCCCTTACCCAGTGGGCATTGAAATACTCTCAGTGGGGAAAGGGGCAGCTATGGATAAGATGACCCTGTGAAGATTATTTCTGTCATTATGTTCTTTCGATTTTAGTACGAACGCTGCCTGTTTCATGTATTTGTGCGACTTAATGAAAACGAGGGCCATCTCCAACAAAACTTTGCCATGATTCATCCATTCCTCTCCACGTGTAGCCTCCATGTGGAAGGGACTGTGTGTAAGAGGGTACGGATCAATAACTGATAGGTAGAAGTAGCCAAGAAAATGGAGGGTGGTCTCATTGATGGTAATGGCTGTGATTGATGGGCCCAACAACCTGTGGGAGCTTTTTCTTATTTTTTCACTCTGGCCAATCAGCATTTACAAGGGTAAGGGAAAGCATTAGAGACATAAGTGTGCCACCGCAATTTTAACTTACAGACTGGTGAGAGTTGGGGTGTGAGACAGTGGCAATTAGCTTAGCAGAGTCTAAGATTGATGCTCATTGCTCATATACAATACTATAAGTTAATAGTTTATTTTAGTGCAGAAAATAAATGTATATGATATTGTGGAAATTCAGTCATGCTCCACAGGGCTGCCAGTGTCTGCCTGTCCAGGCCCAGTGCTCTACTAATACGGCTGCTCTGAAGGGACATCTTCCTTTGGGAACACCCCCCAAATGTCATTCTGAATAAAAATATAAGGCCCCCGAATGGTCGGGAAACAAAATTAATTGCCTGAAAAGGAACGAGTCGCTTTCATCCGAAGCAATTTTGCTCGCCGTGCACATGTCTACTTCAACTGTTATTAAAAAGAAAACATGTCACCTGAATTTCAGCTTGAGTGACAAATCAATATTTAGTCAATAAATAAACCATTTTATCATATTAATCATTGAATCCTTTCAAATTCTGTGTTTGGAGATGTATACTACTACTATTATATTTATACAAGCTAAGACTGTTCAGTGCACATTGAGCTTCTTGGCTGGGCTTCCTATAGGATGAAAGGTGCTTGTCTATTCTGGATACTAAGAAATAAGGAAAATAGTGCGGAAACATAATACAATTCAGTATGACCTAAATGCTCTTTAATCAAGTTTGAAGCAATAAAATCATGAAAGCCAGCAGGAAAAGAAGATTGAAATGAAAATGTAGTTTGGCCTTTAATACTAGCCATATTGATCTAGAACGCAGAGGCTCTGAAAATAATGATATTTACAATGATTATGGTATTTTTAAATGAAAAAAGCTATTTCTTGATTGTAAGTGATTTTAAAAAGAAATGACTCAAGTATATAAAACATAATAACATGTATTGTAGGTACATGTACTGTATGCATTTACGGCACTGCAGATATCTAACGTTTCCTACCTAAATCAAGCTATCTGTTGTTATTCAGTTTCTTTCCTGTTTGAACGTATTTGTAAATTCCTGACACATATAGCAATCCTTCTATCTTTCATGGTTTAGTTCAAAACAGGCCCGGACTGGGACAAAAAATAGGCCCGGGCATTTAAGCCAGAGCAGCCCATATTTATTTATTTATTTATTGTTAAAGCCCACCCTTCATGTACCATCTTTGCATTTACTCATTCACACAAATCATTAACACATTCATTAATGCAGTCTCACAAATCATTCAAGCAATTCATCCACACATGAATTCATTAATTGTCATACACATTCACACAATTCATCCACACATTTATTCATTCATTCATTCTCATACGCATTCACACTGCCCCTTCTCCCCATCTTATCTGCCCCTTCTATGTCCCCCCTTTTCACTATGTACCCCCTTCCCCACTTCTCAATATGTATCCCCTCTTCCCATTTCTCACTATCTAACCCCCCTCTGCCCCTTCTCACTGCACCCCCCTCCCTCACCCTACTTACCTTGTTGCCGGAGCAAGCAGCAACTGCGACCGGGCCCGCGACAGGGCCGGATTGACTTAGGGGCTGATGGAGCTGCAGCTCCAGGCCCCTACCTTAAAATAGGCCCAGTTAGGACTGGGCCTATGCGGCCTCTATGGCTGCATTAACGCAGGGCCCCTTAAGCCTGCCGCAACTGCGACCGGGTCCGCCACTCTAAGGGGCCGAGAAGCCCCCACCAGGGCCGGCCTTAGGGGTCTCCGGCCGCACAGGGCTTAAATTAAAGGATCGGGGTTTTTTTTTAAACTTTATTTAACATCCTCCATGTTAAATAAAGTTAACAAAAACTTTATTTAACATGGAGGATGTTAAATAAAGTAAAAAAAACCCTGATGTTTTAATTTAAACCCTGTGCGGCCGCACACCCGTAAGGCCGGCCCTGGTGGGGGCTACCCGGCCCCTTAGAGTGGCGGACCCGGTCGCAGTTGCGGCGGGCTTAAGGGGCAGGTGCCCCTTATGCCCTGCGTTAATGCGGCCGTATTTTAAGGTAGGAGCCTAGAGCTCCATCAGCCCCTAAGTCAATCCGGCCCTGCCGCGGCCCGGCCCACCGGGCAAATGCCCGTTGCGCCCGATGGCCAGTCCGGGCCTGGTTCAAAATGTACGATACATTTTGTTATTCTACGAATAAGATTAAGTGGTGATATATTTTCAATGTATTAATATATTAATTGTAATGATGATTTCATCATGTAACATTTTGCCTTATTCGCATTTTTCATTTTTTGGTTGGAACGCTTAATTGTAATGTGACACAAAAGCAGACACTGAAAGGTTATCGGCATACAACATTTTTATGTGATTAAAAACCATACATAAATTCGTAAGAAGATTCTCTATTTGCAATGTTTCTGCCTCTTTCGCAGCTTTCTCCATTATCACAGCTATTTCCTGGGCTCTTTTGAAAGTCAGATTAGCCTCTGTCAATAATTTCCTTTAAATAGCTTCTGCTTTAAGGCCCATAACAACTTGGTTTCTGAGGGCTATTGATAACTAGTTTAAAAAATTACAGGTGCTAGCTAACTTATGTAACGCCTCTGTTAATTATTTCACGTTTTTGTGGGCTGTCTACTATACAACTTGTAGCGCTCTGAAATTTTTAGCGTCTGTGAGTTAAAGTAATGACTTAAAATTGCATTTATCTCTTCAAAATCATGTCATACGTTGTACACCTTTTTAGTGACAGTAGTTACTAGACTTGTGCATTCATATTCGGGAGAACATGAAAATGAACGCGAATAGTGCATTTTCGTTGTTAAAACTGAATATCGAATAAACTAATATGGCGCTGGGTAAACGTACACAAAGAAGCAAAACACAACCAATGATGGCCAGCTACCCTTCATTGGTTGATGCTGGATGAGGCCCCTGCCGGTGACCAATAGAGTCGATCATACGAATCTTTAACTCCTGGAACCTCCCCAGGCCAAGTTTCGGCCTTAGGAGTTAAACGTCCATACGAGCAACTCGAATGGTTGCCGGCAGGGAGCTCCTCTGGCATCAACCAATGAAGGGCAGCTGGCAGGGAGCTCCGCTGACATCAACCATTGGTTGATGGCAAAGGAGCTCCCTGCTGGCAACCAATAGAGTCGTCGTTTAATGCCAGCAGCACCTAATGACATAAGTGCATCTGACGGCTGGATATCACACCAAGCAACTGCCCAGTGCACCAGATGGACAGTCTGGGCCTGCTGCCCGTGTTCCACCTACTCTCTGCCTCTTTAAAGGATAATTGGAACTAACCCTGCTCCTACACACAGCAAGCCCTTTGAGTATAGCCCCATACCCCCAAGAGAGTGGGAGCTTTGGGCAGCCAACCCTGGAAAGTTAAAACATGAACAGTTTTAAAAAAATTGTTTAGAAATCATCTTCATACCCTGGAAAAAGAAATATATTCTACAAGAAAACAAAATCCCTCACATTGACCATTTTAAATTGATTCAGCAGAAATGAAAATGTTCCGCAAATATTAAGGGTAAACCTGTTTAGCAACATTAACATGAACATATCGCATCATCTTTACGTTAACAAATAATGTAATAATGTAATAGAAATTCAGAGTGAAAAGGATGCATTGCATAGCTATAATTCTTCTGACATATGCTCCAATGACCAATCAGATTAACCCTGTGTATTACTACAATAATGCCAGTATAGTATTATTACAATAATGCCACACAAAGGGAATGTAAAGGCTTGTGATGCATCAGAAACAGCGCTGGCAGATGCTGAACTTTTAACCTTAGTAAGTATGTCAATAAGCCTTTAATTTTCTCTGTCTGCAACAGTGCTTATTATTTCAGCAGTTATTATAACAGATGGTACCTAAAATGTACATGATAGACAGACTAATTTCCTCTAGAGGCATTTGTTCTGGTTTGGAGGCTTTCTTTGAACGAATGATCCATTTTGGGACAACCCAGAGTGTCTATTCAATGAAATTACAAAGCAATATATACAGTGTATATATATATATATATATATATATATATATATATATATGTATTGCTTTTGACTTGATAAAGGGAGGTTCAGAATCTTGAAAGCTCATCTTTAAAGTGGAATGCTAGTTCAATATTATTATTTATTATTATTATTATTTATTATTTATTATTATTATATTACTGGACTAATATATATATATATATATATATATATATATATATCAGGACTAAGCCCAGGGTCACTGATGCCTGGGTGAAAAAATGTTGGAACCCCCAGGTGGGTGAGGCAATATTGTTAACTCCTTCCCTTAACAAACATAACCCCTTTGACCGCACCAATTTCTATTCCACCTATTTGGGCCCCCCAACTTTACCATGTAACATGTCACTCACTTCCCACAGTGCCAGCGTTGTCCCTAAACAGCTTGTCAATGCCATTTTTGGCCCAAACAGGTTGTCAGTGATACCTGTGAAATTTGTTCTACTGACTGTAACAGCGTTGCGGAATCTGCCGGCGCTTTATAAATAAATGTAATATAATGTACCTGTGCCCCCCAAACTGCACTAAATGTGTTAGTGACACCCGTAGCTCTAAAGAAGCAGCTGAGCGAAAGGGGCAAAGCCGTAGCTATCTATTTTTACCCCAGAGGCAAGAACAGAAAATTGTGTCCCCACTATATCTATACAATGGTTATTTTGAAGAAAAGTAGATAAATAAATAACAAGGAAGTTAAAACTGCAGAGTTGGGCATAACTCCCAACAATATATATACCGAGCCTGACAGTGGTATACCACAACATCCATCACCACAACCACGACAGTACCACTCCTATCATTATATAGTGTTTCAGACACTGAGGTGAGTATAGTGTATGTCTTCTCATTATAGTAAGATAGACACAGAGAGTAGAACGGCATATCTCCCATCACTATATACTGTGCCAGACATTGACGGTGGTACAACATAACTCCCAATTTCACATCAGTATATTAATATCACTTTTTAATTGTATGTGCTGGGCCATTGGTTCAAGCCTTCCTAGGTTTCACACCAAATAGCTGTATTCTGTCCAGTAATGATACAGGACCAGCGTGAAGAAACTATAAAAGGTTGGCCAATCAGAATGCACAATTAAGAATATGAACACAGATCAACAAATTAAAGTTTTATGGTGCGATCAAGTGAAAAATGCACATTAGTATTTATGGTCGCACACCCAAGGCTAGCTGTGGCACCCAGATTGCATCCACAAGACTTGCCCAGCACTTATAATTGCATCCACATGACTTGCCTTAGCACCCAGATTGCACATATAGGACATGTCGCAGTACCCAGTTTGCATACATACGATGCCCCAGCACCCACATTGCACACTGGGAACTGCTACCTTTCTTTCTCCTCCTCATTATCTTTTTCCATATAAGTTTCTCTTTATTTATTTAAATATTCTTACCACCCCCTTTTCTCACTACAGTCTCCACCTCTCCCCCCTTTCTCAATATCTACCCCCTCTACCTCCCTTTCTAGTTCACTTACCCTGCTAAATTCCTGCTCTGGGAGCGCAAGGCCTCTGTCTTGCTGCTCTGATGCGATGCACACAGCTTCACTGCATGAAGGGCTCAGCATAAAGTGCTAGCATTGAGACCGTCCTCCCACCAAGGAAATCAGGGCAGCAGGGCGGGTGGCAGCAGGGAGAGGAGGAGAGAGCAGAGGAGAGAGTGGGGCGACAAATGGTTGCAGGAAACTTTTTCATGAACAATAACTTGGTGCCCCTCTCTCTCCTCCACTCCTTGCTGCCTGGGTGCTGTGCACACTGTCTACCCGCCTCGTCACAGCCTTTTTATTAATTGGGCAATTATGACCAACAGAAGACTTTACAAAATCTTGGAGTACCAGATGTAGTATTCAACCTTTGCAATTACTTTCAGATTGAGCATATGCAAGTTGTAGTGAAGATAGCTTTGGCAGCTTTTACTTGAGTACACGAGATCAACTCATATGCTCATAAATATAATTTGAGTCGACTGACAACCATTAATTACCGTATTTATCGGCGTATAACACACATCTATCTATAGATAGATAGATAGAGAGATAGATATATTAGTGTATAGACCACTAAAGCAATTTCTTTTGTTTTTGCAGCAGGAAAGGGGCATATTTGGGTAAAAATCAGCTAAGGATATCTTAAGGATGTGCTGTTCCACTTTCCACTGTAATTTTACTCGCTAGTTTAAGCTTCAGCAGATCGGTCATATTCTTTCCTCTAAAGGTTTGACCACATAAGTAAGATTATGATACATGTGTGTGTGAGTGGTAAGATACACCAGGGGCGGAACAATAGGAGGTGCAGCAGTTATATACTGCTTGTTATGTCTTAGTTACAGTGCTGTAGAATATGAATGCACTATATAATACAATAAATAATAGTAATATGTGCGTAAGTATGTTACTGTGTAGAAGTATGTTTGTGTCTGTAACCGTGTAGAAGATTGTTACTGTGTGTCAGTATGTTAGTGTGTGTAAGTGTCAGGACTCTTAGGGTGAGCAGGTTGGGTAGGAGTCCAGTCGCAGGTGATACTAGGGGCTCTGTCTGTACCCCACGCTGCATCATAACTGGCACAGGCACAAAGGCAGATGCACCACAGCAGGATACAGACTCCTTGAATAGGGCACATGGCTGGAAACTCCTCGGACAGGACCCAAGGCTGGAAACCCTAGGCAGGACACACAACAGGAACACAGCTGGAAGTTCACAGAGGGTGAGGTTCACGGCAGGACTCCCTCAAGCTGAATTAACACCAGGAGATCAAGAACAAGAGCCAAATCAGGAGCCAAGATCAAGGTCAGGATGAGCCAGGTCAAAACAGTTAGAATTCAATGGAACACTGCTAGAAACAGCACAGGGCCAAGAAGTAGAGATTTTATTTTATTATTTTGTTTTGGTGTATTTGTTGTTCACTTGTAAATTTAATCATGGAGGATATGTTCTTGTTCTTACGCCCAAGTTAAGTTATGTCACAACATATATAAAACCTTATGCATCATAAATATAATATAGCTCAGGCTGTATGACTATTCAATGTCTTAATAACTACTAAGCAACAATAATCCAAATTGCAGTGTTTGTGCTGATGTTGTAGAATTCCAATGATATTTTCATAATCAAAAAATATTGAAAAGTCGATGAAAGACCTATACAGAGTGTTATTACTGGAACAGACACAGTAACTTTAACACGCAAAAGAATGTCAACATCAATTTAATAACACTTAGTGGAACCAAATCTATTTAAATATGCCTGAAGCATACATAGACCTACGTCTAACAAAAATAATCAAACACAAAAAATGTTTAATGAACAGGGACAGGATATGTTTATTAATCATTCCATGCAACTGAGGAGGCTTGCTAATGAATTCATGAAGCCAAACATCTCTAAATGAATTGAAATTCTATTGCAGTCATGGTGCAGCATAGATAGATGCTAATGGACACAACGAGACAAACACATTTAATGTGTAGTGAGAATTTTAAAAACTAAAAGTTAACTTTTATTTTATCTGGTTGGGATCAACACAGCGTGTTGGATGCCTCACATCACACAGGGAGTGTGTGTTGTTAGGACTTACCAGCATGCTTGTCCCATGCTCTGGAGCTGGTCTCACTGCAGTAGTCATCAGAGGACAGCGAGACCAGCTCCAGAGACCTCCTCTGCCCGCTATAAATCTTCAGAGGTAGCGGGCACCAACTCCAAACCCGCTACCTCTTAGCCTCGAGACTGCAAGGCAGACCTCGCACCTCCCTGTTGGGGTGTGCGGTCACGTGATCGCTACTACTCGCGCCTGCATGAATGACGTGCATATATGACCTCAGGTGACCCAATTACCCTGTTTTCACTCCAGGCAGCCTATATTAGCTCAGAAAATCCATTCTTTCAGTACCCTTGGGTGGAGTAGCCTGTGTCATTGCTCCTGCTTGATTCTGATGCGGATTAACCCAGCTTGTCCTTTGAGTATGCTTCTTGGTTCCTGATTTGGCTCCGTTCCTGCGCCTGTTGACTCTGCTTCTGGATTCTGACTTGGCCTTGATATTGTCCTTTTGTTCTGACCCAGCTTGTTTGACTACGTCTCCTTCGGATCTCCTGCCTTCAGTTTCTTCTGAGTTGTTCTCTGAGGCCAGGCCTACTCTACTACAAATCATTACATGTGCTAGAGTGAGTGTGGAGTGTTTATGTGGAAGTATGTATGGGTTGGCATGACTGTGTGTGTGTTGGCATGAGATTGTAACTTTGCGAGCAGGGCTCTCTCCACCTAATGTATCAGTTTGTCTTAATCTGTCAATTCTCATCTTGTCATACCCCTTGAATATATGTATTGTATTAAGCGCTGCGTAGATTGTTGGCATTATATAAATAAAAGATAATAATAATAATGAGTGTGTGTATATGTGTATTAGAGGGAGTGTGTGTTAGCGTGAATGTGTATGTATAAGTCTGTGTGTGTAAGCATGAGTGTATATGTGTGTTAGTATAAATATGTATGTTTAAGTGTGTTAGAAGAAGTGCGTATTTGAGAATGTGTGTTAATATTAGTATGTGTGTGTTAGCGTAAATATGTGTGCCAGTATATGGTAGTTACCGAGGAGGGGAGGTGGGCAAAAGGCTAATTGGGCCATCTGGTTCTGCCTTCCCCAGACCAGAAAGTGCCAGCAGTCCCTTGATAAGGAAGTTACAAGTACGGTATTCCATTATACCTATGAACTGATACAGTGTTGACTGTAAAAAGGATTGAAGTGCTCTCCACTATGTTCTGGAAATATTTATATATGCATAATCTGAGAAGAGATAGGTTAACAGCGCACTGTTTCTAATTTTTATTACATACTAGAGGCTGCCCCTAGATTTTGGTAGTCCCTTTTTGCCTTCAGGATATCTAGGCAAGGATCAGGTGATAGAGTTCACTTGAATTGTTTTAGACATTCATTTTACGGACGGTTCCAGTCAGCCTCCGGGGCTTAAAAATTCTAGGGCATGAACGCTTTATCCTCTTATTTCACTTGGGAAAAAGAATCTAATGAACAGATGAACAAAGTATGTTCTGACCTAAATGCCTAAACTTCCAAAAAAGCTGTATATATCTAATATACCATTTCATATGCTCTAATTATTTAGAGATAGAAGTACTTAAGGTGCAAAATGTAAAGGTTCTTATGGTAAATCTTAAGAAAGGGAGTTAAGAGTTTATTAACTCTTTGTATGGGATGGTCAGTTGTTTTTTTCAAGCTTGTCTGGGACTTTTTATTTAAATAGTAGAGAGGTCTCTTTTGAACAGAATCTTGGTGGCGTCATTTCATTTGCTTACTGTTTTGATTATACACATGAGGTAAAATATGAATAACATTTTATATAATATGCATCACATGTTGAATGTATTTTATGATATAAAAGAAATGTTTCTAACTTACCAATGAGAGGCACAGAATCTGATGTTGCAGGCATGATCTCTGCTACCAGCAGCATGAACACAGTCAATGACAGAAGCACTGTAATACCTTTAGTTAAGAAAGAAAAATACAGCAAACAGAAAGCATTACTAAAACAATAGTGTATTATTTGTGAGGCGTTCGGTGCCTACTGATTCTTGAAATATAAAAATAAAAAATATAACAATGTTATAATAACGTAGTAAAATGGTTGATGTAGGAGACTTAGTGTTACTGTAATGCTACTGCATTTACAGCGGTAGCCATTCCCATTTGTCTATTTTATTTGTTCTGGTAACATTTTGCAAGTAGCAGTTACAAGTACATGTCCAGATACTGTGTGCGTGCACTGGAAAGATCATATCCCTCAACAGTCCCATTATCCCCAGTAGCTGTCCCACTGTCCTAGTTTTGGAGGCAGTTTGGACCATGGTACAGTTGGGCTCTCTTCCACACACCTGAAATGGTGTGGGGTATGAAATCTATTCAGCTGCACCCAATACATTACTTCATTCACTGATGAACCCAGCAGTACCTTTCCATGCCATCTGTCCATTAGCCTGCCAGAGAAGGTGGTGATGTATTTAGGAGCTGCCTTAAACCAGACCAAGGGCAGTTGTGCTCTCTACTGAGCACCACGAAACATTCTATTCAATAAAAATGGTTGCACTATTAGACATCGACATTTGATGAGTGCATGCTATCTTCTTGTTAGTTTGATTACTGCTATACAACAGAACAAGCAAGATTGATATGTGTGTGGACATTGCACCTACTGAATTATTGGACTTTTGTTTTTCGCACACTTTTTATTACTTCCATCCAGATTTCAGAGAACAGGTCACAACTCTCTCTTCCGTCTTGAAAATATATATTTTCCAACGTCTGACACATTGCAAAACAGACTTATGTCTTATATATGTTACATCTCTTTAGATTTAAAGACCTACCAAGAGAAATCTTCTCTCCTGAATCGGCTGGTAAAAGGAACACAAGTAATGCCAGTCCAGATATAAGGACACAGGGTACTAGAAGATTTAAGCCATAGTATAATGTACGTCGCCGCATTGTAACCGTATAGGTAACATCAGGGTATGGTTCCTTACAGCAGTCATAATACAGTTCATTTCTTTTGCCTGGTACATCTACATGAAGAAATATAGAAAAGAGATTAAACCATGTTACCCTTTTATATATTACATTTATTTACTTATAAAAGTCATTTGAGATCATATTTTCCAATTTCTTCTCTCAAAAAATGTTTTGTAGGGACACCAAAACCTTATGACAAAAGAGCAGTAGATAATTTTATTTCAAAGATCAAATGCAAGGATGAGAGACCACAGTCTAAAACTACACAGCGGTAGCTTTTAATGTAATACAATAAAATATATCTTCAATGAGAAGATAGTGGTTAAGTGGAATTGTCTTCCTGCAATGGCAGAAGTTACATGGATGTATAAAAAACGACAATCCAGTACATGTGCAAAGGAAGTTTAATAAAATTGTGCAAATATAGACTGGATGAATGAGGACTGCAAAAAACTTGCGGGCGCGGGGGCGGTCTTGCTGGGCTGCGGGCGAGAGCGGGCAGTCAGGCACTGTACCTGCGGGTCCTGGTAATCCCGCGCAGTCCCGCAAGGCTGCCTTCCTGTGACTCCGCCTTGTTCCTGGGCGGAGCAAGAGAAGAGATGCTGTGAGGGAACAGCTCGAGGGCAGCCTTGCGGGACTGCATGGGAAATCAGGTAAGGAGGCGGGCGTGATTGGCCACAAATGTGGCGGGAGTGGGCGGGATTGGCCACAAATGTGGCGGGAGCAGGCGGGAGCGGAACACCCACATTGCGGGAGCGGGATTAAAAACATTGGGAGCGGGATTAAAAAAGCCGCCCCGTGCAGGGCTCTAGATGAATGGACAAGATAACATATATCGATACCTCCATCAAGAATTGCACACTCATTTCGATTTTCGAGATTGCAAACTTGTTTGAGCAGAGCCCTATTTATCTTTTGTTTCTGTAAATCCAAATTGTTATGCAATGCATTACTTGTTATGTCATACCTGCTTACCCACTGTACTGATATGTTTTATATATATATACCATATATATATATATATATATATATATATATATATATATATATACATGTGAGTTATATTATGATAGTAGTATTTAAGTTCATAAATGAAAAATAATACTTTCTTCCAGGCATGAGGCAAACAATCTTTTCCTTATGGACAGCCTTCTAAAAGAGCAATGATTCACTCAGAAGCACCAGTTGTTTTGCTGACCAATGGAACTAGGAATCTTGATGCACTAAACTGAACCAAGTAATTTGTAAATCATTCTCTTAGTGAATGGTATATAACTGGATCACTAGCAGTGTTGGTTTGATATGAAAATGTCTAATAATACATTTACAAACAGTGAATAAAATTATGTCTCACATGAAACAAATTATATGACCAAAAGTATGTACACTCCCCTCCTGTGTATTGAGTTTAAATGTTTCAGCAACACCGATCGCTGCCAGGTGTATAAAATCAAGCACATAGGCAGCCATCTTCACAGACAATCATTGGCAGTAGAACGGGTCGTACTGAACAGTACAGTAAATGTGGCACTGTCATAGGATACCACCTTTGGCACATCAGCACAAGCACTGTGTGTCAGGAACTTCATGAAATGTGTTTCCATGACTGAGCAGCTGCATACAATCTGAAAACCATTATGAGCAATGCCAAGCATCGGCTGAGTGGTGTAACCCGCCACCGGACCCTAGAGCAGTGGAAATGTGTTCGCTGGAGTGATGAATCATGCCGCACTACCTGGAAGTCTGATGGATGAATCTGGGTTTGGCAGATGCCAGGAGAATGCTACCTATTAGAATAGATAGAGGCTACTTTGAAGATTGGTGGAGAAGGGATAATGGTCTGGGGCTGTTTTTCATGGTTTGGGCCTCTTAGTTCCAGTAAATGGCAATGTTAATGCTGCAGCATGCAAAGAAATTTTTGACAATTGCATGTTTGCAACTTTGTGGTACCAGTTTGGGGAAGGCCCTTTCTTCTTCCAGCATGACTGTGCCCCTGTGTGGAATGCTGATGACGAGCAAGGCCTTCTCATCCAACATCAGTGCCTGACCTCACAAATGCTCTTTTTGGCTGAATGGGTGACAATTCTCACAGACACACTCCAAAATCCCGTGGAAAGCCTTCTCAGAAGAGTGGGGGCACTTATAGCCGCAAAGTGGGGCTTTATCTTAAAATAATCTTAAAATGCTATATATGTGTGCAGGAAATTGGCGTGTAAGGGTATATTTGAGCAATATACTCTATGGATTAATCATCCCTGAGAGAATGGGGATTATCAACCCTGCTTGTTTCTGTTTATTTGTTTAAGGTTTATGCAGGGTGAGGTCTTACAAGCCACCACTAAATTCCAAGTCACATTTTTAACTCAAGGCAACTCATTGGTAAATTAAGCTTTAAATTGACTAATTTTTTTCTGCTTTCCTGCAGACAAATGTATGTGTGCTGCAAGTCATTTTTTGTGAGTCCTAATGCGAGTCGGCTTTAGTGAACTCAAGAGTTGATTTGCAGCTTTAAGCTCTCAGTTTCTTAACACTAGCAGTTTAAGAGTTCACAGCTATTGCTATGAGACAAGAACTGTAAATTCAGTCTCATGATTTCAGGCTAAATAAGGCAGTTTCTATAAATAGATCTACAAGCAATCATGTTGATGTATAGTTTTTCTAAAATCCATACACTGTTATAAAATATTTATAGCCGTTACTATGATGTCTGTGCATTCTAGCATATTGTAGTATATGAGACAGTATGGTTTTTTCTTTTAAATATAAAAAGCAATGACCTGTATAAATTTGTTTTTAATTATTAAGCGGTACGTACAAGAGTACAGTTAAGGTAACTGCAAACTGAAACACAATGGTGTTAGCTCTCTTGGGTTACATATTCTTTTAATTTGTTTTATTGGCTACAATACCAACATATAGTTTGTAAAAAACTGTCAAGCCAAGCAAGTGAACAATCTGATAGGGATCCTGCCCTTGGGGCATACTGGAAAGAAGGTCAAGTAAATCAGGTTTGTAATAATCATCACTGGGCAAATATATCTGCAATTTAGAAGCCAATGTAATTTCTGTAGAAGACGCAAACAGATATATAGGCTCAATGTATAGCGTCACAAAGCCTTAAGTATCAGCAGTAACCTTTTACAAGCTCATGGGTTTCATCCATCCAAATGTTCTCACCTTACCTACAAGATCCCATTCTCCATTCGAAATGTAATTTGAAATATCAGCCTCTAGCATCTGGAGATCTATCAACCTGCCATTGTACGTCCATGATCCAAACTTTAATTTGCATTTTTGGACGTCAAAAGGAAACCACCGAACATCAATGTAACAAGTACTCTTCAAAATACCTGAAATATAAAGTGGAAAGCATAAATTAAATATTCAAGAACAGTGTAATTAATTCGATTTAAGCTTGAATTAATTATGAACTTCCATTTTGGGTATTTGATTTAATTATAGTTTAATATATCATATACTTTTTTTGCCTGTCAACCACAATAATGATACATCACTATAATATTATATTATATATGCAATATTTTCAGGGAATAGGAAAGGAATGAGATGTGGCAGCTAGTAGAGTAAATGGAACGGAGACATCCATATAATTGACAGTACTAGGCAAGGATAAATACCCATAGCTTTAATTAATATGATCACAGTATATTGTTGATCCATGGATGAATATAGTCGTGGCAACTGTATTCATCCATGGATCAACAATATAATGTGATCATATTAATGATATCATTGATCATATAAATGATGTCAAGAGGGATGAAGCAAACAAAGAAAATGATTGATTGTTATTTTTCTTTCATTTTTTTGGACCAAGAGTAGCGAAGGGGATAGAGATGTGCGCCACCTTTTACAACTTTGTTATTGTGATTTCATTAGATTCCCGTTTATAAGTAAATTACTTAAATTATGTAAAGTCTAATGCTAAATTAAGAGCTCAGTGCAAATACCATATTACATTTGCATTAATGTACATTAGATAAGAGGTTAATATGTTATTTTCCCGGTTCAGTGAATTACACAAATAAGAATATTAAAATATTACCATTGGTGTGTGTGGATAAGTTCTAATGTTTTGAACAATAAAAACATACAGCATGGTATTTGTCATCACATGAAGCATCATATCATTTCTAGAGACATATTTTTATTCATTATAACTTAATTAAATCTCTGTGCAATGCATCTATTTATCTTTATGAACATACAAGTACGAATTTTATTAAGCCCTGCAGAGCAGATAGATTATAAACTCGTAAGAGCAGGTATGTTGTGAACTTTAATGTAATTGTTAATTTTAACTATGGCACTATGGGATTAATATTATAAATGAAATGTGACGTAGCTTGTTACCAGCTCTAATATCTTAAATAAAACCAGGCAGATCACTCAAATCTCTTCATAAAATTTTGCAGAAAGATGAAGCGCACAAGCAAACCAGAAAACTGAACAACTACTAAGAAAGCGGAAACATTTTATGATAAATTATATTTTTTTTATGATAAATGATAGTGTAAAAATTAGAGATTCAAATCTTTTTCTTTCAAAGAGCGTTTCTATTTCTACTTAGTTACAAGAAAAAAAATTGTGCCATTTAAAATATGTACATATTTATGAATCCAAGATGTTCTTTAGTCTCAACATCTTCACTATTTGCACTCTAGTACACACGGTTGTATAACTGTCATGTTATAAAAATAATAAAGCAATGGCACAGTGACTTCTGACATAAGGTTTTACATGAGACTTGTAAAGGAAGGTTATGATACTTAAGGAACCTCAGTTGTTTGTACAAACACCATCCTTCTTAATACTTTATTGATATTGCAAAAGTTCTTTGTTATGAAGTATGCATTTTGGCTGAAAACACAAGGATCTGCAATAAGGTGGCTATTCCTGGGGGATAAGACAAATGACAAATGATGTATATCCAGAAGGATATAGATATTCTATAAAGGTTTCAATGTGTTGCAAAATGGTGTGTAGTGCACAGAATAGAGATGTACAAGGAAGGGATAGCAACATGTATAGTCCAGATGTTGGACAAAAGAAAGGATATATTAGAAGCATAAAGTATTTGTACAAATTAAAGCATAGAGGTATGTTTCAAAGAAGGTGTAATCCTCGGAGAAGAGGCCATAGTTTAAAGCTTTATGGGGCAGCGTCAGAAGAAGGACAGATCTCCAATACCTTGGTACCACAATGGAAGAGCTTCCCAGGAAAGTAAATGCAGGTGTAGGGTATGGCAATGTTGTTGTTGGCCAGACCTAGGGAAGCAGACTTAGGGAAGCAGACTTAGGGAAGCAGACCTAGGGAAGCACAGCAGTTCAGTACATCATTGCAAACATGGAATGCAGACCGTGAAAGCAGGACTCCTAAATGTATACAAATATCTTTGATTGGAGTGGTCCTTTAAATATACTGATATTTAACGGTAGGATATGGGATGGTTTTACATTAGTTGAAGTTGCATGAATACAATCAGTCAAGCTAGAGAATAAAATTATAATAAACTATTTTACCTGGTGGAATATATTGACAGGCTCCTGTGAAGTTCACCAAAACGTTAGTGTGAAAAGTTGCATCAAATCTTTCATCTGCACTAAAACAGAAACACACACAGAGAAGTTAGATGACATACAAATTGATGGTTCCTGCCATTGAATGTGTGACCAGACTGGCAATGCAGGACTAACTTACTGATTTTCTCAATTACTGTATTTGCTCGATTATAAGACGACCCCCCAAATTTTGAATATTAATTTAGGAAAAAAGAAAAAGCCTTAATATAAGACTACCCTGTAGGAAAAAAGTTTTTCTAGTAAACAATTTTTTTCATATTTAATAAAAACTATGAGAAAAATGCATTTGTTTTTATTTCCTTTTATTTGCCAACCTGCCCCCCAGTTATGCACATCTGAATTTTGGTCTTATAGTCAGACCTTTATTTGAGGTCCGATTATAAGACGACCTTGAATATAAGATGAGAGGTATTTTCTCTGAAAAAACCTTGTCTTATATTCGAGCAAATACGGTACTTTATTTAACGATTTCATAAATATA
Organism: Spea bombifrons; assembly: GCF_027358695.1. Taxonomy (NCBI): domain Eukaryota; kingdom Metazoa; phylum Chordata; class Amphibia; order Anura; family Pelobatidae; genus Spea; species Spea bombifrons. The sequence goes on from NC_071087.1 coordinate 55,885,279, forward strand.
TGTCTATGGATTTACACATGCTATTACAGGCAATGTGCCAGCATAAATGTAAAAAAAAGAGAAAGGGGGTAGAAGGACAGGAGTTAGAGAGAGAAGACATGGAGAGGGAGATAGATAAAAGAGGATAACAGAGAAGAAGAGGAAGACACTGAAGAAAAAGAGAGGGAAAAAAGTGCAACATTGCAACTAGCATCTATAATAACTACCTTTAAAGAAACATGGTCAGAAACATCCTGCAGCAAAAGGGGTATGAAAAACATGAGATATCCTTGGTGCTGGTAAAGTGCCCTTCACTCACTTCAGTTTCTTATTTTACAACTGAAAAATTTGATGAATATTAATGGAGTTACACTCTCTACATCCTCCGTAGATATTTTAGAGTTTATGACATATTCAGTATGTTAGACAAGTATTTCTCCTTACAGGAAAAACAATGTCACTTAACTAACAAAAAATGGTTGCTTTCCAGACCAAGGACACTGAAATTCATACAGCAGCCCCTGAGGCCACCCAAAAAATTTACCAGGCACCCACTAAAACAGAAAAATACAGAAGACCTACAGAAGACTGCTGGAGAATAAATGGGAAAAACAGTGTTACTTAGTAAACATGAAATAAATGTCTATGATAAGAAAGGGGAAAAAAACAGTAAAAAACCCAAACATCTCCTGTTTCTCCGTCATCTTTGTCTTTTGGTTTTGGGTCTGGAAATTATATATTCTTAACATTTGCCCCCAATAACTACATTAATGTAAACAAGTACAAAAAATGTACCTGGATTATACTCATAAGACACACAAATGATTACCTGTAACTGGCACTATGGATACTGATAGTGATTATTTCTTCATTTTCTTTATATTAAAATTTTATTTTTCCATATCAATTTCATCTTTCTTTATTGCCCCAAAATATTACTATAAACCTACTGTCAGTAATGCAATATCTCAGTTTAAATCACTGTACAATAATACTGACTCTGCTGGCAGTTCAGAAAGAAAAATCCTTTTAAATCATTCTATAGATAAAAATGAGCTTTAATATTCCAATACATTTTGTAAAGATGTGGTCTGTTGGCATACCACATAAAGAAATGTCTTTTCAAGATTTTCTAAAGTACATGAAACAATACATGCATTGCTCTATTCTCCTCTATAAAATAAATGATAAAAAGGTGCAATTCTCTTATCATCTTGCTTGTTCTAAACCAACAGAGACTTTTAATGCTTCAATTGATTAACTTCATGAGGTGCCTGGCACATCTATTGTTGTCAAGGGGTTAATTTTAGGACCATCCTCACATTTCTCCTCTTGTGACGCTAAACACGGGTACAAGGTCTATAGGGAAAAGCATATTTTAGAAAAGGATATTTTATATTCAAGCTTTTGAACGTACATTTGTTTTGGTTGCCTTCTTCTGGAACTGTATTTTATTCTTAGTCTTGTAAATGCTGTTTGTAATACATTCCAAACTCTTTCTTGCGTGACAGGTAATGCAATACTTGTATTCATTAATACATATACATTTACTATACAGTATTTCAAGCTAGAGTGATGCTATCAAGCTAAATCTAGTATACTGATGATTTACCACTTCTTTTCCAAATTAGAAGCTGTAAGGTCTTTTTCTGACAGTAATAATCTTAATATACATTTACATGTAGCCACATTTAGGTAATGGAGCTTAACTTCAGCGGCATTGTAATGATGTTGTCGATTTTTTTTAAAATGAAGAATTAAAAACACTATTTATTTAGTTCTTTTTAGTTGTTTTTACTGTTACCGGTTTTGTCTACCATCTTTTTTCATCAGATAGACAAGAAATACTATACCCAGGCACCACTAACCCTAGGCTCACCCCCGACAGTATAGTCTTGCTGGTTATGTCACCAGAACACTCCGGTAACAGAGCAGACCAGAAAAGAGAGCATCTTTCTCTAGGCCATCATTAATAATGTTACAAACAGATCACTAAGGAAGCTCAAATGCAGTTCCTGTTATTTACATAAAACATATTTAAATATAAATAAATCATACACCGGTATATAGTCCGTACTGGAAATATGTAACTAACTGAAAATAAATATATACATCTTGTATCTTAAATAGAGCATGTATTATTTGTGGTTCAATGATCTATTCATGACCTTCATACTTAACATAAAGCCTGATATGATTTAACCACGTGCCACATCTCATATGCATTCAAATTACAATTGCTATTAAACCTTCTGCTGCAAATAACATGCTAGGCAAATGATCTAATAGAATCTGAAAGCTGTCCCCTTCACGCTACAGACCACGGCAAACCCAGCGATATACACATAATAAGCTTTCTGCACTGGATTCTTCAGTTTTCTGTATATTAACCATTTTGCACCATCTATTATGTCCCCCCACCCCCAAACATTATGGTTAAACAAATCTTGTGGAAAAATGCTTTTTTGAAGACATCAGTATATTTGTGTAAATATACTGTGTTCAGTAACATTCTAATGACTCCGTTAGCTAATAAGTTCTAATACATTTTGTCATGGAAGCCTCCGTGACTTGGGACTTGGGCGGTGGCTGGAGGCTGTATTTCCCATGATAGACGGTGGGCCCCTGGATTGCATTACATACTTCCAGCAGGTGACAGTGGACACTAATAACAGTGCAATACCTGGTTCCTTTGCTTGGATTTATGTTTAAGTCACCCTGTATCTGATTAGGGGTACAGGGTGGCAACAGTGAGAGAGCCGGAGCTCTCTAGATCCTAGTTTCACCCTTTCCGCCTGCCTGTCTGACCAGTATTATTGGTTCCGATTGCAGGATTGTGTTCATGTGCTTTTTGAGTGCTGTTATAACTAATTTGCATATGATCTGCATATTGTTTTACATATGGTGTGATGCATGCTGGTTGTAGCTCACCACCACCTTATTGAAAAGCTCTTGGAGGCTGGTGGTGATTGCTTCCTCAATAGACTTAGTTCCTGTTGTACCTCAATGCGAGTCTTGTCTTGTGATTGGGATAAATCTCGGGGCTGCCCTTGTCAGGGCGCTAAAGCACTGTATTGCTATACTTCTCTATACTACAGTGCTGCCGAGGTCCCGAAGAGCTATGATTCTTGCTGTCTCCGTTGCTGGTCCTGCCTGACGGTGGAAGTTTCGTGTTCCTGGTCGCCATGGAGAAAATGAAGGATCGTCTGGCGGGTGTACCCAGTCGGGGTACAGGTTGTTCCCGTCACGTTGGCGTCAGAAGTGGGATGCTTCCTTCCAAGTGGAACATCCAAACCACCACCGGGATTGATCACCCTGCGGGCAAAAAAGGAGTTATGCCAGGATTCTCAGCTCTGGAGGTGGAGTTTGGATGGCGTATGCAGGAGGCATGGGCCCAATCCGATGGACCAGTATCGGCTGAGGACGAGCTGCTGTGGAGGGATCGTACCCGTCGGCAGCTTTGGTTGGAGGCTCTTCAATGGGAACAGGACTACCAGGGTAAGTGCCTCCCAATCAGTGAGGACATGTATTGGTTCCAGCTGGATGCATGAATGCCGTTTTTGGGAGAGCAGCCCAGGGAGGAATGGGTGTCTGAGTTAGACGGGCTGGTCCAAACAGAGATGACGTGGGATGACGGATACAGGGCGTTGCGATGGTATGCAGCCCAGGTGTGTTCGTGGCTGGAGGGTACAGAGCCCATGCAGGGCTATGACTTTGGAGGCCCGGGATTAATATGGGACAGTCTCCAGAAGGATCCGGACTTTGGCAGTACAGCGAAGGGGCGGATTGCGTACATCTGGGATCTCAGAAAGTTGGACCTTCCTGCTGCACTTGGACTGGGAGATGATCTAGACTTTTTAGTTGGGCAGGAATGGGAACTGGAGAAGGCCCTTATTTATTTAATTTATATAATCACTATCTGTGCAACACGTGTGCCTATTAATTTGGTTTATGGATTTTCACGTTTTTTTGACCCACTTGCGAGGCCACGACCACTCTTTTGATTTTCGTTTTGGTAACCACGTTTTTGGATCACTGTTTTTTTGAGGCAGTGAAGCCTAAAGGGGGCTACTCCCTTGCAGGAGTGCCCTGAAGGAGACTCGAAGATCCGGCCCCCCCATGGGGGCGGGATTTGTCTGGGCTTCTGTCGCCTCTTGGGCACAGAACAGCACCCAAGGAGCACGCACCTCGGGCTCCAAAAAAAAAAAAAATATTGGGGTAAGTCTCGGTGCTGCCCTTGTCAGGGAGGTAAAGCACTGTATTGCTATACTTCTGCATACTACAGTGCCGCCGAGGTCCCGAAGAGCTTCTTGCTGTCCGTTGCTAGTCCTGCCTGACGGTGGAAGTTTCGTGTTCCCGGTGGATCAACTTGCAATCAAGGTCTACTGTGCCGTTAGTCAACATATTTCACTAACAACAATCTTGCAGTTCCATTACATTATTCTTCTTCCCCTCATTATTGTTATTATTAACAATAATAATAAAATTAGTAAGGGTATATTATAATAATAATAATTAACATGAATGGTGTTGAATGACTAAAATAAAATGTACACACATATACCTATAAGAAAAAGCTTCTATTTTTAGAAAAAGGCAGCAAGGGCAAAGAGAGTAATGGCAATTAGCCTTATTAGTTTCTGTCTGATCTGAAAATTGCAGTTGTGTATTTGTATTTGGCAGACGGAAAACTTTGTCCAGGTGGAACCAGGATTCAATACGGGAGAACACTCCATTTTTACATATATGGGTAATCATAGAGACTGAAATACAGAAATATCTACACAGAGACACACAAAGAAGAGTACATATGAATAGACCAACACAAAAACAATCATAAACACCATCTAGAAACACGATGTGTAAATATGTGTAGGAACCAGCAGGTATAAAGAATGATATTTAGCAGTAACAGCAATATCAGCAACTGCCTATTTTGTTATGACAACTACCTACACATTGTTCTGATTTGTAGAACCTCAACCAAAATTCATTTTCTTTTCGTGGGAGTCCCTCATTTCACATAATACTTAAAACCACTTGAGTGCAGGGGCCACATCCAGCCCTGGGGCCAACTCTAGGTGATGCTATAGCAGCCGAAAACATATTCAGAAGACAATACATCCTCTATCCAGGTCTGTACAACAATAGTTTAACAAACAAAAAAAGTGTTCTGTGTGAGGAAGTATTTTGGTCCTCCACGGCATGAAAAAAAACTTTGCATGTGACATATTGCTGAAAACATATGCTGGGTATTTGGCTGGCCGTTGCACCTATCCTATGTAGGACATCATAAGCAGAATTAACAGAAATGTGTTTTTTAATGTTCACTTAACTTGTTATATGTTAATGCCAACAAGTATTGCTTTGAGTGTATCAATAGGGTTTCAATGAGTTCCCTAAACAAACAATACACCATTTGCATAGGTACACTAAATGAGTAAGAGGCAAATCACAAATGAACAGAGACATAACAAACCTGCTTAAAACAGTTGTGGAAAAGTTAAAATGAGGGGACTAAAATTTAGCTAAATGGCAATTAAACCCACTTTTAAAAAAGCATACAAAATAGTGCAATTAACTTAAACAGCAAAGGAGTATAAAGTCTAGAAACATGTTGTAAAAGTAGTATAAATATGTACAAAAAGAGTTCTGTACTATAGGCATTGGCCATGTTAGGGATTATTCTTTTGGCTTACTGGCGATTTATCTTATAAGCTTTTTCTAACGTAAATAACACTAAGAAGTTAAGAAATGTGAAGCTTCATCTTAAATATGTTATTATGATAATGGAACCTGTTTGCACAGAAGTAGATGCTTCTGTTTGCACAGAATTATGTGCCTCAGGACAATCTCCATTAATATCACAGGATAAGGGAGCTTTTTATGTTGGTGGATTAGTTTTAAGCCTAATATCCTATCCAATATTACAATTTCTTGTATGTTGTGACATATAAAAACCTGGCAATGACTTTGCATTAAAGAAACTGCTTTCAAAACCAAATACCCAGAACTGACAGTAGGGTTTGGCAAAGGTAGATCACCCCAATGGAAGCCAGTGGATATTTGCTGCTCACCTGGGCAAACTCTGTTGTTCCCTATATTTTCAGGGTACTATGGCAGCTGTGGGACTGTTATGGGTCCACAATCTGAGACCAAGTTTGCTGAGCTTATGTAGAGGTCTGGGTGGCGGAGGAGGACTTGTGGTATAAAAACAATGAGGAACATAGACAGCCCTATTTTCTTTACTTTGATTATTAAATTCAGTCCTAACTGATAAATACCAACATATTAAGCTCATCTATGATGCCATTCCACTTCCAGCACAGTAGACGCCACAGGTACTTACAGTAACCTAATTAAAGAGTTTGGCCAAAGTTAAGTGCAAGAGACTGCCAATACTATCTGTTTTGTAAATGAAAAGAGTTAAGTGCAAGAAAGTGTTAATACAAAGTAAAACCCTGTGTGCTGTTATTTTAAGTTTTTTTGTGCCAGACCCAAGTTTCCCCTAGGATTGAGGCTGGTAACACTCACCTTACTGGGCAAGAGCTGGAAGAGATGTGCTATGATGTCATATCTTGTAACTCCCACTTAGAAGGCCACAAAGTAGCTAAGTATCTGCCCCACAAGAGCACCAGGAAGAGGAACCCATGTGTTAATTGTATACATTGGAATAGAAACATATTGTAGAAAAAAGCACACACAGAGCGCAAAGGGAGAAAGAAAAGTTGAGGCAAGGGGCTAATAGATGTGATAGAATAAAGTGTAATTCTGTAGCTTGTTAAATCATCAAAAGCCCCCTCTTCAATATTATCAAAAAAAACTGATAGTGGTTTCTATCACTTATATGAATGCTTCATCATAGCAGAATGTTGCTAGTAGTTTGCACTTTACCTGTTATATAGGAGTATGTCTGGGACCCATATCTGATCTGATGGAAAACGAAGGGTTTGAACTCCGGGAAACTCTGCCTGATCCCATGTCAAATAGACATCATTCCAGTACTAGAAAAAAAATTAATATTTACATTGAGTTGTTTTGTAAAAAATCACCACATTTGATTCCATAAGTTGTATGTATAAGGTGTATTAGAGAGGAGGAGACCTAGCGAGAAGACATGGTGGAGGTAAAATAGTTAGCTCTATGTTTTTCTTTATTTCAGGGTTACACTTTTTGAACAATACACATGCAATGCACAAGCTGTACGTATCTACTTTTTTTTGCAAGTAGGCTGTTTGAGGCTGCTCTTCTAACCTCAATGTACCATTCTACCCTATAAAGCAACCAGGCTACCAGTAAATAGTGTCCAACACCTTAGTATAATTGTTCAACCAGCTGCACACACAATAGTAGTATGATTCATACTTTAAAATTAATCTAAACCTGTTACTTCATTGTTTGAAAATAAGACTTTTTGAAACATAAGAAAATAGTTACAAAACAATAGCCTACTACTTACAAACTGAAGCCATGCATTTGTTACTAAAACTTGATTCTTTTCATCCTAGACAGAATATAGAGAAAACAAGAAATGATTATTCTTTTGATAGAACGCAAAGACAGACATCATTGTTTTTATACATGACTGTAAAGTATTATCTGATTTACCATCAGTGTTATTCTGGAGAATGGAAATGTTATATATATATAAACAAGGTAACAAATCAACTTTTGTAACTGCATTTTGAGAAAGCATTCTTCATGTCATATTTCACTATAAAAGAATAAGCTTCCTTGTTTTGATATTGTTTGAGAGAGGCATGGAAGCTTTCTATGGAAAGAAACACACATTGGAAGTTAACAAAAATGTAGTTTCTCCTCTTCAACATGGTTCTTTGGAGACCAATTGCTTCTGTACCTTCCTACATAAATACTACAGGAAGAAAAGAAAGTGTGTTTAAGGGTGCCTACAAGCAGTGCAAAGAAGTGATTTGCCCTCTCTGGGGTACCTACAAGCAATGGAAAGAGATGCCTCTGGATCTTTGTCAGACTGTAATGCCCATGCAGGGCATTGAATGAAGAATGTTAATTCTTAAATATCACTAAGGCCTGTTCAAGAAACAGGGAGAGTATAACTTTAAAAGCCAGAACTGAATGGTATCAGATGAAGGATGAGATGAAAATAGTGTAACGAGAAGACTTTTTATTTTACTTTTATTTGGAAGAATATCTTGTGGGCATCCATGAGTACCGGTATTCTGACACAATTCCTTTGTTGGCTTATCTCTATTTCACTTGTGTTTGTAAGGCCTACCGTGAGTGCCTACTTAATATTCATAATTACACCTTAAAATAGATGACCAGATTTAGATTATTCTTTCAATGTCATATTTCATTATTAAATAAATCGTTTTTCATATTACATTTCACAGCTCATGGGATGAATCACAGAAATAACGTTTGGTTAAAGATAACATCTGTACCAAACAAAACATCTACTGTATCTTCTGGACGATACATATCTATATTTATCAGATGTAATACTCAGGTCAAGAAAATACCAGAGCAGCTTTTTTACATTTAGAGCAATATCCTTTCTGTGTTTTGGTTCCAATCCAGTAAATAAGAAAAGGTGACACTTGTTATTCAAAGTATGGTATGAAGATCATAAAGGGGAATAATAACATAGCACATATTAATCATTTTTTTTCTTCTTTTCACCTTAATGATTTGTATACAAAACTGTAGATTTTTGTTAATGGTTTTCAGTTTTAAAAGGTGTGGCAGACAATAACAGCCATAACAAACACAGTTCAAGACAATTGCATTGTGAGAGAAATTAACTAAAGTAGTCCATATTTATTGTCAATTTATTTTACAAAGGAGTAATTTATTACTTTATTTTGCTACGGGGGGTGGTATAGCAGTGAACAGTTAAATCAGATATCCCCTAAATAACTTTGGTCTTAGCAAGACAATTATTTTTGTTGTATGTTCATCTGGAGGACTGCACATGTATATTTAGAGTTATCGTCAATTTTTTAATGTGTCTTGTTTTGAATATATTAACTCCTTTATACAGATACAGATGCCTGGTTTCTGGAAGTCCATTGCATATTTGGGCAATTTAGTAAAATGTCCATTAGAATTGATTGTTTTGCTACGAGTCAACATTGGTAGACATTGCTTTATTTTGAGTTTATATGTATTTGATATTCATCAGTTTATTTCATGTTAATCGTTTTATTTGAATGTAATAATAAGTCAAAAGATGTATCCCCCATAAGGCCAATAGAGGTATCTCCATATTTCCTGAAGTAAGGTAGTATGTAACCCTACAGAAAATGTATTAATCAGATTTCAGTACATTATTATTTTAAGTTGTCTATTATAACTGCTGAATACCAGTTGGAGCTGGAAGTAGGGGAAGAGGTAACCTTGAGAGCCAAAGCTCTCTGGTAAGGAATCGTTTGGTGGCCTTCAGCCTAAAGACATTTGGGTGACTCAAACCTCATAATGTACAACAAGATTTGTTTTGCCTCTTTTATCCAAGTGTTTCATGTGAAATTGACTTTTTTATGTCGTAATTTAGAACACAGATATAAAATATAGAAAATATTGCCTTTATGTGTAAGCTTTGGTGGGCCTTTAGTCTCTAAGATTACCAACAGTAGTAAACATGTAAACGTGTAAACTGAGAAATTTGCACTTTGGGAGAACTTTTTATCTGTGCCACTTCCTAATATAATATCTGGTGTTATGATACCATTATTTTTACTGAGGTGTGTAAGTAAAAGTTAACAGAGCATCTTGTAAGTCACTTAGTGTTTATTGCGTTTACTTTGAACTTATTCCCTAAAGTAACATTCTGAAGGTTAGGCCGCAGTGTTCTGATTCCTATCAGAAGTTCACATAAAGAACACATCAGCCAGCATTGGACAATTATTTCAGTCCTATGATTCACAGTTTGGTTGAAGTGGATCCTTATATCTGGTGACATATTGTACTTATCAAGCACATTCTGTACACTTTAGCAAAACTAGTTCAGTTTTGATCTTTCAAAATCATCAAGCTCCATACACACAGTAACGTTTGTACATGAAACACCAATATTTTTTCGGAATGACTTTTAATTTTAGAAATAGTGGAGGTGCTAGCTATGATTGATTTTAACTACAGAGTTTACTGAGGAATTCGGTGTACATGGAAGATTGGAGTCTTTGGGGTCTGCTCTCTAAAAAGTCAGTTGAGCTAATGTTCTGGTTGGCTGATCAGACTAGCCTTCAGTTAACACAAGGAAAAGCAACTTAAATATTTAGTATACGTTCATATATATGTGTTTGTGCACTCTACTGCACCAGTGAGCCCAAATGGCGAGGCGATACATGAGGTAGAAGGGAAAATTTGTTTGTTTTTTTAAATTACAGTTTTACGTTCAATTCTTTACACCCACTTCATCCTAAATGCCCAGTATGTAGCAAGGGTGAGCGGTACAGGATGGGCTCTATGCTTCTCCAAAGGGTTACTGTTACTTTAACCCATCCTAGTGGACAAGAGGAGAGGCATAAATGGACTCTTGTGGTTGCAAGAATGCAGGGGGGTCATGTAACATGTGTAGGCAGCTAGAAATAAGGCCGGAGCAAGGTAAGGGGGTGAAGGAGGTAGTGTATGTATGTGAATGTGTTGGCATGTATATGTGTAAGTGTATGTTACAGGGAGTGTTTGTTAGCATATGTGTGTGTTAGGGTATGTGAGAGTGATTATGTGTATGGGGGGGGAATTGTCGGCCTCTCCTCTATTAACAGGGGTCCTGGTGACCCTTGTTTGATTTCTTTAATTATTTGTCATTTTTAAGTATAAAGTGTTCTCATTACCAACTCACAGATTAATTGAGTATAAGTGTATATGTCAGTTACCAAGTGGCTAATGGGGCCACTTGGCTTGAAGGGCAAGCACCAACCTTTTGGTAGCAACCGCTGCTTTTTTCCAGGGATGAAGGCGTAAGCAGTGGGCAAGTATTTTTGATAAATTAATTAAGTTCTGCTTAAAGCTTAAAGGTGTCAGTTACCATTCAAGTCAGTGCTGTGTTAAATAGCAGATTAATGATTTCACATGGAAGACAACAGATAATATGAAATTTTGTTCAGCTGAGTATTTCCCCTTAAACATTGTTGTGGACTCAGCTAAACAAAGCGATGATGATGTTATGTAAAAGTCTTTTAAATAACAGATGGTATTGGTATGGATTTGCACACATGGAAACACATTTCTAGTGGCAGACAATATCCACCTCCTGGCAATAATACCCCATTAAAGGCTTATCTTTCAATTTGCTCGGGCAGTGAAATATAAACATTATTTCTGTTTCAAGAAGCTGAAATAAAAACAGCGCTTGTTTAAAAGGTCAGATATAGTCTTTGAGCGAACAAAATAAATACATTACATCAAACATGACTTAGCTCTTATTTAGCTTTTCAGAATTGGTAATAAAGCATATGACATAAATGTTATAAAGTGTCCTGCTGAATGAGCTACTATAGTTGTGACTCTTGGACTTTCCAAACATAAGTGTACATGCACAAAACATACCACCAGTCTAGCCATACCAAGCTGACAACTTTCCAAAAAGAATACAGCCAATAAAATAGAAGTTATTGCAGTGGAGTTGGCTACACTCCACAATGATTCTTCCCTCAGATGTTACATTTTGCTTTTTCATATCCATCATATTAACAGTATAAACGACTGTTGACAAACTCAAAAACAACAGATGTCCTAGACCCTTGAACCAAAGCGGCAGTGATGGTGATATCATACCTTTGATGATGGATGCATCATTATATTATAGAATATACAGTATATTGCTCGCAAACATAAACCGCAGCGTGACAACTCCAACAATACCTGGGCCATGTTTTGACATCACATCATGTTCCACTTGTGTTAAAAAGATTTAGATAAATGGTTATTTATTTTGATTACTCAGATTTGCAAGGGGAGGATTTGTCATAGCAAACCTACATACAAATGGCCTTTACTCACCACATCAATTATTTGAAGCAACGAAAGCTGCAGCTCTACCAGTAAAGGCTCAGAATCATTCACTACTGGACGCTCAAGGCGATTGTAATTCCGAAGGAGATCTCTGTAAAGTTTCCTTTGGTACTCACCCTGATGAGACTCTATATGTGGGGGAAAAACAAACAGTGAGTATAAATATATATAACTTGCAGAGGAGCATCGGTGGGGGGTCAACCTGTAAAGCCCCACAATTTTAATTAAGAGACTTAAAAATTTAATCAAATCTTGTACTCATTCTAGTGTTTTAGCCACAAAAAAAGATGAGTAATCATCAGGGTAACAAAATTGAAAGTGTAAAACAAGTAAATGATCTGGTAATCTGAAAATACACAAATTCTTAGAGGATCTTATATTCATAACTTCTCACTTTCTAAACTGCAAAATATAGAATCCCACAGGTGCGTTCCCTGTTCAACTCTGTCATCTTGAGAGCAACTTCATAGACCTCTGGGTTTCCTAGGTTGACAGAAGTTCAAATAAGTTGTTAACCAAGTTGGTGGAGCCCCCCACAGTTAAGGTGAATCAAGTTTCGAGAACCTCTAATTTCAGATATTAGTATATCAACCCACTGAGTGACACTATAAATGAAAGTCAATCAGAAATCATCTCTGTGTTACCTATCGCCAGCGTCATACGATCTTATATTTCCTGTAATAAAAATTGCCTACACGACTAGCATTTGATTTTGTTTATATCTTTGTTAAACAGGAGTACATACGAAAGTACTCTTACCATATCACATGCTTTATGAAGTTTGTGCATGGAGCTAAGTAAAAGAAATGATTGTATATAATATATATATACCGTATTTGCCCGAATATAGGCCGCACTTTTTCCCCCCACTTGAAGTCTTTAAAGTGGGGGTGCGGCTTATATTCAGGGTCTAGCGCCCGACGCCCAGGACATGCAGTTCCGGGCGGCGGGCAGGCAGCGGGGTTAGGATACAGATCCCCTAGGGTGGGGCAGAGAGGCAGCATATCTCGGGGGGGCAGAGTGGCAGCCTATCTATTACAAAACTTTTTCTTTAAAAAAGCACCTAACTTTTAGGGTGCGGCCTATATCCGGGTGCGGCCTATATCCGAGCCAATACGGTAAATATATATAAAGTAGGAAAGCAGAATTCTGTAAAATAAAGGACATGCGTGGGTTCTTATTTCTGTCTTGCCACTCGCTGTAAGAAGATTTTTCAGCAATCTTTGTGTTAAATTTGTTGAGCTGAAATACCCACTCCAAATGAAATGTGGCACCAGGACTTTTGCTATGTATAATGACATATGACCCATAAAACATAACACAAGTTGCACAAAATGCAACATATTCTTCTTGACTGCGCTTTTGTGGGTGAAGCACAAGGTTTTATTACATTTTACCAACTTAGAACATTGTGAGCTTGTACGGGGCTAAGCCATGCTCTTTAATGGGAGTCGGAGTCTAAGGAATAATCAAAGAGAGTAGAAAACTGCTTTGCATAATATAGACAGAATCTAGTGAATCTGTAAATCCAACTGCTTCCGTATGCAAATGTTTTTAGAATAGGACATTTATCATACCCTGCCTCAATTATTCTAACCCCCACTTAAATTGGAATGTACCTCCCATACATGTAAAGAGCAGCTCTGGCTTAAATATGGAACAATTATCATGGCAACCAATGATTACACCATCTTTAAAATGTTACACATATAAAATAGACCAAAGGCCTTAATTGCCTTTATCCTATATATATTTTTTTTCCCTAATGCTATATCTGTTAATTGAGGAGGACTGCCAGAAGAGGGAACCGCCAGGGATTTAGAATGGCCATGTTATCCTTGGCTGATGAAGGCCCCACATTTAACTGGAAGCACACTTTGATGACCATCAGCCATATTGCGAGGTTGCTCTTTCTGCAAGCATCTCTCTGAAAATGCCAAGCCAGACGGTTTCACTCAAGCGCACAACAGCCAGTCTGATCGAAACTGACATTCCATTTGCCATTTGCCAATGATGCTTATAATTAAGGGAAGAAATTGAAATGTTTTTTGGGTAATTTTTTTTTATATTCATCCATTTTTGTATTCTCCCTTTCTTGTCTAATAACAAAATACATTAAAGAAGAATGCAGATTGCTCTTTGGTTCATCAGTCAGCTGCAACACAGATTACATCTGAGATCATGTTCACAGCAGGTAACAAATTCTTCCATCCTCATTTCATTTATCTGTATTTGCTTTGTGAAGAAACAAAAGTTCTGCATACACTGAATAAAACAAGACAAGTCGATTGTAACCACGTTACTTTCCTAGACAATACAGTAATCAAAGAGCTATTGCTATCAAAGAGCTATGACTGTTGCAGCTCCAATTTTCTGGGCTAGGCTTAACTCCCCATTAACCCCAATAATGACACCACACACCATTGAATATGGATAAGAAAAGGCCACAGCCAATTTTATTTATTAGAGTCATTGTCACGCCAAAACCTGAAACAATAAACATAGGTGCGTTAACAAGGACAATGACTCAAAACACAAACATGTAAATATATACAATAAACACAATAAACACACCAAGCTTGCCAAGTAATCCAGGTACCCTAACCAAATACCACTTAAGGAAGGGACATACCACCAGCTGTTACCAACCACTCACTTATCACTACATTAACCCCCTGGATACCTGGCAAGCTGCCGCCCCACAGACTGTGACAAAACAACACAAACCAACCAACAAACAAAATAAAGGGGGGGGGGTGGGACACGCAGCCAGGTAAGATAACCACAAGAATGGTTCCTGAGCCCGGGAAAACAGCCACTTATATAATCTACCCCCAACTCCACCCCCAAATTTCCCGCCAAAAAGCCTCCTCCTCCTCCGCACAACAGTCAGGGCCCACTATAGCCCATGCTGCCCCCCCCCGTGGGCATCATTACTACATAATGGCAGTCTGATATGGGCTATAAACAAATTAAAGAAATGTCATATTTTAAAGCAACAAGCAACTTTATTCTGCTACAGAAAATACCTGCTACACAGTTAGATAAAGTTGAAGGGGGTGCAATTAGGCAGGACCTGGGCTTGTGAGTCTATGTGATTTGGTCAATTGCCCGAGGTATGAACATGACTCCTAAGATGTTTTTTTCTTAAAAACATTTTTTTTTTTGTAAAATCGTAATTCCATTCTAAAACACCAAGATATACTGGCGCACGGCAAACATTCTGATCTCCTAGAAAATGGAATATCAGGGGGAGGAAAAAGGGACAGGAATATTTGGGGTCTACAGAGAGAGCGACAGTATGTGAGCTAAAGAGACATAATGGAAGCCCACTGTGATAAAAAAATACAAGCAGTGGTACTGCTAAAATATCTCTCTAAAACCTACTGCGAGCTGAATTTAACACTTGGGGTACATGAAAAAAATCTTTCCATTTTTATAATACAATCAGAAAAATACTGGTTAATTTTAAGAAGTACGTTCTGCTCAGTAAAGCCAAATTATAACGACGACATATATAAATTGTAGAAATGTGAACTGGGATGCAGTTATGTGTTTTTCTCCGTGCTTAGCGCAAGCTCCCTGCTTTGTGCTATAGATGAGTGAATTGTTAAGGGACTTTGAGTGGGCACCGGGGAGCCATTTGAAGCTATGCTTGAAACATGGTCTCATTTGCAGTAGTCCTTGAAAAGCAGCTATACTGGATCTGGTGAGACAGTTAGTTTTTGAAATGCTATTTTACGCTCTCAGGGGCATCATAGTGCATTGATGACATTGTTACTGGAGAAAACAGAGAACCACAGAGTAATATAACTGAGTTTTCAAAATACTAGAATAAACATATTTACAAAACCAATACAAGGTGAGAAGAACAGAATAAGAAAAGGAACTGCTATTTGATTTCAGGTTTAAATCAAAAGGGAGAGAACAAATTGCAAAACGGGAAGAAAAAGGAACCGTATGGATCGAAAGGAGAACTGTGATACATGGCTGGCTCCTGGTCTTCACTTTGCCAAAAATGCATCACATACAGGGCTGGCGCTAAAAAAGTTGAGAGAAGCTGCTCTTGATATAATAAAAATAACTATATCTAACAGTCTCATCTCGGCCTAATGACAATTCTCTATGGGTTTCCGCTAGGGTGACCACATTTAGTTTCTGTCATTCAGGGACACACCATGAAACCGGTGAGATTACACACACTGGCTTTAATGATATATATACAGATATGAGCAGTTTCAGATAATTAACCTCTCTATTACCAGGCATAAGCAGTTTCAGAGAATTAATCCCTCTGTTACCAGACATTACACAAACAGTCACACAAACACATTCACATACCCAGCTTTTACCTAAACACAGGTCAAAAGTATATTTCTTCTACAATAATTATTGGCTGTATATATGGCTGACACCCTCTCTTAACTTACTTTTTTACTTCACTGAGAGGGTGAACAATAAGTGGAAGAGCCTCCCAGTAGAGGTCGTAGAGGTTAATACAGTGAGGGAATTTAGACATGCACTCGACATGAATAACAACTTTCTTAATGTAAGACAAGACCAATGACTGAATACGTTTTGAGATTTACACAGTTGGAAAAAAGGACAGAACACATAGTTTCAGTTTGTATCTATCATGGGTATTAACCTAGTAATCTGGGCAAATATTGCTTTTTCTTTTCCAATATGTACTGCTGAGGAGGTTATTACTTCAGATATTTACCTAACCATGTAATCATTCTGGTTAGTATACGTAATGAGTGAGAGGGAAAAGTGCACAAGGTGTTTTAATAATAAATGAATCGTGTTGGCTATGTACTCCAATGCTTCATAGGGCAGACTAAAGGCTAGAACTGTGTGTAACATTTTTCAATGACACATTCCCTTGAATTATTTTGCAAACATAAAACTGAACAGAATTTGATTCACTCAAAGGCCATATCGGACGAGATGAGTCATAATTAAAGCTCATCAAATACATTTCATGGATGGAAATGAAAACTGTTCATGATTTGGGACATTAACATTTTCCCCTAGCTGCACACAGAAAAGTCAGAGAATTGCAGACCAAAATATATAATAATTCAAGGTCTAGGATGCATAGGAAACTAATCTGAAAGTCCCCAAACAATTTATATAAATAATAATAAAAAAACATACAAAATTATTATTATTATTATTATTTGTTTAGATAGCTAGTGCCATCATATTCTGTACTGCTGTACACTGGGTAAACAGGCTAAAACAAGTAATATATAACAAAACAATATTGACTTACAGAAACAACAGGTAAGGAGGGCCCTGCTCAAACAAGCTTAAAATCCAGAACAAAATATATACAAAATATAACAAATTAATTTATGATGTATAGGTAAGCCAATGTTTCAACCTAAACAGGTATTTATCAGGGGCAATTATAAAATTGTATACACTCGTTTTTCCATCTACATTGATATTTGATTGTTGTGTTATAGTAGCTAGAATATGAATTATATATCACAAGACTACAAATATTTACTCACAATGTTATTACATAATCTTCAGTGTGTCTTCAGTGAATCTGTTCAGGGTGATTTAAGAAATAAGATTATCTTGTGAATAAATCATGCTAAATGAACATGACCGAGATTATTGCTTTTTCTGTCCTGAAAAACTGTGTCAATGTTTCCAGCTTTGCTCCCGTAGTAAATATATACATAGTTACATAGTTACATAGGCTGAAAAAAGACATGCGTCCATCAAGTTCAGCCTTTCCTATATCTGTTAATTTGTTGCTGTTTGATCCAAAAGAAGGCAAAAAACCCCGGCTTCGCTCTTTCCAAGTTTGCACTAACCAGGGAAAAAATTCCTTCTTCACCCCAAAATGGCAGTCAGATTTCTCCTTGGATCAATAAGCTGTTTCCCCATAATTAAAGATTATATCCCCGAATATTATGTTTTTCCAGGTATCCATCCAGTTGCAGTTTAAACGTCTGTACAGACTCTGATAAAACTACCTCTGCAGGCAGAGAATTCCACATCCTTATTGTCCTTACTGTTAAAAACCCTTTCCTCTGCTTTAGTCTAAATCTCCTTTCTTCCAGTCTAAATGCATGACCACGTGTCCTATGCATAGTCCTGTTTATGAACAGATTTCCACACAATGGTTTGTATTGGCCCTGAATATATTTATATAATGTTATCATATCCCCTCTGAGGCGACGTTTTTCTAAACTAAACAGATTTAAATTAGTTAACCTTTCTTCATAACTATAGTGCTCCATTCCTTTTAAAACATCTTTTGTAGCTCTAGATTAGATACCCCGTTATGGCACTGATAACCACTGAGTTCCATTGTGATATTTGTATTATTCCTATAACGCTATCATATTCTTCAGCGCTGTACAAAGGGTAGATAGGACATGAATAGTATATAACCACTGGTGTAACTACAGGGGTTGCAGAGTAGGACCCCTGCGACCTCTCTTCCTATCCCCTTGTACCGGTCAAAATAGTTCAGAAAGAGCCCTTTCTAAACTATTTTAGAAACGTATTGTATTTTAGAAATCACTCGAGGTGGCGGAGCAGTCACGGCCCGTCCTGGGGTGGGAGTTCGATGTTGCTAACTGCCTCACTATCGAGGCATTTCAGCGACACCATTAAAGTTTAGGAGGGGATCGTTGATCCTAAATTATTTTAAAATGGGCGTCTGTCGCATACACTGTATGGCCGACGTTGACGCCCCAGCGAGGGGCCAGACATGGCCCCTGATGCCGATCTCAGTGTTGCTGAATGCCTCGACATCCAGGCATTACAGAAACACTGTTTGGGTGCAGAAAGCCAATGTAGATCGTTTTCTGCCCCTGTTTAAAGACATGACGGTCCTGGCACGTCAGTTGTCACTAACTGGATGTAAGTGCCCGGACCGGCAATTGTCATTAAGGGGTTAAGGAATGAAAATGTTAATGTTTAACACCTTACATGTCTGTCACAAAAAAAGTATGTTTCACTCTTAAATACATTTGTTAACATTTCATTTGTGGCACTTAAAACTTGGCCAACCACATTATGACTTTTGTGAGTTTTATTTCTCTCTTTTTAATAAATAGATTTGCGTAATTGATCTCCCCTTTAGCTTGTGGCACTTATGGATAATATATTTTACAAGGTTGCAATAAAGAATAAATGTTACAATCAGGATAAGGATCAAAACTGAACTTAATCGTAAAAAGAAACCTTATGTTACTCGTATCATTGTCAACAATTAATGGTCCGTTTTAAAGTTTTTTAGATTCATGTCTTCCAACCTAAGAGAACATCTGTCTCCCACAAAAGACAGGGCATTTCATGCAAATTCTCCTCAATTCTCCATAATTTATCAATGATTATACCTTTAGAGGCCCTCTGTCATTCCCAGAAGAAGTTTGTATTATTTATATCACACACAAAAACATAGAATTTGATGGCAGATAAGAACCATTTGGCTCATCTAATCTGTACATTCTTCCTGAGGAAAAGACACAGACCTTAATCAGTCCTTGGTTTTGTCCTGGCTTCAGTATAGCTTTATGCCTATCCTTTTGCATGTTAAAATTTCCACACTGTATTAGCCTCAACTTGTGCAAATGGACCAAAAATTCTACAAAATAATTTTTCATTTTCGTTTTGGTCCTTTTGTTTTCAGATAATGAATTTCTTTTCCTGCCCTTTTTGGTTCTGACAAAGTTCAGAGAGCTAAATTAGTTGTCACTCTCTCACACTCTCTTAATGCCGCCCTACCTTCTCCGCCGATCCCTTTCTCCTTTTCCACAGCTCCACTTCTCTTGCCTCTTTTTGCTCTTCTGTCTTCTTTCTTCGTCCACTTCCGCAAAAGGCGGAGCCTCCACCACACCCTCTCCCCTAATTACTAGAACGGGGACAGGCTGCCCCTGTGGTACATGCCGTGGCCCCGCCTTGTTGAGGAAGTATTTCAAGAGGTCAGAATAATGCAGACAGATTTGTGGCGAAAGAAATGCTTTTCTGCACCTCTCTTTCTCCACAAATCCACCTGCATTATTCTGGTCTCTCAGAGTACTTCCGCAAAAGGGCTGAGTGACGGGAACTGTCTCTCCCAGTTTTTCCAATTGGAGGAGAGGGGGTGCACTGAGGTTCCTCCCTTTTGCAGAAGTGCTCCGGGAGGCCCGGTTAACGGAGCTGATACCGGGGAGAAGCGGACCAAGAAAAGAACATGGAAGCAGTCCTCTGACTCCACTTCCAGTTCTCTAACTGAATTGTTTCAGCATACTATACATGGAGTTAGTTTGTAACGGTCTATGTTCTCTACGAAACTATTATCACAAGCTGATAAAGTAGGAAAAGCATGATTTATGTGTTTTATATAGGTACTGTATAAGAATTAGGATCAGAGACAATCTAGAATTTGACAGCTATTCAAATTATTATTTACATAGAAAGTGACGGCAGGTAAGAGCCAGTCGGCCCATCCAGTCTGTCCAGTGCATGACGGTGAAATCAGATGTCTCACTTTTTCCAATACTAAACCTATGCAATTGGAAGTTACCTCCATTCTTCTCACCACAATCTAACTAAAAGTACCTGAACTAATCAGCAACATTCAGCAACTTAAGAAAAGGAGACAGATAACATAATAGAAAGGAAGAATTATGCAGATTCGAAAGAAACTGGTCTGCATTTTGGGATTTTTATACACAAATCTTGAAATCTACTCTGACTGACGTTCCTCAGGAAATACACAATTATTCCTCTCCATTAGTCTATCGTCTCCAATGATTTGAACTTTTACATGAAATATCTCAATTACACTGTTTAGCAAACAAAAAAAAAACACAAAAGCAAACCAAAATCAAACAGAAGATAAATATAATGCATATGTGAACTTTGTACTTAGTATAGTTGCAGATGCAGTTTTACCTTTTTTTAAAAAAAAAAATCTAAGTAATTTGTTAAATGTATATGGTGTTAACAGACAATTAAGTTAAAACTGAATCTATTTTCCAAAATCTCTAAATGGCAATCACGCGACAATGATAAAACAATCTGTGTAACATCTATATATAATTTTAATTAAGTCCTTGTTTAATATCTAGCACACTGAAATAACAGTAATCGCAGGAAGGCAAGGGTCCAGATGTTGTCTTTTGGCGATGTAACAGTGAGTGAGCAGCAGATGAAATTATGGGGAAAATTGTACAAATGTTAACACATCTTAGAGAAAGAACAACTGCTATGTGGCACCTGGAAAATGCCCAATGATTTACCATTTTTAGTAAAGGTTCCCCACAAAATGGGACTACCAGGGGTTCACAAATCCCAAGTTGCCCATGGTCACAACAAAGTAACTTGGTTGCAACTCTGCTGAACTCGTTGAAGGAACTGTCAGGATTCTATCCTGACAGCAGGATAGTTAAAGTGTTACCCTTCGTTCGCTATGTATTTATTTATGTTCAGCTGTGTTTGGTTATGCTATATCTGTATCCCCCACCTGAAGCCTATGCCATTACCACACCTGACCTAACCAACAGCTTTATTACCCTGCCTCCCTCACCTGAAGCCTATGTCATTCACACCTGACCTAATGACCAGGACAATATCTGGACACTCCTCTGTTTGTTAGGTGCCTTTGCATTGAAGTTGGTGGACTGTTTTGCTCTGGCCCTGTGTACCTGATTCTTGACTTGCTATTTGGCTTCCTGAGGACCTGATCCTGCCTTGTGCCCTTTCCAGTGGGCTTATTGCCTTGTGCCCTGTCCAGTGGGCTTCCTGCCTTCAGCCTTGTCCAGTGGGCTTTTTGCCTTTAGCCTTGTCTAGTGGGCTTCCTGCCTTCAGCCTTGTCCAGTGGGCTTCCTGCCATGCGTAAGTTTTCTTGCTAAGAGACTGTTTAACCTGTATTTGCTTGTCCTGCCATAATTTACAATACATAGCATTACCTGGAATTCTGCCTGTGGTGTATTTCTTTGTGCCTGTCTGTCTTATCCTCCGGTAACCATGCATCGGCGTGTGCAGACAGAACCCCAGGTATCCCCTGCAATGAGGCTCCTACCTGACCTGATTACCCGGCCCCCGACAGGAACACAGTTCAGGTTTAAAGTAAAGTATATGTTGAAATATAGCAGGTTTTACTTTACCGGACGGGTGGCAGGCAAGTAAAACAGCCTCGCAGCAAAAGTAGTATATGTTAATACAGTGAGGGATTTTAAAAATGCATAGGGTATCATAAGGATGTCCGGAATACTTGAGAGAAAATAGGCTTTAGGATTTTACAGCAGAAGAAAATGGGCAGACCAGGTGGGCCAAACGGTTTAAGTCTTACGATCAGTCAGCTAGTCTTACTGGCAGGTCCAGAAGTGTTTATAAAACAGCAACCTGATTATTTACAATGAGTATTTACGATAGCATGAGCAATTTGCCTGCACTTGGGAGTAGCATTCAGACTATTCTATGTGAAAACAGCTGATTTGTATATAAGTTGATCCAATCTGTAAGGAGTGCAGAATAAAAATGTATTATTTCATCTTTTTTTTTTATTTTCCCCCCATTTTTAATTTAGGGATATGGATATGCAACATGCCCTCCATTTTGAGATTCGCGAGATACAGCATTAGTGAGGGAACATTACGCACAAAAATTGTTGCTGCCCTTCTCTGACCTAAAAGGCAAACACGGGCTGCCCTCCACAGATTTATTAAAATACCTGAGGGTCAAACACATCTTACAAAATCTACTACCTCAGGGCATGAAGTCCATTAAGTTGAATTATAGGCAAATTTTTACAAACCTTGCCTCACGGGAACCATCTCACGGCGTTCTGATATGATTTTTCATGACTCGCTAGAAGGTAAATTACTATACATGCTTCATTGGGAAAGATAACCGAAGGTTACACTGCAGTTGGAGGACCGACACAAAGCTCTAAAGTATCTGGTGTATGCAGGTGCTCTAGGTATGGGGAAGCAAATAGATTTTTTTTTACCTGGTGCCGGCCAGACTACACTACATTTCTATATTAATCTGAAGAAGCTGGCCAAACGTTGGCACTGTGTATCACTTTGGTGGGAGTTTAACAAACTATTAATCTGCTGAATACTTTTTTCCCATAATAAACCATATACAATTTTGAAACCTATAGTATTTGTATTTAAACCTGCTGTGTACACGGGACTGAACTCTGAGGATTGCCGAGTTAACACAAGTCGCACGGTAGTGTTCTAAAATTTGTCCTTAGTAAATAACTCAGTTTTTACTTTTTGTGCAACTAGCCCACTTTTGTCATGAGGAACAGCTTGGGTCCACTGAGAATTTACTAAATTTACAATGATATCTGTGTTAAATGCATTAAAATCTTATGTGGGTTGGGTTTCCCACGATGCTGAACAAGATATAATCTTAGGTTCAAAAGGTTGCCTGTCCGATAATGTCTTTGGGGTCTATTCACTACAGAGAGAGTTGTTGGGTGAATTTAACTCTTCTACTTTATTGCTCATTATGAAGAGGCAACACTAACAAGCCCAGCAAGAAGGGCAGAGCTGGCTATGTATAATGGATAGTTCAACGTGTAAACAGACTTTCAGGAACCTTCACTGATTTAACTATATATTATACAAAGCCAGCAGAAGCTCGCTTGGCCCTTCATAATGTATATTGAAGTCAATAAGCTGAAGCAGAACTCTCATGCAAACTTTCTTTTATCTGGAAGCTGCAAGAGCAAAGGGATCACTGCGCACTCATACATGTGTGCTTTGCTTTGTGACCCCTGTGTAACCTGACAGGTACTTCAAAGAACACATACAATTACACACCTAACAGGTGTGTATTCTGATTAAAGGTGTTGTTCCTCTCTAATGAATTTAACATTTAATTTAAGTGCAGCATTAGAAAGAACATTCCTAGTATTGTGAAATGTCCATCTTTCCAATACATTTTTTAATCATTCCAAATGTTGCCAGCCCTTTTTTTTTTTTTGATGCAAAAAAACCTACTGCTCTTGATTGTTAGCTCTTGGAACCAGGATATTTCTACTCATTCCCATACTGGTATTCTGTATAGATGTGCTTCTCTTGATAAATCAATCTATCTCTCTATCACCAAGTATTTACATACAGTAAATTACTTTACATTACATAGCATTATTATTACATTAAAAATGTCACTGCTTAAATATAAAACTATTTAACTATTTAGTGGCAAGACCCAACATAGCACATAGACATTAATATCACACTTAGATATTGTATTAGCGCACAGAAACACACATATATTGGAAATAAACTGCATTGAATAACTTATAAATGCTGTCCTATAACTGTCCTATTATTACATTTATGTACATGACTTGTGTACACAAAGCACAACTGTTACAGAACATCCCATCTTCTCATGCAAATAAATGCTACAAATGGATTTTTTTGCACTAGATAAAACATTTATAGCACATAATCCCTTTGGAAAAAATAACAGTTAAATCGTTTTACAATTTGTAATAATAACTTTTATTGAACTATATTCTGGGACTATTAAAAATACTATTATTGTTTATTATTATTATTATTTTCATTTCATTAAATCAACTTTTACAGACATCCCCAATGATTATAATGATAGGGCATCTTATTTAGAACTTACCTCCTAGAAATGTCAGGAACTGGAAAGTCCACAGGTAGAAACCATAAGCCAAAAGCCCAGAGCTCCTCTCCGAAAGCATTTTAGAGGCAGCACATTAACTTTCCAATGTCCTCTTGAAATAATGTCAAAGAAATCTGCCCACAAAGTCACAGCTCCAGATTATTAACGATTTTCCAGATACAACGTCTTCAGTCACCAAGCAGCAGCTGCAGCAAACCATTCTGATCCACAAGTGACATAAAGTCCATATGTTCTGCTACATGTCTAGGTAGGTGTTCAATGATAGTGTCCAGAGCTACAACCTATCTGCCTTTAATAAGAGGTAAAGAAGAGATGTCAGAAAAGCATTTACAGAATAGTCACAGTAAATGATAGTGTGTGTGATTACTAGAAGAGATCTATGTGACTTGAGAGCTGCTTGTTATACTAGAGCTTTCCTCCTTCTCTTCCACCCTCTGCTGTGAGCAGCCACCTAATATCAGACTCAGCAGTTCAGCACCACTGCACTGCTGGAACCAAGTGAGGAGGACCTTGTTGGGCTGTGTTTCCCCTGTGATGGTACTGCTTAACATTAATATCAGAGGGCAGGAGATTTGTTTGCAGGATTGTGTTGGTTGGTACAGGTTTTGTCATTACCAGGATGGTATAAACAATATATTCCTTAGATAGGACATGATGTGGTCATAGGGATGTGGTGTAGTTTTTGTTAACAAGACATAACTTGAAACAATAATAATCTATGTTCAAATTTTTATTTTATGGATATATAAAGGAAAATACTTTATTTAACTTAACTGAGGTTAATTAAATGAAATTTCTGGGGACAAATAAAATAGGGTACAGACTGGGAAAGTTAGTTATGTTAAAAGATTGCATATCTGGCATGTGTATCTCCAGTAGGGTCCACGGTGATGGGTGGTTTGCTTACATATGGATGAACAGGTGGGTTTGCTATGACTTATCCAAAAACATGATTTGTCCCAAAGATGATTCTGGAAAACTAAAAAGAACTGAAGGGTCACTTAACCCATAATTTGGTTGACAATTTTCACCCATTTTTCTTATCTCATAAAGACTCTGCTTGAAATTAAGTGAATACATGTGATGAAATTTACCACACAGCCCATACCAACGTGTCACATTTATAAAAGTGACATAGCAAGTGGCGTATTCTGGCCTAGACAGACTACATATAGGACAGCAGGTCAGTGGGCTGCAGGAACATGTCTCTGTAACCAGCTGATGTACACTATGGAGGTCTGTGTGTAGCCAACATCCTTTGTAGCTTTTGGGGTGCAGCAGATTTTTAGCCCTGTCAAGGGGGTGGGGCAAAGGTGGGATAAGTCGGAGCATGGGTGGGGTTAATATGCCCTACCCATTCCAATGGGGTGCGGCATCATCAGAATGGTGTTATTGATCAGAATTGTTGGTGCTGTAGTAGCCTCGCCCATAGAGTACACACACACGCTTCTCTATTGTATTTATTATTCCTGCCTGGGCAGCCATTGTGTGGGAATCCAGCACTGACCAGTGGTGATCTCCTGGAGAGGGATGTCTCGTCACATGACGTCTAGAAGCACACTCTGGTTCTGCCAAATCGATAGATTGTGTGAATTCGCAAGATTGTGCGAAATCGCAAGATTCTGCCAAATCGCAAGATTCTGTCAGTGTGGTCATGCGGACCTGAGGAGCATGATATAGTTTTTTTCTAGGTGCAGGTTGCCCAGAACCATCCCTGCTCAGTAGGATAAAGTATTTAATTATTCAAAATGCCCCTGTATTTTTTCATTCAATGGCTGAACTGTAAGACAAAAAATTCCCTCCTTCTATCTTCCCCCACCCACTCGTCCTTTGCGCCTTGCACTATAGTTATAGTAAGTCAGAAAAAGGACAGTGGTCATCAGACATCCCTTAACTACGACCACTAGGCGCCCAAAATGTATTCGCATTTGGTTTATGTAAACTGATTTGGATTTTGGTGTGTTTTATGCGGTAGATGAGGTATATTTTGTTTTACCAAGAGAGTTCATTTTTTGTCTCTTGGTGAGCATAAAGTTTTCTGTCATGTTGTCATAGTAATCGCACTACAGCTACCAACAACAATTATTAGAACTAATCTTTCTCATGTGGGTCACTATAATAAATGTAACACAGTGATGGAAAAAATACTTTTTGCTTATGCAAGTAAAAGTTGTATGTTATAAAAAAATAATGTTCTAAATGATATATTTTTGTCTGAATACTTATCTTCCAACTTAACGTTTAACTATGTAACATGGATTTTAGGATTTTATAACATTGTTTTTATAGAGCTTTAGACAGCTCATAGGCGTAAAAGGGGAGATGTGTAAATTATGCTATTTCCAAGACTAAGAA
Organism: Spea bombifrons; assembly: GCF_027358695.1. Lineage (NCBI taxonomy): Eukaryota > Metazoa > Chordata > Amphibia > Anura > Pelobatidae > Spea > Spea bombifrons. Next base: position 55,912,246 of record NC_071087.1, read on the forward strand.
TCGTCCCCTTTTTTGTCTCTTCGTCTGCGTGTTATGTGCTAAGCTGTCTGATACATGAGAATAGCATGATACATAGCATGATACATTTTGTTATACTTTTTTGACTTCCTATACAGAATACAGATCAGAAAACTGCTAAAACAACAGAACGCTGGAGCTTGAATGTAATTATTTTAATAGTGCGAATGCTTTTTGAAACAATGTCATTCAGTTGTGCAGACACAAATGTGTCCCTATTACAACAGAGACACTCCCCATAAGAGCTTTAGAGAGATATTGTCAATCAGACACAGATAACTATTTTTTTTTTGTTACATCAAGATTTCTTTTGCCGTGAATAATAGCGGAAAAGGTTATAAACATAATGGTTATTTGTTGAGAAGAAAAAAAAAACATCAGATAGAAATAAAATGACTATAGTGTTGGCTGCACTTAAATAGAATAGCAAACTATGTGTTATCTAATGAGATTATTTTGTATCAGTGAGAGAACCAAGAATGAGTTCATTACTATAAAAATACAAAACGGTAAAATATCTAAGAAAAACGTACCGTGTGGAAGCATGCAAAAGTATTACATTTCTTCATGACTTTATGGATAGCAAGGACATTCGTTCTTATCGTTAGTTAGTACTTATCCAATCTACAACAATCTAAGCCAATGAGGTCATTAATATGAGAGAATATGGTTTTTGCTGCGTAAGGTGTCAAGGTGAATTCTGTACATTTTTAAACTGCCATACAATACAAATATAAGGAATTTCAATGAATGTAAGGGTAGCAGGGAGCTTCAATAACATAGTTTGCTTAGGGCCTGTCCTGCCCTGCTTTAACATATCGGCCTCATGTGGACCACGTATGCCATTGCGCACTATTTTTGGGGTGATTTTAGGGCTAAACCCCCAAAACACATCTGCTCTTTGAAGGCTGTTGTACATCACCAAGATTGATTTATGAATTGCTAGCTACAGACATTTTAAAGGATATGTCGCCCCTTAACATAAGACTATGGACATCATTGACCGATATCAATACGTGGTGGGTATTAATGGCGACAGAAGACACAGAGCCGTTCTTTCTTGCTATAGAAAATGTATATAACTGATTTGGTCTAGAAGCTGCCATTTATCAGGCCAACAGGTAAAAAGATGAAGAGTCACATCAATTTTGGGATCTCAGAGGAGACCTCACGGGTCCTGAATGCTTTATTGATAACACATCTTTTTCTATGTTGGCACATTAAAAAGTATTACCTTTGAGCAAACACTCTATCACATACTTAAACAAAATATGTGTTCAGTCACTAAGAAAAGCTGAGGTTCTTAACTTTAGAAGAACATGGACAACCTTTCATGCATAGCCTTTCATTATTGAAGCAATATATTTTATGGAAGCCGTAACATTTACATTTTAACAGATTCCAATTGCCTAGTTCCAACAGCAGTGATTTCTTAGCATTGTATTATTAATGGATGATAATATGTTCATTAGCACCAGAATATCATTTTCTTTTCGGACTTTTTAAAGGTTCAGTACAGTCGCATAGCAAAGGTCTATGATTCTCAGAATTAATCATGTAAGTATACTACTGCCATCTACTGTTCAGACACTTGGATTCCTGTTGAATATATTCTAGAATTCCAGTGCACATCAGATCTTTACTATTAACAGTGTTATCTGTTGATCATACCGTAATTACCGTATTTGCTCGATTATAAGACGACCCTGATTATAAGACGACCCCCCAAAATCTAAATATTAATTTAGGAAAAAAACAAAAAGCCTGAATATAAGATGACCCTATAGGAAAAAAGTTTTACTAGTAAATATTAATTCATGTAAACAATTTTTTCATATTTAATAAAAGCTATGATTGAGAAAAATATATATATTTTTATTTCCTTTTATTTGCCAACCTGCCCTCCCAGTTATGCATATCTGCCCCCAAGGTTGCCACTCTGCCCCCAGAAATGCATTAATACCCCTTTATTTGCCACTCTGCCCCATGATATGCCTTTTAACCCCCTATATGCCAGAGTGGCATATAGGGGGGATATATATATATATATATAGCACTGGTAAGCAGCCTGGCCCCAGCAGACATTTTTTTGAGGTCTAATTAGAAGACGACCTCGATTATAAGACGAGGGGTATTTTTCAGAGCATTTGCTCTGAAAAAAACCTCGTCTTATAATCGAGCAAATACGGTATATATTAGGAGTGAAACTAGAAAACCGGAAAATGATAGATTAGCAGCCAAGGACTCAGTTATCCCTATATAACGTGTACTACAATGTGTGAGTTGAGGTTCAAGAAATCTCACTGGTGCATTATGCAGGGCTAGCTCAGCCTTTACTGAAAAAATAAGTTTCCTGGGGTCAGCCCTTCACAATGTATAGCAAAGTCAATGAGTTGATATTGCAAATCTCCTGGAAACTAATCTGTAAAATGCCTCTTTGTTAATGAAATCATTATGGAGTAGAAAAGATGGCTAGCGCAAGGAAGTTGGCCTAGTGGCCAAATGCCCCTCAGGCTGGTCCAAAAAGGGAAAGTCTGACTAAAAGTGAGGCTGCTCATAATTCCATCTGTACTTTCGCTCTTTTTAATTTGCTCTAGAGCTACTTGCATGGCAAGAAATGCATTTGGCAGAAATAGTGCGATAGTTTGCATGCATGGTGACTCACAGCAAACTCTGGCTTCTGTGACAGCCCCAGAAGATCTAATGAGACCCCTCTGTGGAATGCAGAAAGCTCATGCATTGATTTAAAGCGGCCAAAACTGCTTCAAAATGGAGGGCAGACCAGCTCTTAAGTTGCAGAATTACCTCAAGGCCAGTTTCTAATGTTTTCTTTCTTACAGATGATACATGTTAAAGTGCTGTATTAGGGATAAAACTGCCCCTTTTAGAATATTTGGACAAACCTACAAAATGGTGTATAAATATCCCATTATAAAGAATACCAATAAATGTATTATGTACATTACTCTTTTGTGTCCTATGCGTCCAATGCATAAACTTGTATATCATTTGTATGATATTTTTACAGGCAGGAGCGAAAATGAAATCAGAGGCATAAGACCAGACTGGCCATCTGGCACACCGGGCAAATGCCTGCTGCGCCACTGGCTGACAGCCCCCATACTCACCCGATCTGCCGCTCCAGCGAGAATAAAAACATAATGTGCTTGGAAGTACCAGGGCTAACCTGTCACCACCTGTCTGGCGCTGAGGGTATCCAAGGCACTCTAGACACAGATAATTGAAAAGGGCCTCTAACTGGTTTTGTGCACCATGAAAATAGCACTCACAGCCTAAATGCTACAGATGCTACGGTTGCAGGGCAGCAGAAGTTCTCACAGGGTTGCTCTGGCTAAATTATTTTTGTTTTACCCAGAATATTGTTCAATATTGGAACTTTTCAGGTTTGACCTAAAGTCTCCAGATGAAAACCCTGATTCCCCAGGTCTAAGGGTCAGTTTTGTCTTTCACTGGCCACACCCACCCATAAAAGGCTGTTTGAGGCTAGCCCTGCCCCTTCCCAAAACCAGTCCCAGAAGAGGAGGAGCTCCAGGTAGCCTGTCCGGCTATGTATATTAAACATTGAGATATTGCAAACCTCATGTCTTACAGAGGTGGTTTTATGTGATCTGTTAAAAAAAGTAACTTTAGAGACAACAATTTCCTGATAAACTGCTCTTTTCATCACAGTTATTACCACCCAGATAAAAATACTTTTGAAAAACATTTTTAAATTTTATATTAGTTTATAATCAGTTTACAACTATATAAAATACAGACTTAGAAAAAAAATAAATAATTGTTTTTGAAAAAAAGCCTTTATTTAAAATAAATTGAAAACTTGTACATTTATCTTATCTTTTAATTTATATTCATGTTAATCCATAAAACAAATTCACTTTAACACACTGACACATTTTTTCCTAGTGCTCATTAAATACAAATATTATTATAATGCATAAAACTCATATGAACCTCAAACACAAAAAAAACAACAATAAACAGAGCCTGGAAAAAATTCTGTATGTAATACATATTAAAAATGGATCACTAATTTTTACAGTATTTTTTATTAACATATTTTAATCTACATGCTTTGGGATCTATGTTAATGGTTAAACACCATTCTCTACTAATAATTATAGAGATATTGCTACGTTTAAAATGTATTATATTTTATATAATTTAATTGTGCGAGAACATAGTTTGTAATAGGGGATCCTTTCACAAAATGCTAAGTTGGCAGGTCACCTCAACCACGTTGGATAAAATGAAGAAACCTATTCACAAAAGTCAACTCAACATTTTAACTATTTTATTTGACAACTAGCTGATGAGTTGGGCTCGTTGAGAGTACTTCGTCTACTGGAGAAGGAAAGGTGGATAATCCAACTGCTATAATACCAACAAAGACACTCCATACTGTCACTTTTCCACTTAATTCACATAATTGAGGGAGACACAGAGTATATTTTTACCTGATATGCTAGAGGACTTTGGCTGTAGCCTAATTTGACTCATAACCAAATATGAGCATGAAAAAAATGAATGAAGATACATCTATGGATTAATGTTGCAAACATGAAATGCCCTTGCCAATACCCAATGTTAATGTAGCTGCGTATGGTACGCATAATATTAATCTGTCTTCTTTTAAGCAGTAATCTGGTTTTAAAATGGCATAACATAAATGCTTTTTCCACAGAGCATCTGTGTAAAGTAATAGTTAATCATTTTATTAACATATCACACATGTTGAAGATTTGGCAGTAGTCTGACCAGTACCTGCAGCAGCCGCTGTGAATGATAAAACAGAAGGTGCCCATTACCATTTGGAAACATCTTAGAGCATTGCAGAACATCAACAACATGCTTTCATTAATGACGCAACCAATAAAACAACATCAGAACTGTCACTGTGTATGGTATAACTCCATTGATTTTACAGCTCCTTGAGTTCCCTGAGCTGTAAAATCAATGGATTTGTCAGGTTTGCCCAACCAGCCCATGACTGCCATTGATGCTAAAGTAGGACAGTGGCGCAGCTACAAGGGACAGCTGGACAGTGCCTGAAAATCAGTACCCTTATGGGTTCAGCCAGTAATGGCTGACTGTATATCATGGGAGCTGGAGTCGACAACAAAAAAAAGTGTGTAATGTAGGCCCACAACAACCCCATTCTATGACTACAATTGCCATGAAGTTCGGCTAGCAATACAGCTGGCTGAATATTATTGTAGATGCAGTTTGTACTGTAGGCTTAGTGTAGCCCCTGCCCCCAAGCCCAATCTACAGTTAACTAACCCTATCTGCAGTCTTGGACTCTGTGCCTGTAAAGGAGCAGCTGGAAGAGTGAAAAGGAGGAGATCACCGAGAGGAAGAGAGCAGACCAAACCACTCTGACAGCAGGGGATGAACAGAATTAAATTACAGCTTTTTTGCTGCACTCCCCTGACTACCGGTGCATTTTTTCTGCTCTCTGTGTCTAGTTAACCTACTGTTAACAGCCTACTGTTTCTCCCTCCCCTGTTGCCTCTCCAGTGGGCCTTTTTGAATTTCCAGGGAAGGTACCCCTCTTTCCCCCCTCCGGGGACACCCATGTACCATATATGTGGCCTCTAGCGGATAGTGATGTATGTAGTTGTAAGCGTAAATGTGGTTCTGGCACTCCGTCCCATTGTGCATATACATGGACTTGTATTATTATCGATGCAATCGTCAGACAAATTAATAAGGTGACATCATTATAACGGTTTTATATCTAAATGCAGCATCAGAAGCCTCATTGCTTGAACTGCAGGATTGCAAACCATTCCACCAAAAAACTATTTGGTTCGGGTTGATAATTCAGCTCCTTTAATGTGCAATCTGACAGGGATGACAGAGGAATTGTTTTTCTGTCTTTTTTTCCCTTGTGGAAATATACTAGATGCCTGGCTTACAACAATTAATCTTGGACAAATGTATCTTGCCATTTTGTAGGGAAAACAGATCTTTCAGTGCTACGTGACAGACAGTGTTGATGTTACCTGGTATGTTACCGATAAGGTCGTGTAGCACACAGGGTTATTCTACCACTGAGTTCTCAAACCATTGTACCTAAAAATAAGTCATCATTTTGCAAACTATGGGGAAAGTTTTTAAACTCAGTGCTTGCATCAAGTGTCAATCTTTGCGACCTTGGAAGAGTTTCATACATCGCTGTATGTGTTAAAGAATGATTTGTCACGTCAGTCTGGGTAATTTGGAACAGCTAATTAAACATAAAATGATTGCATAACTAAAGTGACTTTGGCAAAAGAGGATTTAGAAAGATTATGGATTAAGGTTAATTTACTTAAATAACTTTTGTCGTGTTTAGGAATAAAGAGATAATATCGATAAGCGTATGGGTAAATTATATAAAGGTAAAGATATTACTTTGGGTTTAGCGGACAAGAAAATCTTTATTGAATCTTTTATTGAGGGGCTCTTAAAGGGGAATAGTCGCCAACACAGCTTTTAGTTTTTACTAAATTAATTTATTACATTTAAATTTGGCAATCAATGTGGTCGATGTGGAGATATTTAGTTACTAATACTGAAAATGGGGCAAAAGGTGGCAGAAGACGCATATCAGCTGTAAACACCTTGTGTTCTTTTAGTATACTGAACTGCCAATTTGCCATTCTGGGCAAAGTGACAACTCTACTTTAAGACTAAAATAGTGGACAGCATTTTGAAGACCCCTGTAGCCCAGGCAGATCCCATGTTCTCCCAGTGTTTGTTATAATTTTGAATGTAGAGTCTGTATAATACATTGTGTTGAAGAATAATATGTATAACCTTAAAAAAGAGCTGTCACTTTCCCAAATATTACATCGACCAGGTTAGTGAACTAAATTACACATGCAATGGTGTTTAATTTAAGCTGATATGATTCTTCTTGTTTGTCTCTTGAAAGGAGTGACTGGCCCATAACCAATTTACGAAAAGTGCTTTGAATTTATATGACTTCCGTGGGTTTTTCATGTTGTTATCATGTTGAAAAATATAGTTGTGCTGCTTCAAAATATCTACGTCCTAACCTTTTTTTGCAGCAATCTCCTCTTCCTTTTTCTTCTTCTCATCTTCAATTGCTTTCATTTTGGCCTCATACTCATCTGCTAGAGCTTTCCACTCCTTTTTGTTGTTCATCAGACCATCCAACATAGGCTGAATTTCTTCATGAAAGCGTGAAAATTCCTAAAAAGCACACACACAAAAAAGTTAAAATAAAAAATTGGGCCTTATCATAACTTTCATCATTATATTACTAGTAGTAATGGCTTATAGTAGTTTAGGAGGACACAACAAGAAGTTTTGTGACTAAATTAAAGGGTTCAGTTTAGTGAGGTCGACCCTCTGTTTCCTTATGAAACAATAGATGGAGTGATTTACTTATCTATGAATGACACATGCCAGGGGTGCTTAGACATGTGGGTATAGTAGAGTTTAGAACCTCTCCTTAATAACTAGACTTGTGCATTCGTATTCGGGCGAACATGAAAACAAACACGAAGGGTGTTCAGTACCGAGTAACCCCGTATTAACCCCTACAAAACCTACAAAAAACGGCAAAAAAAAACAAGAAACAAAACAAACACGAAGAATGTACGCGAATATTCGCCCGAACCGAACACAGGAACGGGTGAACACTGGAATCCGAAAAAATGTTTCCACACAAAGAGTTGGCCAGCGCCCAAGTCTATTAATGACTACTAATTATTTTTTCTATATAACAAATATCCTAAATTAAAAGCAATGTGCACGCAGCTCAGGTATAGGGGGTAAGTGATTATCATATCCAACATCTCTCTTTCCACTGGAGTGTTTTCATCACCCTTCCATGCTCTAATCTCTTTCATTTTAAAAAAGCCTTTAGATCCCAAATCCCCTCTTCCTTTTCCCCTAGCCTCCAATCTATTGGAACATTTTATCTAGAACGGCCTCACCCATTTTATTTCTTTTCAGACCCTTCAGTCTTGTCTGCGACATGGCTCTCTCCTGGTCCAAACCCTCCCATTCTTACTGTAACAATATTGTCTACTTCTCTGGCACTTCTCTGTCTATAACTTCTCTCTTGAAAAGCCAATCTATTGTTTTGGATTCCAGTACCACCACTACACTGAGTCACTAATTTACCTTTCCTCTCACATGACTTCTTAACCTCACTGAAACCACATCCTAAAGCCCATCTCATCTATCCACAATGCCTGTTATCCCTATCACTGTTGAGAATTCTACCCAACAGTCTAAGTTTGCTACCTTGGCGTTACATTTGACTTCATTCTCCTTCGCATCTCATATCCAGTCACCCACCAAATCTTGTCACTTTCACCTGCAAAATATTCCTCAAAAAGAGACTACTAAAATACTGATGCATTCCCTGGTGATAGCCCCTCTAGATTATTGTAACTCCCTGCTAACTGGCCTCTCTTTTTCCCTCCTTTCACTTCTCTGGTATACCCTAAATTACCTCTCCCACATTAACTTTTTTTATGCCAACTTGAATCCTTATTAAACCATCCATCCTCACTACTGTTGAGATCTGCACATCAGTGACTTCTCCACACCATCCTCAAATAATCCTTACCCAAGCAGTCCTTCTCTTTCCATCCCATTCTGTCTTAACCTCCTAATAGACTGTAAATTTTATATTTAAAACTGTAATATTATTGTTAATTTCATTATTCCACTTTTTTTAATAGGGCTGTGTAACCTGCCGGCGTTTAAAAAAAAAAACCATAATATAATGTGATGCATTAGTCTGGTTAGACTTGTTGTTTTTGTTTTTATACATTTTATATTATAAATAAATTCATTGCTAGAAATAAACAAGGAATAAATTCAATATTTCTTTCTTACCTTGTATACAAATGTGCATACAAAATCAATAAAACCGCACTGGAGTTTCGGCAGTTCTGCTGACTTATTTCTGTCCATCATTGGCTGTGAAAGAGATTGATGGGATTTGTACTTATATTTTAAAGCTTTTTTATGAGATTTATGTGTACACAGTTTGGCATAGTATATACTAGACGCTAAAAGTGAGAGTGATGGCCTGTGGCACAAACAAGCCAGGTGTCTGGGTTGACTTGTACTTGGCTTTAGGGACATCCAGTGACCCAAAACTATAATAAGAGTTTCAGCCAGTTCAGTTCCAGCTCATGCTCTTCCGTTCTTCATGAGCCAGAGCTAGTATGGGTTATACTGAGTTCCTAACATACCTACCTAAGGTATTTTAGTTACAATTATTATAATGATCAAAACTCAGCTGAATGTGGCTTGGGTGGCTATTAGCAACAAAGATTGACGTAAATCTTTGGTTTATTCGGTGTATTATAAATCATGGGAGCTGATGTTTACTTACAATTGGCTGTTGCTGGAGTACTGTCCTCTCCAAGTCTCCCTGCTCCCAAAACTCGGCTGCTACTAGTAGAGCAACCTAGGAAATATAGATGAGAAATGGTTGGAGTCCAAGCATACAGACAATCAGGCAATTTAATACATAGGAAGGTTGGCGTATGAACATTGTAAGTTTACATATATATAGTGAGACATGCATTCCTTGCAGTTATATAAATCACTACTCCATAAACTTAAACTAGCACTAGTCATTGTGTACTCTTGCTTTATGGGTTGTCTTTATTCAAGCACCACTAAGATGACTGTATTATAAACTAAGAGCTTATACCTCTTTATTAAATTAGTTTTAGTAAACATTTTATGTGAAAAAGATACATTCTAATTTAAGGTAAAGCATCCAAAAAGACATCTACTGTATCAAACATTACTTCATTTACTAGTTTCCATCATTCTCTTTGTGATTCCTTTGTTTTGTTATTTTTGTTTTGTATTGTTGTGTTTGCATGTTTTATGTTTTTTATTTGGATTTTTTTAATTCTATTACTAAGCTGCTGCTTAGTTATTCCTCAGAAAAGCATGAGGTCAAAAGTTGCATATAACAGCACTAAAAATGGGATTCATTTTTATATGATAGACAGCTAATAAATGATTACTAAGGACAAATATTAGAAAGGTATGTACTCCTAAATAAGTTATTCATTACATTCTCCTTTGCCTTTGTTCTACATATGTGACTCTCGGAATACTACAAAGCTTTATTCTGAATAAGCAATACATTTCAAATCAGCAAATACAACCGTTTTTTTCTTCATCAGGGGTGGCAACTGACCTTGCTCTGGACTTCCCAAGGTTTAGTGATAGCAGATAAGTCGCAAGCAGTCATCATCATGGCCCTGTCGAATAAATATAATTACTAATCAATATTACCCACCCAAATATTAATAACATTATTTCTTTACTTCTCAGGTCCAACCACCATACATTAACTGTCTCTCTAAATCTTAGAATGTTAAGTGTCTTGCGTTTAATTGCTTGCTAGGTTAATGAATGATCTGTTGTTACATGTGGTGTAAAGTTTAAGAACCTATTTTGGGTGCTTTAAGTATTCCATACACATGTTCCCTGAGCAAAGTCTAGTTAATGCTTCTGCAAAGATGTCCCTGCTTCTTCCTGCAACGTTGGTTGTAGACCTATTAACCCATATATAAATATCACACTGTTGGGATTCACAGAGAGGGGGGTAGATAAAGTGGAATTGTCTTCCAGCAGAAGTGGAAGTTTAAACAGTGAAGGAACTGAAAGAGACACTCTAGTTATGATATGCACCATGATGAATATGGCAGCTAAGTGTGACTGTTAAATTATAGTTTTTTCCATGAAGGGTTTCCACTCCCTCCAACTTCTTGTCTTGCAGAAGATGTGTTTGGCTGACCCCGCACATGATTTCAATGGGTTTTTTTGCCAGCGAAAACGGGTGTGAAACTCTAGTGAACTGAGGACTGTTCCAGGTCAAACAATTTGTGATCAATTTTGTAGAGGCCTGTTGGGGCAATTGCTCCCTTGCCTCCTGGGTCGGCCCGTCCCTGCTAGATAGGCTAAAATGTGTTGTATCTGCTAACAAATTCTATTTTTAATTAATTCTATATAAATAAAACACAATTACAGCTTCAGCTGGCTTTGAGAAGTAAATAGAATTTCTACCCTAATAGTAAAGAGTCGAGCACATAGCTACATGTCCACACTCACTGGTGATAGTATAGGTCTTTACCCACATCCATAAATCATAAACATTATACAGTTATCATTGTCGGTGTGTCTGTGTGTATTTTGATATGCTAAGGCCACCTTGCTTCAGGCTGCCATGTTATGAATAGTTTTATTTTTAATGATTTCGCCATCTTCTCAATGAAGACAGGCAGGTTGTAATGCAGACTGATTGAAATAACTGTAGTCTGTAGCACTTTTCATAATGCTTTATTGTCTCTATTGTGTTTGAGCAGGAGGTGCTATATGCAGTGGTGCACTTGAACTGGGGGCCTCCCTATGCCTGACCGAGCTGCCGCTGACACTCACCTCTGTGTTATTGTCATACCTGGGAACTTCTCGGCTCCGGCTACCCGGAGCCTTCCCTTGCGGGATGCGGCCAGGATTGCACTCTCACATTGGTGAGAGGTCCCGCTAACGCTGGTGGGCGGTCTCGCTGACATTGGTGGGTGGTCCCGCTGGCGTCGGGGGAGTTCCCACTGACGTCGGGGGAGTTCCCGCTGACACCCCCATTTCAAGGGAAAAATGGGGGGGGAGTAGGGTGTGTCAAGACTCCACTCCCACGACCCGGAAGATTCGGGTCTTGGCCCGGAAAACTGGAGGAGCAGCACTCACCCGGCAATCTCCAGGTCAAACCCGGAGAGTTCCCAGGTATGGTTACCGTCCCTATTCACTGAGTGGTGGGAAATGATGTCATATCCTGCCACTCTACCTTTTGATGAAATGCAGCGTGGATACCCCATGCCATGGAAGCTGTAGGTAGTAACTCCATAGTGTAAATAGATGGGTTACAAGGCAGATATGTGATCTCCTTAATCATCCCTAAAAGATTTGCAGATACTCTCCCCTTGAACTTGCCACTCTACGGCTAGTTGGCTTAGACCAGAATATGTCACTGGCTGCATGATTTAACAGAATGCAAATATTCCCTCTCACAAGAGTTGACAGCACAATTGGAAACTTAACATTCAGGCTATGCTTTTTTTCATACAAATTTGGTATTATACATTTGAACTTATGCTTACATGATTATTTCTTTCCTCGTTGTTTCAAGAGATAAATAGTCAGTCCACTTCTGGACATCATCATATGTTTTGGACTGGTCAACAATTTTCTGAAACATTGTTCTTTTTCTATGAAAAGAAAAACATGCAATCAACCAGGTTTCCTATTGGATCACTATACTTTACAATAATGGCAACACAATTCTTGACTGCAAATATATTAATGACTGGTACGGAATTGCAAATAAATGTATATAATGTATATAATGTATATACATATGTATAGAATATATTATTATAACCACTTGTAGTCAGGGCCATCTTTAAAATTGATTGAACCCTATGCCCCCCCCCCCTTCCGCAGTATATGTGGCTGGGGGTCGTTGATGCAAGAGTCTTGTGTATTTGCCCTACTTCTGAAAAGACACTGCAAGAAGTAGGAAAAAAAAGTTCTGCAAGGGAAAAAGATGATAGAAAAAAGGAGAGAGGGACTTTGGGAGTACATCAGCGCAGATCTGTATCTAATAACCCTTTTTATCATTTCTTTTCTTGTGATTCTTACAATTCCTTTGCCTGCCTGTAGCTTTCTCTCATGCACAGGCCTTGATCAAAGGCAAAAGAAATAGCTTTTTTCGGCTCTGTTTGTTTATGCCATGGCATCTCTAATTTTCTGTCTATCATGCTGTTGTGTATTTGTAAATATGTTGTACTGCTTTGTTTCCGTATTTCCTGTGCTTGATCATCCTTAGCAGCATACCTGGCGTGTAGAAAGCTCAATTCGGCACGTTAAAGATTAGCTAACTAGATCTGTTCATAAACTAACTGTTCATTAAATATTTACAGTTTTGAAATTCCATTCAAATTACATCAGAACACACTTTCGATTGCGTAAAATGCAGTGTTTTGCAGTGCTCGTCTACTTTATTACAACTTACTTGAAATAAAGTGCCAGATCTGTTGCTATGATAGCGATATCCATAAGATGGATGACAAGTTCGTGTTGTCTTCTGTTTAGGTTTTGGTATATATTCATTGTCTAGCATAATGGAAAAATATCTTGTTTAGATTTCATATGAAATAATTCATAGCACAGAAATAACCCCAACCATTATGTACACAGTAATGCCGAGGAGTGGGTGATAAGCTTCTCCCTTAGGTAAGTATATGCTTACTATCTTTTTTTTTTGCTTTTAAACAATGCTTCTGAGAGTACTTACAACATACTTAATATGCATTGTTTGAGAAAGGAACTATGTTACTATATAGGGCTGGTGCAAGGATTTTTGCCACCCTAGCAAAACATAATTTTGCCGCCCCTGGCTCCACCCACACAAACCCCTCCCCTTTTGTCACACCCACTTATACCCCACTCCTCCCCATAGTGACCGCGAGCCGCTGTTCTAATGAATGCCCATTAAAGATCTGAATTTATTTTACCTAAATAGAGATGTGTGTGCTATAAAATGATATTAAATGTTGACTATAGAGTGTAAAATAAGCAATCACTGTATTTAAACTACATTAATTTCACCTCATCGGCTAGTAAGAACTTTCCAAACTCCAGATGGTGCCTCTCCAGAATTGAAGATCCATGAAGTCTTGCCAAAGGATGCTGAGATCTATTAAATTATAATAAATTACTCAAAACTATCTTAAAAAAGAAAGTAAGCTGGAATGATGTAAATAAAACAAATATTATTTCATAAGATGCATTCTGCGGCTGCATACATGGCTAGATTACAAGTATAGTTACAAGTATTGTTTTTAAAGGCACCAGGGTAATGGGTCAATATGCCACCATTATATCCTCAGAAAAGAGTCTTACATTCTTGGTTTATAAGTATAAAAAAGCAGTTACTTCATTTGGTAAAGATTGTTTGTTCCTCGGTGGTCAATATCATGGCAAAATCCTGCCGTGACCATAGCCATTGCTTCAAGGTCGGTGTAGTAGCGTTTCAGTTTCCCAGTCTGTAAAAAATAATTAAAGGACATGCATTAACCTTGCTAGGGAGAGGTCTAATTTTAGATCCCAGATACGGTATATTGGGGGGGGGACATACCATTAGAAGAGTAAACATTGTTTGGGCAACATTGAACCCATGACGCCAATTATGGTAGGTGACTTTTCGGTATCCTTTCTTCATTGCATACATAAACCTTATAAGAGCCTGGAAAAACAGGAACAAATACACTGAGCATGTAGAATCTAGAGAATGCCTAGCAAGCTCTACTGCTTATTCTGTTTATTAGTGTATAAGTGTTATTTGAAAGACATAATATAACATGATATTTGCTTCCCTGTACATGAAAATGGCGCTTCCTTACTTACTTCTGGTGGGATCTGGAACTTTTTTACAACTCCAAGCTCGTAATACATTTGGATTCCACATTTCACAAGATCTAATTCAGTGCAGTCAAAGTCAGAGAATCGGAATTCATAAATTTCAAATTTTTGGGGTCCAGGTAGTTCTTTTTTCTGTAGATACATAAAATGTGCATTGATGTATGTTCTTTATGATTGAAAGAGTATGGTTAATAGTAGTTTCTGATTTCTGGACATCAATTATTATTATTTGAAGATTTTCAAAAACATTTGGAATGTACCATATACTGTATATTTATGCCATAAAATCCCAATAAATAGAGAGAGCAAGATTCTTGTTTCTTCCTGTACATAAAATACCACTGTACTTATTTTCCATTTTATTCCAATTTACAATGATTAGGTATAGTTAATTTATTATATCATTATCTTCTGTTCTAGAGAAATTAAAAGAAAATCTGTACAATTTTTACAGTATTTAACCAATACCTTCGATGGGTTTTATTACATCAAGTGTTAAATAATGATATAGCTTATCTAATGAAACATATGAGTTTAGTTCTTACAAGAAGTTTCCCAATCTCATCCTCATCACACTGTTCAAACTCCTTCCCAAGCTTTTCGCGCGTTGGCTAAAAAAGGATAAACAAAGTTAGTCATTAGAGTATCATAATATAACTTTTAATTGTTCTTTCAATATAACAACATTCAGGGCCGGCCCTATAATGGGGCAGACTGGGGCAATTGCCCCAGGCGGCACTTTAGAAGGGGCGGCACTTTAGAAGGGGCGGCACTTTGCCGCCCCAAGCGCTTTTTTTTTGTTTTTTTTTTGAAGCGGAGGAGAGAGAGAGAGAGAGAGGGGCACCGAGTGGTTTTCGCTTACCCGCTCGGCGCCCCTCTCTCTCTCTCCTCTGCGGCGAGTCTCCCTGTTCGGTCCCGGTGCCGGCTTGTAATGCAGAGCGCCGGAAGTGACGTCAATTTCCGGCGCTCAGCATTACAAGCCGGCACCGTGGCAGAGCAGGGAGACTCGCCGCAGGACTGTTTAAAGGTAAGTACCGGGGGGGGGGGCATAGATTATGCCAGGCAGCGTTAAGTCTTCGGCCGGCCCTGACAACATTGAAAATGTACCCCAGTGGAAAAGGAGACGCAAAAATAGGAATATTTCAATTAAGAAGTCCAAAGTCTTATGATGGGCCACGGCCTTTTAAATTAACCAAATGTTATCTGGTTTTGAATCCACCAGTAAAGACAATCAAGTTTTTTTCGTAA
Organism: Spea bombifrons; assembly: GCF_027358695.1. Lineage (NCBI taxonomy): Eukaryota > Metazoa > Chordata > Amphibia > Anura > Pelobatidae > Spea > Spea bombifrons. Next base: position 55,928,011 of record NC_071087.1, read on the forward strand.
ACTACCAACAAGGTAGTGTACTTCATTATTCCCCTATATAGTAACCCATATCCATGGAAAGTTAATTATATAAGGCTCTAACAACTCTCTACCCTATACAGGGCTGTCTCCACCACACTCTGCTCCAACCTGTCTAGCTAGCTCTACAGTTGCCAACCTTGTGGCTATAAAACATGCTCTTCTGTTTTCTGATGGCAAATGTTAACTTCCACTACATTTTTCTTTCATGTTTTGATGCTAATTTTATGATTTCTCATTGCCTTATTTGGGCCCATAAACTTAAAATGTCCTGTCTTTGTCAGAATATGCTAAGGTAATATTATATAAGACATATGGTACATGCGTGCCGCTTGTGCCAGATTCCAGGCCTACGCCCGTCCTTGTGCGCCATACAATAAAGCTGATACTGTTCATTGTAGGTACATGGAGTTATGACTGTCCATCAGGAAAGTGTTTCTGGGTCTCCTTGTTTAATAGTTTTATGATAAATATAAATAAATATATCGCTAATTATTTCTTAATCAACAACAAATAGCTTTGGATATCGTCCATCCAGGTAAGATGTAACTATAGGCCCGCAAATTTTTTGACTCTAGTGGATTCCTTTAAGATGAAATATATGCTTAGAATATGCTAGGAATAACTTTACCTATTTTATACGGTAAGAGGGGAATTAGCTAATCTTTTTGTCACTCAGTACCCGTGATGTTAACCTGGCTCTTATGAAATGTGTTCACTTTCTTCCTTTCTTCAGAAATCATGTTTACTTAAACTGCATGTCACCCACGCAGCCCTGGTCCAATCCAGAGCTTCATAACGATATCCACTTACTTTATGTTAGTACTTTTCCATTGAGAGAGAATATTTCAGCAACACTCTTTTCTGGTTTTGTCTTGTAGTTTCTCATTTATAATACATCACAAAAAATAATAATATTATATATATACCGTATTTGCTCGATTATAAGACGACCCCGATTATAAGACGACCCCCCAAAATCAAAATATTAATTTAGGAAAAAACAAAAAGCCTGAATATAAGACGACCCTATAGGAAAAAAAGTTTTACCAGTAAATATTAATTCATGTAAATATATTTTTTAAATTTCCTTTTATTTGCCAACCTGCCCCCCCCAGTTATGCCACTCTGCCCCCAGAAATGCTTTATACCCCCCTATTTGCCACTCTGCCCCATGATATGCCTTATACCCCTATATGCCACTCTGGCATATAGGGGGTTAAAAGGCATATCATGGGGCTGAGTGGCATATAGGGGGTTAAAATGCATTTCTGGAGGTATATATGCATATCATGGGGCTGAGTGGCATATAGGGGGTTAAAATGCATTTCTGGAGGTCCAGAAATGCATTTTAACCCCCTATATGCCACTCAGCCCCATGATATGCCTTTTAACCCAGCATGTACTGGCTGCCTTGGCTTGATAGGAGTGTGATTGCTGCTAACAGCAATCACACTCCTATCAAGCCAAGGCAGCCAGTACATGCTGGAACCTGGGGATGATAGTAGTGGGATTACAGCCTCCCTATGCCATGCTACAACCCCCACCCCCCTTACACATCCATGCTATCACACACAAACACACATTCACAAACAATTAAATACTCATTCATTCCATTAATCACACATACTTCACACATTAATCACACATACTTACCCAAAAACGCTCCCCCACCCCCTTACCTGAACTGCAGATCTCTCACTCGAAGACTTCTGCAAGGGACCGGCTGTACGAGCAACTGCTCTGGCCCCGCCCCCAGAGGAGGGAGGGGGGGATAGAGTTCTGTGAGGAAGCTACAAGCTTCCTGTCCTCAATGGACAATGGACTTCATAGACAGTCCAGAAGATGACCTGAGACAACTAGTTTAGCTGTATTGAAAAAGTTAAGCTTTTTTGAATGTATCAAATGTATGCCTTTATGATAGTTGTAATGCACATTGTGTTTTACAGTATTTGCCAGCGTCAATATTAATCCAAAAGGGCAAATGAAAAATCCACATTCCCAATGATTGGTAAAAAAAAATATGGTATAAGACAAGTCAAGTTATTTTTAAAAAACATTTTTAATGTTGCATTCAAGCTACCATAATTATTATAAAAATACCTGTTTTGTTCTTCAACAGAATTTCATATTTTTTTGATAAGCTCTACGGGTATATATGTTTCAGGTAAAAAGAAGTGGGACACTATTTCTTATACACAAATATATAAAGCATAACAACCAACGTTACAGATTTGTTAATCTTTAAAAGGATTTCATTCATGTCTTTCAGTGAGTCACTGATCAAATTAAAAGGAGCGCCTGGAATGGCTTTTTAATGGCAGGGGTGACATTAAAGCTTTCCAAAGCCATCAGGAAAAGTTCTGTGGTTGCTGACTGCAATTCAAACCAGGACACATAATTGTTATAAAGGTGGGGAAGGCAGGAGAAAAAATGGGCAGACTGAAGGGTTCTTATCTGCTGTCAAATTCTATGTTGCTAAGTTTCTAAAATGTTATAAATGAATTGCTAAACATTAATAGCAATTTAAGGCCCATATTGTCAGGTTGAGAAACTATAAATTATTACTGTATTTCCCCATGTATAAGACACACCTTAATTTTGGGGCCCAAAAAGTACACTTCTATCATGCCCAGGTTCCAGGATGAATGTGATATTAGCTGTGCTGGAATCTGGGTATGCCTGGGCATGATAGGAGTGTTATTGCTGTTAGCAATCATGTATATTTAATATAGCAATCACACTCCTATTATGCACAAGCAGCCAACACATGCACATCACTTTCAGCCTCCCTGTGCCCTACCCCCCCTACTAACACATCCATGCTATCACACACACATATTCATTCATTCCCTCATTCACCCAGACTCATACACCCTCCCCCACCCTTACCTAAACTGCAGATCTTCCAGTGCCACTCGCCCAGGGGAGCAGGAATGGAGCGGAGTCATGTGATGTGATGTACATTCACGTGGCTCCACTGGATTCCTGTGTCTCCTTGAAGGAACAAGAGACGCTGCTGAGCAACACAGAGGTAAGCGGGAAAAAAAATCTACAACCACTGTATAAGATGCACCCTGTTTTTACACCCCATTTTCGAAAAAAGGTGCGTCATATACATGGGGAAATACGCTAATTGCAATTTATTCTAATAAACAGTCAAAATATTAGACATCAAGAAACAGATGGCAGATACTTATTGTAGTAGTGAATATTCACAAATTTACTAGACAGTGTTAGTAAAAATTTACAACATTAGAACAAAAAACAAGGTACTGAGGCACCTAGGTTCTTTAAATAAGAGATACCAAAAAATAGAAAACAATAAAAGAAGAACAACAGTTGTAAAAGTACCACAATGTCCTGCATTTCATCCTTGCTGCACTTGACGTGGTACATCACCATATCCTGAGCGATATCCTTGCGGTTCTCGAGTTTATTCATCTTATCGTAGGTGTCTGTGTTCAGTACAGACCAGCCGAGGAATTGAGTCAAAGACTAGGAGAGACAGTATTTAAACCTCAAGCGATTTGTATGTGGTACATCAAGATTAATTGTAATAAATTATAATTCATAGTTTTTACCCTCTGGAAAATCACATTTACTTATAGCAAAATCTGGTAAAAGTCTGGGAATAAAAAATAAATCTTTGACATCTTTCTGTAGGATTATTGAAAATAAAGTTATTAACTAATTTGCATGCATCATTATGGCTGGGTACATAAATATGCCACATCAATGAATACACTTGCATGTACACTAAACATGAAAAAGGAGAATTATGGTTGAACAAATATAAGGTCATAAAAATGGCAAGAAGCTTTGGTCTTTAGGGTACAAAGTCTCTTTGGTCATTAAGAGGTTAAGCTATGTGTATACAGTAAAATCACCAGTTTAAAAATATTGCAAAAGTAAACACCTGCCACTCAGAAACTGTGTATGTCACATGTGGCTTGCATTTTCAAGTATTTTTGCTTATTTTTATTTTGTTGTATATGTATGTATGTGTGGTATTAATGTATTACTTTATGACGAAGAAAAGCTAAGAACCTGTGAAGGAAAAATTTGTAAAAATAGTTCTGGTTAAAAAATACATGTAGCAATTTTTAAGGGTTTTTTATATGGCATTTAACACTTTGTGGCCAAGGGTTTTTTTCCCACCCTTAAGACCTTTTATTTACTTTTATTATTTTGTTTAAGGTTTAAATCTATAGCTTATACCAAATGCCATTACACTGAAGCAGTCATCTGACAAAACTACAGAATGCACGATTACATCCTTAACGACATGATAGTATGTTCATGAACATGAATGATACACTTGTGTAACCCTTACCTCCATAAGTGTTTCATCTTGTTCATCAAAAGGTTTTCCATCTTTTCTGTTGTAAAAAGTGGCAATACCAACAATTTCTTCTTTTTTATTGACTATTGGCATTGATAAGACATTCTTAATTACCCAGCCACTTTCATCCAGTGGTTCTTTCTGAAGAAAAAGGTAAGATAAAGTATGGTTGACTAGCTCAAGCCGTGATTACAAGAAACATTGGTTTACTAGAACCAATGGCAATCCAAATTGTGGTCAAATTCATGTAAGTTATGGGTCTGAATTAAAAAACAAATTCCAGCTTGCATGAACTCACCTGCAACTCACAAATGTCCAGTTCACATATTGAGTTAAGTTCAGCACCCCACTTATAAAAAAGATAAACATACACCTACTCTGTGCACGGTATTCCACGGATGAGTGCCATACTAGATGAGGCTTGCCAACCTCTAAGCTAGAGTGATACACTTACGTTGCTTCTTCTTACCCATAAAATCTTTAGGAAAGTCACAGTCTGCAATATGTTTACTGACTAAAAGGCATGTTTTGCATGCAATAAAGCACCTATTTATTTATTTTTTAATTGCAATCCTTACCTGAAACTTGAACATTTCATCAGCAGCTGCATTCATAATGTTGCAAATCTGATAGATATAAAGCAATAACAATTTAGTTTGAAATGACTGGTGGGCAATTACGTCATGATAAACACACAATCAGTTTAAATGAAAAAATAGCAGTATGTCCATAAAAGAAATATACTGAACCATTACTAGGAAAACATTATGTTTATTCCAGAAACATACATCTATTTTTTTCTATACTAACTGTTAAGGAACTTTTATGAAAAGTTAAATATTCTGGATTGAATCATATATATATATATATATATATATATATTTGAAAATATATTCAATCTGCCTGTCCTTATTCTTATTCCACTTCCTCCATTACATTATATGCATTGTGTTACTCATTGTAAATAACTATTTTAACAACTACAGTTTGGCCTGTTTTTTTCTTTGGGTCTTTTAGAATCGCATACAGGTTGACCAGAACCTACTGAAACCACAAGGTAATGTAATACAACATATAGGTATTTATTCACGAAAATTAAACCCTTCAGTCAAGCTAACCCTTATTAATTGCACCATTATGGAAAAGAAAAAAAGAAAAAAAATTATATATATATATATATATATATATATATATATAGTTTCAAGCGCCAGCAGCACCAACTGGTTGAATGATGCCTTGTCCCTCTCTTTTTCTATGAAGGTGTAGCACTTAGGTGCCCTGCTTTCATTAATGGGGCCTTGGGGACAGTGACGTATCCCGGGCTCGGTTGACTAGGTCCACGTGTAGGGTGGGGGGGGTAACAGGGTGAATGATCCAACCCCTCAGTGTCCTGCCACACAATGGGCTGGTTACAACTGTTCTCCCCAGTTGGCCTATTTAGGCTTTGGATGCTATACCAGCACAGCCTCCATAGACATCATTAAATGGTGATGTGTGCCTTTAAGATACTGTCTCTCAGAATATGACATCTTATTCCACTGCTCCATTTCTTAAAGGCACATAGCATCTTTTATTGTACCAGAGATGCCGACCATGGAGGTGGAAGTATTGCCCTAGATCAGCCCCAAAGGTAAATACACCACTGCTTTGGGGATCCCATTTTTTTTTTTATTATTTACATTGTTATTGTCTCTTTAATTACATTTATTCTGGATTTATAGTAGCATTCATAACACTTGCCACAGCTTGTATTTACAAGTTGCAAGAGTTAAAGAGTAACCGAGATTATATTGTTTTTCAAGTTGCATCAACTTGAAAAACATTTAGTTCAAGTGTGGCAGTAGTAAACATGTAAAATGGACATTTACTCCTCAACTACACTTACTTAAATTAAGTAAATAGAGCCAACAGTGATGCCCATCAATCTGCGGTCAAAGGTAAATTTACTTGGTAAACCAACACAGGTATCCTCAAGAACAACACTTCCCTATTCTTGTTATAAAAGCACTATACTTACAAAGCCACTTTCTGCTACGTAGGTTGGAAGACCACTGACTAAAGCCCAGTGATCTGCAGGTGGATTCCTTGGAAAATACAAGTAAAAGAATTATATTCAAATATTTTACACATTACATTTATTTATAAAAGCACCAGCACCGTATTTAAATTCACCAATTGAATTTGATAGTACACACAGTCAAACACATTCACACACTCACAGATACACACTCACACTAAAACATCTCTCCCACCACCCACACACCTCCCACAGTTTTACCCCCCAGTCACAGTGTGATCTGCTGCGATATTCCCACTGGGTCATTTAACATTGTGTAACTGCACTTCTGCCGCCGTCAGTGGGTCAGCCCAAGTGATTTTCTACTGTAGCTACTCAAATTGCCCTTTTGCAGTTTTTGTTAGTATCTTTGGATTTTATAAATCATGCTTCTGTTTCTATCCCGCTTCTGACTTTTATATTTTAATTCCCCGTTTCTTCATTTGTATTTCCAACTGACCTTTATGTTAAGCCACAACATTTTAGTTTGCTTTTTTATACTTGTTTTATGTTTGTTACTCAAGGGTACTTTCTTATCTGTGTTTTTGGAGACATGCAACTTATCATCTATGGGTTTTTTTTTACTGAGAACAATTCATCCAAGTCAGTGAGCTCCAGGGAGACCCTCTGCATTGTTATTTATTACCCAATCTCTACAAGTGTCTTTTCTATTTGGTGTCTCCACTAATTGAGATGAAAAGCTGTATTTTTGCAGGTTCCAAAACTTTGTTAGAGACTGGACACCATACTGTGTACAATAAATATAAATATGGTATATACATCAGTAGACTAAAACGTCATTATGTTTCAAGTTGTCCTAATAGCCCCCAGGTAACAGATTACTTATCTGGGTATTCACTGACAAGGTTTTAGTGGCAAATTATGCCATTCTCACAGGCAAGCTCATGAAAATTCAATTCAGCATATCTGCAATTTGTCCAGCTCTCGGGAAGCTTATTACAGCTTGTGCCACTGGTCTAACCTCAATGGAAGCTCACCCTGTGAGTCACCATTAAGTTTAGCACATACTAAATTCGAACGTTAGCAAATAATCCTGCATGTCTTCCTCCACAATAACCATCTCACATGTGGAAGAGGGTTATGGCGCAGTGTGTTATATTCCGCATTGAAAATTATCACGATACTTACGGTATGACTTTAATATCCTCTTTTCCATGTAAGATGTAATCAATGACCTTGTAAAAGACAATTTCCTAAACAAATAAACAGATTATATATGCATATGCATATAACTATATATATATGTGTGTGTGTGTATTTCTAGTCGATGTTGTGACAGAAACATATTGTATTTGTTTTTAGCTTTATCTCTAGAAAAGATGTGAAACATGTCTATGTCACTTAAGCCTAAATATAATAATTACAAGTATGAAACATTCCTGTTTACATTTGTATGATACATCCCTCCCTCTCTGCCACTTTCTCGCCTATCATCAAGAGGAAGCCCCATTCACTCTCTTCATCACTCCTATGCTATACATTAATAGTTCTTTCCACCAGTTTCCTTTAATCGTCCTCTGCCTCCTGAAAATAAATAAAATAAGCAATGCACTCCCCACTGTCTTGCATAACTTTTCTGACATGTTAGATGACAAACCACCTTGGGAGATACTTGCTGTATCCCAGTTGTGGCAGTAAGTTCTTCCGCCGATTCTTCCACAAGCAGAAGCCTTCTACAATCACTTTGCCTAACCCTGTTTTTTCCAAGTTCAGGTTGTGAACACTGAAGTAAATAATATTTTGCATACTAGGTGGAGAATTTCAAAGACGCACAGCAATTATTGACTGTTGAGCGCTTTTTTTAGACTTGTAGCTTATCCAACAAAGTTATAGCTATGTTTAGGCAAATAATGCATTCAACATATCTTAAAAATACAAAACAAAAAATTATCATCACTCCTTTTACAACTTACCCTTCCATCTGGAGTCCGAGGTCCAGAATAAGGAGGAACTTCTCCCATTAGAACAGGCCACAGATCAAAAAATTCCTGAAAACAGAATCCACTATTACTTTACACTTCAATGTCAAAACATGTGTTTGAAACATGTGTTTGTTGATGCTAAAAGTTTTCTTAAAAAATATCAAGAAGAAGAGGATCAATGGTAAATGTGGACAAGGAGAAGGTAAAAGAGAAAAATAAATAGGACTGGTGAAGTTTTCCTGAATCTGAGACAAAACCATGAGCGTCCAGAGAAGAGGGGTTCAAGAGGAATGGAAATTCCCACTGGAACAGGGGAGCAGGGGAAGGAGAAACAGTAGATTGTTTAGAGTAAGTTAACTAGACACAGAAAAAAACACCTGGTAGTCAGGGGAGTACTGCAAAAAAATGTGTTTTTTTTTTTTATTCTGTACACCTGGTCCTCCACAGGCACATAGTCCCTGTCTGGACAGAGACACAATTTGCATTCTGCAGACACAAGGTAGTTTTTTTCAAACATGTTTGCAGCTAGGGTTAGTTAATACTCCGGCTGTTGTGACCACATTTCCCATGACCTTCAGCCTGTCGAGTATGTAAAGCATCATGGGAAAACGTATACGCACATCTCATGATTCTTAGCCATCAGTTGGTTGGCTGAAGAGTATGAGAAATGTAACAGCACTTTGAGTGCCAAATGTTACCAAGACTGCTGCAAAACTACCAAGTGTCCTATTTTGGTTCCAAGCCTTTATGTCCCTTTTTTTCTACCCTCTAACTATGTTTGCTGTGCATCACAGAGCTACACTACAGAACATTATTCTACTTGACTGATTAACCAGGCAACATTACTAGTTGATTATTATGGGAATAGTAGCTAGTAACTGTAGACATTGGGGGCAACACAAACTAATTTTTGATGACTGCATCTACAATAATATTCAGCTAGCCATATTGGTAGCTGAACTGTGGTCATAGACTGTGGTTGTGGTGGACTACACCAACTTTTTTGTTGTTGACTGCAGCTCCTATAAGATACAGCGCGCCGCCATAAGAATTGTAGACTGGGGTAGTTGTGGCTAATCCTTACCACCCCTACTATTGTAAAGTAAAATCCTCATGTTGCGCAAGTACATGCTGGTCTGTTTGCTACTACTACCATAGTCATATCATTTGTAATATTAATTGGTAACTAAAATTTACCTCCCACCAGGATACCCCTCTCCTGAGCCAACAATGGTGGCAATGGAGAGGAGATAATGAAATGTTGGGTTAGGAGAGGGGGGAAATATCCTGGGGACGCCCATGGACAAGATCAAGCATTAATGAGTCTGAGTCAGGAAAAATTGGCAGATTTGATTGGCTAAATGGTTCTTATCTGCAACCAAATTCTATGTTTCTATGATACCTAGACAGACTAATTATTGCATCATGTATACTTTACCTTGTCCTTTGTCATATCCAGAAGGCCAACAGAGTACCTATCACAGTTTAAATAGGCTCTGACTGTATAGAAGGCCTTGTGAAACTGTCGTTCAATGTCTGTCAGCTCTTCAAACACTTTGTTTGCTGACCATAGCAGTACCTAGACAACAAATATACAAACATTTTAATTTCATTGTTAACCAGACAGAGAAAGGATGGTACCATGTTAACCAGGAGAATAAAATATATATATATTTTTATAATAAAGAAATCATAAGCGGTGTAAAAATGTAGCAAAAGTGGATTAAAATGATACCTTTAATGGTTAACTGAGAGGTATTCAGTTTCCTAAATGCTTGCTTCAAATACTATCCTCTCAGTCAACCATTAAAGGTATAATTTGACTCCAATTTTGTTACACATTACAGAAGCACCTTAACTATCATTAAACTACCCAAGTTCAAAATTGCATGACACTACTACATTTTAACTTACTGAAAAAAGTTAATGAGGCTCAAAACAAACACAAACCATACAAATGCCGAGATTAATATACCCAACAGAAAAACACTTTCTCAAAAATACAATGTTTTCATTAAGTGACAAGTGTCTGGATCGCTGAAGCAAAAATGAACACCCCTTACAAAACACTGCTGACCCAAGCAGTCTGGAGGATGACAGAACAGCCCAGACATAATTGGAAGCACAAGGGTGACAAATCGCACACGCACTACCAGGGATGATACAACAGAGTAGCCAGACAGGCATACACTTCACAAGCATTAGGCAGACACAAGTTGGGACAGATGGCGAGTATCATAGAGGGAAACAATCCAGAAGTCGGGAACCATAAACAGAAGGTCAAGTACACAATACCCTGAAGGTGAACAAAAGGTCGCAGTGGGCTTTAAGACACTTCTACCAGGGTACTGGAATAACCAAGTACCAATGTTCCTGTTTGGTGCTGTTTTAGAGCATCCATCAGCGTTAGTGTGCTAGCGAGTGTGTCTGCGCATAGATTTGTATTGCTAATACTCTGTATGGTGGTACACGACGATTACAATATTTTTCTATATTCTCTAAATGTACCAGGATACTGAAGTACAGTGATTTTAAACTGTATGTAGGCCACTAGGGGATATTCCGTCGTGGTCCTCAAAATGGTACAGTAAATGTGATAGGAGAATCAAAGAAAGACATGTTACCTGGCCGCGTCGAGTCTCACAATTATGCAGGTAGTTCAAGTGGTAAATTTTCAAATTTAAGGAGGCAAAATTCAAATACTTCAAAAACACCTGGAATGATTATAAAAACAGTAAGTGCGTTAGAAGGTCGTAAACAACGCCTGGAATGTTTATAAAAACAGTAAGTGCGTTAGAAGGTCGTAAACAATTAACATAACATTTAAAAGCAAACATACATTTTTTTTATTATTTCCAAGCAAATTTTTCTATATACCTAAACAGTTCCCTACACATTTCTTAAACAGTGTCATGAAAAATAATGTTTTGTACTTAATTAAGTAATTAAGTTATGCGTTATTTTTGTGACCCTCAAAAGCAGTTGTACCGATGATGCAAAAATGGTACTATACTTGTTGACGTGTATTTTGTACCTATATTTTGTTTGTTTAGCACAATTGTGGAACTTAATTGTTATGAGTGCCTGTCCACTGATGTGCCGAGTATTGTTACCAATGTGAACTTTGTATGCAATCTACTTGTATGTATTACTGCATATGTTTGATTTTTACTTGGCTTATAATATATGGAGATAAAATTGGGAAAAATATGTTTTTTGTTGTATTTCTACCATTATAACAGTTGATGACTAGGTATCTATGAATAGAGTTTTCAGCTCTAACTATAGGATAAGTTCCTATATCGTCCTGGCCTCCCAGGGAACAAAATGCAACCTAATCCCCAGCACTAACAGGGTTAATCAAATAAAAATGTATCTTCGTAATAATTAAGGGGATGGTAAACTCAGGAACAGATAGGATGGTGCCACAGAAACTGAACAGAATACAATAACAAGGAAGATACGTTACCATGATCTAGTAAGGTATATTTAACGTGGGCCTGACATGTCTGCTGCTAGTTAATAGTTATTTTTTTAAGTGAAACAGAACATTTAAAGAGAAAGCAAAGGTGAAATGATAAAAGACATTTACATTACAATACAATACTCACATCTTCATCATGTTGAGTGAAATATGGGCCGTTCACTTTATTGACTGCCATTATAACAGCAACTACATCTTTACCATTCATGATAGGTGTAGCAAGGATACTCTTCGTTGCGTATTCTGTAACTTCATCTGCAAATCTGCTATATGCTGGGTTCTGTTTCAAGACAGAAATAATAGTATTTTGAAACATAATCATTCCATTCAAGATGCAAAAGTAAATATATCTACCAGATCGATAATTAAACCAAGGATTAAATACAGTTTTATGCATAGTTATTTTGACTTTCCTAGAATTGCCTTCCATAAACCTTTCATAATAAAAGCAGGTATGATCATATTATGTCTTAAAGCTCAACATTAGAGCTTTGCTTTTTGCGATAAGCAGTGATGAACGTGATGGGCCCCAAACAAAAGAGTATCTCCTGAAATGAATATCTATTTTTAATAATATCTAATATATCTAATAATATTAGTAATATCCTTTGCATAAAAAGGGATTAGCATTTTCTTCTCAGTGACACCACAGGTATTATCCACAATGTGCCTAACAGAGAGACCAAGTTTTCCACCGATTAAGTGCTGAGCCCATTGAAGATCACTGAAGACACTATACCCATTCCAACCTAGGTCAGTGCATTTTGTTGGTTCAATTATGGTTAGTCATCTGGGAATCACATACCCCAGCAATTTAGGTGTCTAAATCGGGACACCTGTGTTGGAGGTATGGCAAGAGGAGCGGAGCAGCAAGGCTGGCACCAGAAGCAAGCATGGTCAGGGCTACTTAATACTTAATACTTAATACACTATACTTAAAGAAAGTGCCACCTCGCAACACTCAGCTACAGAGCATCAGAAGGTGGAACAGCTCAGACCTATATTAATTTTACAGCTCCCTGGGTCAGTCAGGGGAGGTCAGAGAAACCCCTCAACTGGGCCATGATTCCCAATGTCTAAAAAAGAGAGTACTATAAAAACTGGGAGGTATGGAACAATACATTGTCTATAAACAGTGTAGTGGATACCATTTCATTCCATGGTCTTAAAAAGTGAGACTGCCTAATTTTCCTCCTTAATGTTGATAAATCTACCAAAAGCAAGTAGCATATGTTTGTCCGCTTGTGCACATAAGCTCTCCAAATGAAAATTATGTCAGCAGCAGTGTGTACAAGGTGTACAAAGTGTACAAGGAATTTGCTGCTGTTGCTCTTCCTGCTCTTGGCAGGAGCAACCAACGAGGAGGAATATGTTTATGACATATACCTAATAAATATTATATGTATACATTAAAAATACCCTATCTGCAACACCAGACTTTTCTAAACCTTTGAGCATGTTAGTTGTACCTTCTTCAGTTGGATTACTAACCTTAAGGGTTAAGCACTAATCACATGAGGTTGAACATAGCAGGTTTACATTATTGTGGATGAGCTTTTGAGAGGCTTATCATATTGCACCAGGTTCACGTGTTCGTGTGTAAGTAGGATGAATGCATGAGGAGAGATATGCCAGCCTTACTGTGTCAGGAACTCCCAATCCTGAACAAAAAGGGTTTTGTATAAACAATCATACGCATTCAGTACTTATAACAGGAAATAAGCAGCTTGAGGGACACCAGCTTTGGATTTCAATTACCATACTCACGTAATTGAAAATAAGCATGGCACCTAAAGGTCAATAGCTAATAAATCACAGGTGTGTGGATGCCTGCTAAAAGCTAGTACTAGTCACCCAGCCCATCAGGCATTTGCTTGGTGTGCCCGGCTGCCGGTCTGGGCCTGCACATAAACTTCAACAAGGATAAACAGGGCCATACTTCCCATAAGGCACATCAAGCAAGCATTGAGATACAAATGGGCCCTTCCACACACGACCAGCACATAATTTCAGGCATGGTTACACATAGACCCTTGTGAATATATTGATTTCATTAACAAAAACAACCAGGGCAACTTCTAGACTAAATGGCACCCCAGACAAGAATACTATCACAATGCCCACCCCCTTTTTTTAATATTTCAGATCAGGAACACATTTTGAATTAAACTTCAAGAGACAATAAATGTATTCTGTCATATTCACTCACATGTAATGCTCTCTAAATCATCACCCCTCCACCATTGTGCTTGGCAGTTAGTATGAGATGTGTTGTGTTGATATGCTGTGTTTGTTTTTTGCCAAACACGGCGCTGTGCATTATGGCCAAACATCTCTACTTTGCTCTTGTCTGTCCGAAGGACGCCAGAAATCTTGTGATTTGTTCAGATGCCACTTTGCAAACTTAAGCCTTGCTGCCATGTTCGTTTTAGAGAGAAAAGGCATTCTCTTGTCAACCATTCCAAACAAACCATACTTGTCTAGTCCATACTAATTGTACTGCCATGAACATTAACATTTAACATGCTAACTGAGGCCTGTAGAGTCTGAGATGTAACTCCTGGGGGTTTTTGCAACCCCTCCCAGATTCATGGGCAGCAACAATTGCTTCTCTAACATCATTGCTGATGTCTTTCTTCCCTGGTATTGTGTTAACCAGTAGCATACCGGGGGGCATGGGGGCATTCCGCAGGGACGTGCCACCAGGCCGGCATCAGCTGTGCACCCCTCCAGAGACTATAATGTCCACTGCTGGAGAGGCAGGCTCGGTTGGGTAGATCAAGGACCTCTAACCGACTTAAAATCAATCAAGCAGGAGATGCCGACTTGCGATGCATGTCGGCAACTGATGTTGTGCGTTGGGATTTGATGCCATATCCCGGCCCACTGAAGCCACGCACATTGCACCGGAAGGAGACAGAAGAGCCTAGATGAAGTACGAAGAGGAGGAGATGGAGGAGGAAATGGACCTGTAGCTGGAAAAGTGACAGAGGAAAGAAAGGGAGACATTCAGGGGGACAACAATCCACTGTTAATGTTTGGCTGAGTATTTAGTGATAGGTGTTATGCTGTGCTATTTTCAATGTCTGGCGCAGTATATAATGATAGCAGTTATATTGTACAATTGTCAATGTCTGGCTCAGTATATAATGATAGCAGTTATGCTGTACCAGCATCAATGTCTGACTCAGTATATATTTTTAAGTTAATATTTTATTTTTTTCAGATTTCTAGTTTTTTTCCAGTTGGCATACAGTTTACAAATTTGTGCTATAAATTTTTCTGGTGATATTAATTTAGGGTGTCTTTTCATTTTAAAGTGGGGGTAGGGGTGTCACATACAAGATTTGCCTCATGTACAAAAATACTCTAGGCACGCCCCTGGTGTTTACACACACCTGAATGCAGATGATTGTTATGTCCTGATATGTAAAACTATAGAATTTAAAGATGGTGTACTTTCTTTTTCACACAATTGTATATCTACTGCTCTCATTATCAGGTCAAAAATGTAAATTAAATTAGTTTGACAAGATCCCTCTGCTGTAAATTTGTGTTGTTTCTGATCTTGCAAACCATTTCTAAATATTTATAAAATTCTTTCCTTTAACATTGTTTCCATTCATTTCCCACCTACCGACCTGAAAGTGTATTTTCTATTTTTTTTCTTAATGAAGATTTTCCATGATTATGGAATTTAACCCCTTCCTATGTGTGCCTACCCTGGATCATATTATATCCTGTGACCTACATCCGCTAGGTATGCAGTTTTCATGTATATACAACCACATACATTGGATACTCTAAAAAGTAAATAAAAAGGATGCAAAACACTCCAAACATTTTGTACCCCTCCGAGTTTAAGAAAACGGTGTTGCATACCAACTCAATATGGGTTGGTGTGCAGCCGGTAATATGATTCAATACAATAGTAAAGTGTGTTAGGAGATTGCTTAGAAATATATTGTGAAATTTTGTTTCCTTAGTTTAAATTTTTTTTTATTCAAACCAAAGCTACTAGTCCTAAAAATATATATACTATATGACTAAAGGTATGTGGACACCTGACATCACACCTATATGAGATTGTTGGATGTCCCAGTCCAAAACCATTAAAATTAATATGGAGTTGCCCCCCTTTAAAACTATAACAGCTTCCACAAGATTCTGGAGTGTGTCTTGGGGAATTTTTCCCTATTCATCCAGTACAGCATTTGTGAGGTCAGGCAACAAGGCCAGGCTCACAACCAATGTTCCAATTCATCCCAAAGGTGTTCATTGGGGTTAAGGTCACAAAGTTGGAAAGTGTATAATTGTCTAAAATATCTTCCTCTTTACTGTGACCAAGGAGCATAAACCAAACACTGAAAAAACAGCCCCAAACCTTTATACCTCCCCCACCAAACTTTTCAGTAGGCAGTATGCATTTTAGTAAGTAAAGTTCTCCTGGCATCCGCCAAATCCAGATTTGTCCATCACTCCAAAAAACAGGTTCCCACTGCTCCAGATTCCAGTGGTGATGCACTTCATACCATTACAGCCAACACTTGGCATTCCATATAGTAATCTTTGGCTTGTTATAGTAAACCTTCTATGGACCATGGAAATCCATTTTGTGAAGCTTCTGACACACGGTGCTTGAATAATGCAGTTCTCAACAGCCCCGCTCTGAGTCTGTGTGGTCTACTGCTTTCTGGCTGAGCTGTTGTTACATCTAGACGCTTCCGCTTCACAATAAAAGCACTTACAGTGGAATGGGGCATATTTAGCAGGGCAGACATTTCAGGAACAGACCTTTTGCCACACTAACACATTTATTGTCACTGAGCTCTTCATTACGACCCATTCTATTGCCAATGTTTGGAGATGGCTGCCTATGTGCTTGAAACACTCATAGACCTGTTAGTAATGGATGTGGATTAAACACCTAGACCTAGGAGGGATATCCACATACTTTTGGTCATATAGTGTATTATTTGTGTGGGTGTATATATAAATATATATAAATAAAATAAAAATTGCTCTGATCCTGTAGGTGAACAATAGCCCTGGTCTTAAAGTGGTTAGAACACACACATTGTTATTATTATTATTATTATTATTGCTTTATATAGCACCATCTTATTCCCCAGCACTTTACAATGACTTCATACATAGTGGCCTTTATGTCAAACAGATGTCCATTAGTAATTTTATTAAAACGATATATTTAGAAACATCAGAGAATTACATCTTTTAGAGAACACAAGGTAAATGTATCACCAATTTACTTTGAAAAATATAAACCTTAATATTATTTAGGCCATATAGTTAGCACATTTTTAAAAAAAAATACTTCTGATTAACATTTGTGCAATTAGTTTTTTTTTTTAAAACGTGGCCTGTTTGTACAAAATCAACGAGTTTGGGAAATTGATATTAAATGGCATTGCATGTATCTTTCATGTTTTTGTGTTATCTGTGTTGTTACAGTTGGAGTTTACAGGACAGATTTGTTTTCAACTCCCCAACTCAATGCATTGTGAAGGGCCAGCCCCGACAAGTTTCTTCTGCAAGAAGGGCATTATGAATAGTTCAGTCATTGAGTGTACATTTAGGATGTATCCATGATCTAACTGTGCTTTATCTAGGTTTAACTAACTAACAAGCTCTTTTTGTAGGAGATGCCTACTAGGCTTGGTTCTTCAATGGACATATACCCTTGAATAAACCCTTCAAATGTTTTTATTGTGATCTCTGTGGCCACTGTTTTGGATTACCAGACACAAATTTATCTTGAATCCAGCCTATTTATTAAATAGGAGAATAAGTAAATCCTGTACATACCTCATTAACATCCTTGATATTAATTGTTTTCTTGGTGTGAGCAACATGTCCTACCACGCCAATATCCAAAGGAAAGACAATTTCGCTGTCAGGTGGAACAAGGCATTCTTCCAGCTTACTGTTTTTGTGGACATTAAATAGTCTTGTGGCCAACTCGGGAGTGCCGTTTCTTTGTCTGTACATAAAGAGACTGCAACGATCGGCGTGAATAAGAAAGCTTATTCTCCTTAAAGTCTTGAATACGACTTTCTCCATGTTTATACTTTCTTGCATGTCTTTAATGAGTTCGAAGAGAATCTCACTCTCTTCTACCTGGACGAGTTCCTGGAACGTTGCAAAATCAACAGCAACATCTTTACGACCAAATGCACTGGCTATAGTTTCTGGCGCAAGCTTCTTTTTAAAGTATCTTTCTGTAAAAGCAGGATTATTTTTCAAAAACTCTGCAACATCCTCTTTTTTAAGACTCATTGTGAGGGCTTCGGTTAAAACGGAAATGTCAACAAGATGCTGTCTTCTGTGTAGCAGTGTAAGATAAATTGCTTTACAGACCGATGCCCTGGAAGTATCATGAATCTGAGTCAACTGTGTATTAATCCCTTAATAATGCTGAAGGTGAATCCTTAGAGGACATATCTGCTCAAGTAAAACTGATCAGGTGACTCATGATAAACCTTTACACGACTAGCTGTCACCGCCTTTAACAATATGGATAAAACACGTTTTTAGTATCTGTTCAATTTGAGTTCAGCTTTAATTGTTCCGTTTGCTTAAAAGTATTTAATGAGGTATTTCTCTATGTTCACATGAATTTGTCCGACACTGGTTCACTATGCATCTTAAAACAAGCTACTTATGTTTTAATTAAGCAGACACTCGTTTGGTATTAACACCAGCTAACGTGGAAATCTTATTATTGCCATACAGTATCCTGTATTTGCTTTTTTTTTTGCATTGCACTATAACAAATGTATCCCAGATTTTCACCCACAACAGTCTACTAAACAACTGAATGGAAATTGTAATAATAACAATGAAAGCGTTTCTTAATAATCTTTAAGTATTTAGCATCATTATTTGTTCTGCAAGTGTAATCGATTAAATTAAGTAAAATGATTACGTCAAGATTACATAACTGTAATTAATTAGGAAATATTAGACAGTGGTTAAAATAAACACAAACGGACAAAAAATAATAAAAATTATCCACCTTACCGCACCACGATTTTTAGCCTTATTTTCATACATACTATATGGAGTTCTGTTAAAAAAAGGAATTGGAAATAGACTGAATGCTACAGAAACTTATTATGGGAAAGTATCCCCTATTAAGCTAA
This sequence comes from Spea bombifrons, assembly GCF_027358695.1. Classification (NCBI taxonomy): domain Eukaryota; kingdom Metazoa; phylum Chordata; class Amphibia; order Anura; family Pelobatidae; genus Spea; species Spea bombifrons. Next base: position 55,947,020 of record NC_071087.1, read on the forward strand.
TACTAGATACATTATACCTTTTTAATGACAATTCATAATAGGAAGCTGTTACTAAGTGTCACTGTCTCGTCAAGACAATAGAATAGTCTAGTCTTCCTACATGGCCAGATAACATCATATGCTGACTTAGTTACCAGAATGGGTTTAAGTCTTTTGAGTAAAGAAAATTAGAACTTTCTGTAAGATACAAAACTATTATGTCTATTGTCTCACTCAATCTATTTTAGGCATTCTCGCTCGTGCTCTTCCCCATCAAAAACCTTTAATAGTGGATAAAAGCCACCTTCAACAGATATCATAGTTGGGTCTGATACCTGTTGCACACAACGAAGGATCTCCTTTGTGAAGGATTGCCTAGGCCACGTACTGCGCCACTGCATCTTGTAGCACTACAAGATTTTTTCCTTCATGGTAAGGTCTCTGACGCTCCACGGTCCAATGTGGATCTATGTGAATTTATTCAGTCTTCATTCCTGGCTTTTCAGGAGTCAGATCTCTGCCTGTAACGTTCACCCTTCGCTGTATGGACTTGGTTAAACTTTGTGCCATTCATTTCCTGTTTCCAGCCACTAGTGGCTGCCCTTGCCATTCAGAACCACTCAGACTAATTATCAGGTCCAGCTGCAGTTGCTTACCTGATCAAGTCAGCCTTTATAAACCTACCCAGCCCTGCAGTCTGGGCCTTGACATTGACGTTTGAGGACTACCTGTTTGGTTCCTGCTTTGGTTCCTGATTTGTTCCTGCTTTGGTTCCTGATTTGTTCCTTCTTTGGTTCCTGATCTGTTCCTGCTTTGTCTCCTGCCGTGTTCCTGAGTTGCGGCCAGCGCCCCACTAAGTGGACTCCCAAGTCGAGTGCCCTGCAAGTGGGCAACCTGCCGTGTGCCCTGCAAGTGGGCAACCTGCCATGTTCCTGAGTTGTGGCCAGCGCCCACTAAGTGGACTCCCAAGTCGAGTGCCCTGCAAGTGGGCAACCTGCCGTGTGCCCTGCAAGTGGGCAACCTGCCGTGTTCCTGAGTTGCGGCCAGCGCTCCACTAAGAGGACTCCCAAGTCGAGTACCCTGCAAGTGGGCAACCTGCCGTGTGCCCTGCAAGTGGGCAACCTGCCGTGTTCCTGAGTTGCGGCCAGCGCCCCACTAGTGGACTCCCAAGATGAGTGCCCTGCATCGCGACTCCCAGGATGACTGCCCACTAGCGGACTACCCTGGTTGAGTGCCCTGCAAGTGGGCAACCTGGCGTGTGCCCTGCAAGAGGGCTTCTAGCCGAGCCGTGTGCCCTGCAAGAGGGCTTCCTGCCGTGTGTGCCCCATTCCGTGGGCTTCCTGCCGTGTGTGCCCCATCCCGTGGGCTTCCTGCCGTGTGTGCCCCATCCCGTGGGCTTCCTGCCGTATGTGCCCCATCCCGTGGGCTTCCTGCCGTGTGTGCCCCATTCTGTGGGCTTCCTGCCGTGTGTGCCCCATCCCGTGGGCTTCCTGCCGTGTGTGCCCCATCCCGTGGGCTTCCTGCCGTGTGTGCCCCATCCGGAGGGCTTTCTGCCGTGTGTGCCCCATCCCGAGGGCTTCCTGCCGTGTGTGCCCCATCCCGAGGGCTTCCTGCCGTGTGTGCCCCATCCCGAGGGCTTCCTGCCGTGTGTGCCCCATCCCGAGGGCTTCCTGCCGTGTGTGCCCCATCCCGAGGGCTTCCTGCCGTGTGTGCCCCATCCTGAGGGCTCCCTGCCGTGTGTACCCCATACAGCGGGCTTTCAGCCAAGAGACTTGTTGCTATATCGTTGTACCATCATATGCAATACAACTCTTAATCCTCATCTGCAGTCTTTAATTTATTTCCTGCGCCTGTCTGTACCAACCCCAAGCCATCATGCATCGTGGGGTACAGACAGAGCCCCTCGTATCCCCTGCACCTGGGCTCCTTATCAACCTGTGTCCTCGGTTCGTGACACTGCCAAAACAGACCCCGAGATGATGGTAAAGGGCAGTATATTAGAAGACAGGCCCCACTGCTCAAAGTGCCTGGTCTCTGATTTCCCACAGTTGACCTTTGTGCCTGAAGCGTTTCAGAAATCGTCACACTTCTGGATTAATGCTCTGGCTCAATGGTGATCTGCACAGGAGACTCTCACATTATCCATGTACAGAACAAACTGGAAAATTATCTGTATTCCAACCATTACTCAATACCAGGCTATCAACCTCTTGGTACATTGGGTCAACATATGAGGAGAATACCTCACATAAGCCAGACAATTGCATGGCCCTATTCATAAACTTTTTAAACAAATGATCAAAAGCTTTCCCCGGTCAAGAGTTGCCAGAGCAGCCAGAACCTTTATGTAATCTTGAAGTCCACATAATGGAAGGAGATAGGACACGAGTTCTTTAAGTCACATATCTTGCATTTTTGTTTGTGCAAGATGATAATCATACCTTTTCACAGCATAGGAGGCATCTTGCCTTTCGTAGCAACTTCCTCATACAGGTCAACCAGGTCTGGCCCAATGAGATACTGTATTTTCCGGCGTATAAGACGACTGGGCGTATAAGACGACCCCCAACTTTTGCAGTTAAAATACTCACCGTATAAGACTACCCCTCTACCCAGTATACAACAACCAGCCAATCACGGCAAGCACTGTACCTTACCGGTGATTCTCCCTAACATATACACACACTCGCTTACAAACGCACATATACACATACACTGCCCTTAACATTCGCCTGTCCATACATACACATTTATACACTGCCCTCACCTCACACCCCTGCCTTTACACACACTGCCACTCTGTGTGTGCCCCCCAGAGATATGCTGCCACTCTGTGTGTGTCCCCCCGAGATATGCTGCCACTCTGTGTCCCCCCCAAGATATGCTGCCACTCTGTGTGTCCCCCCCCCGAGATATGCCGCCCTCCCCTAGACTTACCAGTGCAGACTCCCGGGTGTCTTGCGGGGCCGGTAGGGGATATCTATTCTATGCAGAACTGTATACAACTTCCGGCACGGTGTGCTTTAACGATCTCCCTTGCTGGGACTCCCGCTGTGGGAATTCCCGGCAATGGAGATTGTTAAAGCACACCGAGCAGACGTGCCGGCAGAGGGGGTTTATGCGCATCGCCGCTGCTGGTGAACGTCTCCCACGGGGGGAGTGCCGGCAGGGGAGGCTGTCTGAGCGTATCGCAGAGTAGGATGCAGGTCCCTTGCACCGCTGCGGGGGATCTGTATCCTAACCCTGCCAGACCTCGAGCTCCCTGTTGGGCTAGTTAGAGGGAGGTTGTGATCTCCCCAACCAGCCCTGCTCATCGGGCGCCGCTGATCAGGGCTAGTTGGGGAGATCACGATCTTGCACCTACCTCGGCGCGGCCCTGAAGACCGGCCCAGGAGAGGCGGCTTCTCCGCTCGCCCCTCCCCTAAAGATTTGTGATTCTCCAGTCTGGCTCAGTAAGTAAGTATACCCGGCGTATAAGACGACCCCCGACTTTTGAGAAGATTTTCTTGGGTTCAAAAGTCGTCTTATATGCCGGAATGTACGGTACTATGTTTATGTGAAGACGGTCACTGCCTGGTGTCCTACCCTTCCTGAAGCATCTAGTGGCAACTCTGTAAATGGTGAGTTCAGGTTTCTTGTTTTAAATGGGTTACAGTGTTAGTAATACCCTCGTCAGAAATTGCATCATTGCCTGGAAAGTTGCTTCTGAACAAATCATTAGACTTCTGGAACAATGTCTTTTGGACAGACAAGACCAAAGTGGAGATGTTTGGCCATAATGCTCAGTACCGTGTTTCTCGAAACCCAAACACAGCATATCAGCACAAACACCTCATACCAACTGCCAAGCAGGATGATATGGGCTTGTTTTGCAGCCACAGAACCTGGGAACCTTGAAGTCATTGAATCAACCATCAACTCCTCTGTATTCCAAAGTATTCTAGAGTCAAATGAGGCTATCAATCCGACAGCTAAAGCTTGGCCGAAATTGGGTCATGCGACAGGATAATGATCCAAAGCACACAAGCAGATCTAGAACAGAATAGCTGAGAAAGAAAAAGAATCAAGGTGTTGCCATGGCCCAGTCAAAGTCCAGACCTCAAGTCTATTAAAAATGCGGTGGCAGGACCTTAAGAGAGCTGTGCATAAATTCCTGCAAACCTCAATGAACTGAATGCTATCGCTGCTAAAGGTGGTTTTACAAGCTATTGAATCATAAGGTGTACTTCGTTTTTCACACATGGCTTCTCCAATTTGGCATCAGTTTACCTGAATAAATTGTGACATGGTGTAATATGAGGTCGTAGTTACCCATTTTAAGGAACATTGGATTGTTATTATGTCCTGATATGTAAAACCATAGAATTCAGAGAGGGATGTATGTGTAAAACCAAAATAATTTTTAAATAGACAGTTTCATTTATACAAGACACATGTTAGAGTTTAAAACAAGCAGGAATTGTAATGCCTTTCCCACGTCAGCTGCATTTTCTTTGATAATTAGATGAACACACATCAGAGAAAAGGATTACTAAGGGATTTTATGTAATGGATTAGCAAACCCTAAGCATCTTACTGCACTCCAAGGACCAAAATAACAACATGGGCAGACATCAGGCTTAATATTTAAGGCACAAATAATGAAACAACCCTGAAGAGATGTTCATTGGATCCATTTAGGTTTCACCTGGCATTGTTGCAGTTCAGAGAGTAGCAGGTAAGTTCACCCAATGCAAATTATTTTCACTCAAAATATTGTTACTTTTGTGGGAACCAGATTGCTGTCAGTCAAGTTTTCATCATTTATAACCCAGAAGTTACCGGGGGCAAACAGTTTTATCAGTGCAGTAATATGGGTGTCTACAGCAACATTAGGTATATTATTTATTTTACTTGGTTAGTGATCCTGTCTACTATATGTAATAATTAACCTCTTAAAAATGGTGGGAGAAGTTGTACAAATGTGATTACACTGAAGATACACTGAATGAACATTTTGAAAAACATGTTTCCACATAAGGGGTATGCAAATGGAAATGTAAGCATGTATGGGATAGACATCATTTAATATAAGACAAGGCTGAGGACCAAGTAGCAGGAAGAAGAAGCAGGCAAATTAGATGGGCCAACGTTCTCTTATCGGCTGTCAAATTATTTTTCTAATTATGTTTTTTTTTGTTTAATATTTGTTTTTTGAAAGATTTTCACAGTTTACATAAAGCACATAGTCAAGTATAGTTAGCGTGTATACATACAATATTTTTCCCTAGGGCCAGTGTTACCCAGTCATAGTAATACAACATTAAAACTTAAGAAGGGTGAGGTTACCTGCTCCTATATGACCATTGGAAACTTATGGCTAGTAGCAAAAAAAACGAGCACTTCAGTTTGCTGTTGGCTCTTAAGACAGAAAACAGAATAAAAAACACACACATGATCTGCTCACCAATTAACAACTACATGTCATATGAAATTGGAGAGTACAGGAATTTGGGTGTCTGCAGGCATCTAATCCAACTATATCCTGAAGCCTCCCCCTCTGAAACCTACAAGGGATTTATTATTAACGTCTACTTTTTTAAATCTTTTTTAGCAGTTTACAGCAATATATTTTCTCAGAAATTGCTCTTGAAGGCAGTGTATGAGAAATAGGCTATCTCATCTGACATATTTTATTTCAAATATGTTTTTCCTTTTCATAAAGGTCATGAAAGATTTGTTTTTTTCACATAGTGTACTTTAGATACGTTGGCCGAGATTATTTTTAATTTTGATCTTAATTAGTTGATCTATCACTAGCGACAGCAAACAAAAAAACACCTTTTCTAGGTAAATAAGAGCAAAGGTCATCCGACTGCTGTAAGGGGCTGCCATCAAATAAGTTATTCAATAACAAGAACAACAATAATACAAAGATGAATTAAAGAAATGAGAGGGTGCATTTTTAGAGATGAATTAATTCTTTCATGGGTGGGCATGCACAAGTTGTACAACTTTTAAGTATATTTGCTTGTTGTATTGTAGGATGAAGCATTCCGTATATATTGTTGTTGCTACACTCATTACTCTAATAGAGCAAATCTATGCTCGCTCATGTGTGGTCGATTCCTTTAAAGTGAAGGAAGATTTTGACATACAAAGGGTAAGTCTCTGCTTATTCGATTAATACAATTTAAGTGACAGTTTAAATATTATTGGTTGTCCTCGGTAGGCAACAGATTATATTACACAGCTATATAGTGGGTAGCAAAAGGATCCATGACTATTCAATTTAAACTTTCCAATAAATTTGTCTACGTGCCATTTTGTGATCCAAAACATGACAAAATAAGCCATTTACAAGGCATCCCACAAAGGAGTAAAGTTTTATGTTTTACTGGATTCATTTAACCTGTATACTATTTATTTTGGTAAAATAATGTTTTTATTACAAAATTTGTAAAATGCAAATGAACCAAATTCATTTGCATTTAGGAGATATTTTGCTTGATACTTGTCAGTTACAAAAGTATAAACTAATGGCACGTTAGTATAAAAAATATAAGAGGTATAATATTTTTTTCTTTCATTATCAGTATGGAGGGACATGGTATGCCATTAGCAAAAAGGACCCAGAAGGCTTGTTTCTTCAGGACAACATCTCTGCTGAATACACAGTCGATGAGGATGGTACCATGACTGCATCTTCTAAAGGCAGAGTTAAACTGTTTGGGTGAGTTATGCCACCCTCCTTAGTTGATTCTAAATCTTAGATGATTTAATTTAATTATTGGTTCTAATCAATTATTTCAAATGTTAGTGGAGATCATGAAACCTTTTGTTACTTGTACCTCTTTACAACTCTTTAAGTGGGATTCAAAAAAGTGCCTTATTCTATGACAAGAAACTGGACTTGGGAGAACATTTTGTTATCTAGAACATTAGACTGTGCAGTTTGGTTGAGTTAAACGTTGGGGTAAAGTGCCTTCACAAAGTGGCCTCTGACCACTGCTCTCATACATATATTCATTATTCGTTATTTTCACTACATTTGCCAATGATGCTGAGATGTTAAAATTATTGTTATGTGCGCTTAAAGTTCTCATAAATAACAGCTAAAGCAATTGGCTCTTTCCAATCCTTGGTAAATGGCTTTAACATGTGTGAAACCTGACGCAAAATAAGTGTGTGGAGAGCCTTGAGCATGACCTTTATTGTAAAACTCCTGCAGCTAAGTGTCCATGTCAGCACATTCTATCTCACATGTGTATAACATATCAGGTGATGAAAGACTGCCCTGTTGTTATCTGCCCAGTGAGTCTCCCACTTTATTTAACATTCAATTGGTTCCTTTGCTATTTGCTCAAATTTAACCCCATGAATCAATAAGGAGTAATCACACTGGGCCTAAGCAGTCAACAAATTAGCCGGTGGCATATCAATGGAAATGGCAACCAATAAGCAATTCAATAATATATGAATAGGTACAAAAAATAAGACTCTAAGCTCTTAGTAGGGCCCTTCTCACATTGTGTTTCTAGAAGTCTAAACTCTTCTGTGATGTGCTACATTATTCCCCGCCATTGCACAGCACTATGGAATACGATGCTGCTATCTACTTATTACTAAATACTAATACTAGTAAATATAATAAAGAGAAAATAATCAATATCTATCACTCAAATCTGCAGCAGACATACACAGCTCACTAAACTGACATATGGTTGTGAATTTCTTAGGTTTTGGCTTATCTGTGCAGACATGGCAGCTCAGTATTCGGTGCCAGACTCTGCTGTTCCAGCTAAGATGTACATGACCTACCAAGGCCTGGCTAGCTACCTGTCCAGTGGAGGTAAGCAAAACTCAATTCAAATGATACATTTAGACTTTGTTACCTTGTCTGAAGGTTGATTTACAAAGGTAATTAGATAAGAGGACTAGAAGAAAAGAACATGCCAGACAAAAAGTAAGCTGGTATAGCACAATCACCATAGCAAACAATGTGTACCAGATATGATCTTCATGCATCTCATAGTATTTGAAATATAACACAAAAATGTTTAAATTATCTAAAACCTAGCCTGCCACATTCAATAAATCATTTACACAGGAACTATGAAGACCTCACATTTGCCTCCTTCAACTTCAATCTAATTTACCAAAGTATCTATAGTAAATTTG